>NC_081547.1:22694538-22829714 GCF_901000735.1 Corylus avellana
GAAATATGAGACAGAGAATCAATGAGCTGTCCGAACAGCTGCTGGAGGCACAAGCTAGACATGAAGGGGTTGACACCTCTTTACTGACGAAGCTGAAAATGGAGCTATTAGAAAAGCACAAAGAGGACGACCTATTCTGGAAGCAGAGGGCGAAAGAAGACTGGGCAAAATTTGGGGATCAAAATTCTCGATATTTCCATGCATGCGCAACTCAGAAGAAAAAAGCCAGTTTGATAACGGGAATTACAGATGAATTCGGGCAACGTTGGGAAACAAACGACCAGATTGGGGCTGCTTTTACCAGATACTTTCAAAATTTATTCACCACATGTGGACCCAGACAGATGGAGAAGGCGTTGGAAGCAATTGAGCAGCGTGTAACCCCATCAATGAACGAATCTCTGCTGAAAGATTTTACGGTGGAAGAGGTGGGAATTGCCTTGAGTCAAATGGCTCCTTTAAAAGCGCCCGGGCCGGATGGTTTTTCAGCCTGTTTTTTTTTTTCAGAAAAATTGGGCGGTGATTGGCGAAGAGGTTAGCCATGCTGTACTACAAATATTAAATAAAGGAAGTATGAATAAAGAGCTAAATTTGACTTATATTGCTTTAATTCCAAAAACTGCTAACCCAACTTCTGTTACCGAACTTCGCCCCATTAGTTTGTGCAATGTCCTTTATAAATTGATATCCAAGACCCTAGCAAACAGACTTAAACTTGTGCTCCCTGATATAATCTCACCCAACCAAAGTGCATTTGTTCCCGGTCGGCTTATAACGGACAATGTATTGGCGGCTTTTGAAACCCCCCATACCATGAAGTCGAGAATGTGGGGGAAGGTAGGTCATATAGCGGTTAAACTCGACATGAGTAAGGCCTGTGACAAGGTGGAATGGGATTTTTTAGAAGCTATTATGGAGCGATTAGGTTTTGCGAGTAGATGGATCCAGTTGATAATGATGTGTGTCAAGTCGGCCACATATGAAGTTATTGTGAACGGTTCCCCTACGGGTCAGATTAACCCTTCAAGGGGAATCCGACAAGGGGACCCTATCTCACCATATTTGTTTTTATTATGTGTAGAGGCTCTTAGTTCCCTTCTGACTCAGGCTGACAGAAGTGGGAGACTGCCTGGTGTTCCAACTTCAAAGCGAGGACCTCGCTTAAGCCATCTTTTCTTTACAGACAATAGTCTGTTATTTTGTAAAGCTACTCCATTATATTGGCGACGGATGACTAAGATCCTAACCATTTATGAGAAAGCATCTGGACAGAGACTAAACCAAGCAAAAACCTCCCTGTTTTTCAGCCGCAATACACCAGTAGTCACAAAGGAGGAAATTTTGTGACTGTCTGGGATTCAGTCCACGCAGAGATACAACAAGTATCTTGGGTTGCCAGCTCTTGTTGGTAAGTCTCGTAAACAAGCTTTTAATAGCATAAAAGATAGAGTGGGGAGGCGACTTGGTGATTGGAAGCTGAAATTGTTGTCACAAGCCGGGAAGGAGATATTCCTAACAACTATGATCCAGGCCATTCCAACATACACCATGAGTATGTTCCTTATCCCCAAAGGATTGTGCTCCGAAATAAATTCCATGATGCAGAAGTTTTGGTGGGGAAATCAAGAAAATAGCTCGCGGATACATTGGATGAAATGGAGTAAAATGGGGTTTTCCAAAGAATGTGGGGGCATGGGTTTTCGTGATTTGTCATGTTTTAACAAAGCTCTGTTGGCAAAACAATGCTGGAGATTATTGAAGTCCCCAGAGAGTTTAACAACAAAAATTTTAAAGGCTAAATACTATCCTCATTGCTCTTTTATGGATGCAAAATTGGGGACGAAGCCTTCTTTTGCATGGAGAAGTATTCAAGGCGCCAGAGAACTTCTTAAAGATGGTCTCTTCTGGAGAGTGGGTAATGGCCAATCAATTAATATATGGGGGGATAGCTAGATCCCAATTTCTTCAACTTATCGAATCCAATCCCCACCGAGGGTGTTGGACCCGAGTAGTAAGGTAAGTGAGCTCTTTGACAATGGAAAGTGTGGATGGAACCAAGATTTGTTGAAAAGTATTTTCACTGAGGAGGAAAGAGCTGCTATTATCTCTATCCCTATAAGCCAAACGAATCAACCAGATGTCCAGATATGGCGGTGCACAAACAATGGAATGTTTTCGGTAAAGAGCACCTATCACCTTGCGAAAGAGATGGAGATGAGGGGGAGTCCGGAAGGCTCTTTGAAGACAAAGGAGAGTATTTTGTGGAAAACTCTTTGGAGACTAACAATCCCAAATGCAGCCAAAAATTTTCTTTGGGGAGCTTGTCACAATCTATTGCCAACAAAGGATAATCTCCTTAGACGAAAGGTTGTGATTGAGCCTTGGTGTCCAATTTGTGAGAAGGAACCGGAAACCGTTTATCATGCTTTGTGGGGCTGCCCAGCAGCCATGGATGTATGGGGCAGTAGCAAAAGAATATTCCAGAAGTGTGTTATAGAGGGTGAAAATTTCATGGAGACGGCAGAATATATTCTAAAAAGAAGTGGAGTAGCTGATTTTGGCTTATTTGTGCAATTAGCCCCTCAGGTTTGGTTTAGGAGGAATAAATGGGTCTATGAAGGAATATTTATTCACCCAAATGTTCTTCTCCGCAAGACTGAAGAGCAGGCCGAGGAATTTAAACAAGCAAATGAGTTGAATCTAAATAAAAGAGGGGTGGAGAACATTGATCATGAGAAGAAGTGGCTAGCCCCGCCTCAAGGTTGGTATAAGATAAATTGGGATGTGGCTATTGATAAATTACATGAACGAGTGGGGATAGGTGTCGTGATTAGAGGAGAAAATGGGCAGGTTATTGCGGCTATGAGTAAAACTACATTGGGTTTATTGGAGCCGACAACGGGAGAAGCATTAGCCGTGAATCTTGCAGTTTGCCTTGGAAGGGATCTTGGAATGCAAAATATATATCTAGAAGGTGATGCGAAACAAATTGTGGAAGCAGTCAACTCTCCTACGAGTACATGGAGTCGTTTTGGACACCTAATAGATGACACAAGGCGAATTTTACGATCCTTTTCCAGTTGGAGATGTAATTTTGTTTATCAAAATGCAAATGAGGCGGTACACTGGCTTGCAAAAGTGGAGACAACAGATATCAGTGATAGGATATGGAGGGATACTACTCCAAATTGTATTAGTGATATCGTTTTGATGGAGCAATCAGCTCTATTTTGCGAATGTTGATGGAGTTTGTATGCTCCATTCATTACAATTTTATTCAATGAAATACTCAATTTTTCAGAAAAAAAAAAAAAAAAAAAAAAAAAAAAAAAAATTGTTGATGATGAGGTTTGCATGTTATTATTTCTATTATTGAACTTTAGTATTGTTTTTGCTTATAACTACTTTTGTTATGTTATTATTATTCCTATACACATTGTAAGAGTTAAATATTGCATTGATGATGTTTGTTATTATTTCTAGTGGAAGCATTTTTTGTTTTATTATTATTGTTCCTATACATTTTGTAAGAGATAAATATTGCATTGATGATGTTTGTTATTATTTCTAGTGGAAGCTTTTTTTGTTTTATTATAGTAATTAATGTCATTTTGGTTAGTATATATGTTAGAGTTATTACGGTGCCCTTTTTTGTGTTTGGCGTAGGATCTTGGTAAGAAGGGTACGTATTGGGTGCTGATTGGTTGTTTTATCATTTTCAGATAATGCGGAGAGGTGGTACAAATGAGGAATCTATTGCCATGTAATCAGCTTTGTTTGTTAGTTTGTAGTTGGTAAACTTATAAATATTTTGTTCTTATCTTGTTGATGTTTACCGTTACATGTAATTATGTCTAAATTCGGGGTAGCAGATATAGTTTGGTTGTTTGTAGTTTTTGTACAAAATGCATGTTTGTCATACTTGATGGAGTTTGTGATATTTGCATGTTTGTGATTAATGTGGAGGTTAATTTTTTATAGATGATTAATGAAAAAATCGTTTAGGGTTTAACGAATTTTTGATGGACGATTAACGTCGTTTCATGAATATATAGTTCAAACAAATGTGATGGATGATTAATGTGTATTAGGTCAACTCCAAACTATCCTACAAATTGGCCTTTCAAACAAATGTGAATGGCATTTCAAACAAATTGGCCTTGCAAACAAAAAATAAATCGTAAATTAAACAAACAAATGAGAAAAAAAAAAAAAAAAAAAAAAAAGGGACCTAATTTTTTGACGTGGGAGTTCTTCTGTGTCAAAAAATATTCTGACATGGTAGAAGTGCCACGTTAGAAAAATTTCTGACGCGGCAAACAGTAACACGTCAGAAAATTCTGACGTTCTAACCAGTAACACATCATCAAAAAAAAAAAAAAAAATTTATTGACTCAGAAATGTCATGTCAGAAAAAATTTTTGACACGTCAGAAATCTCCAATAAGGAAAAAATTGTTTTTTTTTTTTTTATAGTGAATGAGCCATAAAAGAAGTAGACTTTCGGTTTTTTAGAAGAGTTATGAATTGTTTGTTGATTTTCTTTGCGAGTCCACCATGTCATACTGCATCAAGAATTATAAGTAGCATTGGAAATAATTTGGAACAGTAAAAAAGAGCTTCATTTTCTTTACTTAGATCAATATACTTTATAAATAAAGACTACCTTAATATAAATAATGCATGTTAAATTAATAACTCATTCGACAAATTTTCAAAGATTCAAAATTTTGTTGCCGATGCTGACTACTTTGACTGAGGAACTGTAACAAATTCTTCTTCACTTGTACGGATTGTCACTGCAAAATTTTGGCATGTTCCTCGGGCTTTTCTTGATCATTCTATTAATTTTATGCAGTCATGGCTGTTTACTGAACTATGATTGAAGTGGTTTTATTTTTCAAGAAAAAAAAAGAGAGCAGATATTCACCTTCTATCTATGGTTATAAAGTAGTCTATATTCTATTGATTAAGATGTTCTATCCATGTGTTAGAGCCTAGAGGCTCAAATAAAGATATGCCTATGTTGGATACCGATGGGAGTCTTGTTGATACATAATTCATCCTGTAAAATATTTACGTTAGATAAAGAAATCATTTTTCAAGAAAATAATAATAATTTTAGAGGCGTTTTGCTTGTGTGGAAAATGAGCAATGACAGAAAATTCCGGCGGTGGTTCGGAGGAGGTTTGTTAGAGGTCCGCGGTGGTCTAACGGAGGTCCAACAGTGGTCAATGGTGGTCCGAAAATTTGAGAAAGAGAAAAATAGTTTACGGTTTTTTTTAAAAAAAAAATTATTTTACGAAAATTATAGAAGGTTTTCTAGTCAACCTTTTGTTTTTGGCTTGGTCATCATTTTTATTTGTATCGAACAACAAAAGATAGAGAAAACATTTTACATCAAGACAAATAGTGCTTGAAATGCAATATTATAGGTGGTTGCATGTGACCTTAGGATTGGTCTCCAACCTCAACATAGGTGTTCCATAAAACAAAACAGAGTGAGTGTCTTTAGTGGGAAGATTTAGGAGGCATTTATTTCAAAATTTAGATTTTTTCAAGGCTCATACCAGAAAGAACGTAAAAAAGTCCTCAAAGAGTCAAAGCAAAATCTTATTTGAATCATTTCCAATCTACCATAAGATTAATGCTAAACCATCTTTGTATTGTTGTGGTACTTGCAAAATAGGCTCACAGATTCATCAAGACGAGAAAATTGTAAAAATTACCAATTGTCCCAAAAGTTTAAGCTAATATGAAGAGATAAATTTAATCATTTGATACAATGTTAAATTACCAGTTATTCCAAAAGCTTAAACTAATAAGAAGAGATAAATTTAATCACTTAATCATTAGTTTAACACTCTCTTCACGTGTGAGCTCAAAACTTCCTTTTAATAAGGGAGGCTCAACACGTGGAAGATTTAATTTAAATGGAGGGTAAATTGACGGAGTTAAGGTTCGATCTCAGGACTTTTGGCTCTGATACCATGTTAAATCACCACTTTTCCCAAAAACTTAAACTAATAGAAAGAGATAAATTTAATCACTTAATCATACTTTAACAGAAATATCTCATAAAGATACAATCTTTTTACATGATCAAAAAGAGATACAAATACAGTAGAGAGAAAAGAGAGAGCTGAATGATAATGCTTTAAAACCCTCAAATTTCGTTTTCTGCTTGTTTAGACTACTATATCTCCATTACCCAGTATCAATATGTACTTGAAGATGAAAGTCGTATAATAGTTTACTAAATAGCGTTACTTTATCTAATTCGAAGTTGATTTTTACTATCATACCATCAAGTTGTATGACTATCGTATAATAGTTTACTAAATAGTGTTACTTTGTCTTATTAGTATAATATATATGTACCCAAAGGCCACAAGACTCGTTGTGAAACTGTCTCCCATCTTGTACGTTGTCATGCTCATTTTGATCCAGCTTCATTATAATCTGATGGAGTTTCGATGTTATTAATGTAGGTGTGATGATGGTGTTGGTCGGTCGGTCACCTTCTGAAGCTCCTTGTTGTTGAAGGCTTTTCATGGATGCCACCATCTTCTTCTGGCAGCTTGACAGCAGAGTAGATTCCTGCCCCACACAGTGCCCCGAGGATGGGAGCAGTGAGGTACACCCATATTGCTTTATAGTTGTTTGCAGCAACGGCTGGCCCTAGTGTTCTCACTGGATTCATTGAAGCTCCTGTTGTTGGCCTATAAGATAGCACAGAACAATTCAATAGATCTTCCAGAGTGTTGTGCTTGAAATTTTTTAAGCATTTGAAATCCCTAGTCAAATTTGATTACCCTGTTGAGTGATCTTGGGACTCTCTCAACTCCAAAAGCTAGCTTAAGATGTGAAATTTTTTCTCACACTTATAAACTGACCACCAACCCCTTCCACAACCGATGTGGAATAACCCCAACAATCTTTCCGTCACACATCAGACCTTGAATTGGAGCAGAGATAACTCGTTTCTCGCGTGGATGGTTGGGCCAAAACTTGTTGGTTGAACCCGGACTCTGATACTAGTGTTAGGTGATCTTGGGCCTCTCTCAACCCCAAAAGCTAGCTCAAGAGGTACCCAATATTTTTTTTCACATCAAAAACTAAAATGAATCTATGATCCTTTGTTGAAGTGGTAAGAGATGTAACCTATTAAGCATTTATAACTTTTTCTTTCAATTTCTTTTGTTGGCAAGTTATACAGGCATTCAATAGTAATCTTGAATTCAGGACCTCATCCTCTGGCCATTTTCATGGGAGAAGGTGCCCTTTGAGTGAGCTGATGGGCAAAACTTTTACGCTAAAATAGCTGTTAAGCCTACTAGACCACATGATTATGTCATTGATAACCTTTAAAACGCAAAGTAGGTGGACATAGCATCTAATGGGCAAAACTCTTACGCTAAAATATCTGTTAAGCCTACTAGCTAGGCTACATGATTATGTCATTGATAACCTTTAAAACACAAAGTAGGTGGACATAGCATTTAGATCTTAGCAATTTTGTTTCACAGATTACTAGCAATTCGGACAGTAAACGTGAGAGAGTTTTTATTGAGCTCACCTGTTCGAATAAGTCTCGAACAACCCATTTTTTACTTTAACAAGTAGGCTTCATAAAAACTCCATCACATAACCAATGAAAACAACAAATTGCTATGAATCCCGATCCGGGGACACGACCCATGTTATGTGGTTTGCTTAGTCATTATTATTTGTTCCAAGTTCTTTAGTTGAGAGCAAGTGGAGTTCTGACATACCCGGCTATGAGTATGTTGAGCATGACAGTTGCTCCTACCGCGATTCCCGCCAACTCTCCCACCTGCATGATGCGTAATATTTTATCATTAGTGTCACGTTATGTTTACTCTTTCTATCTCCCTTAATTTCTTTGCAAAATGCCAATTTCTTTTAAGAATACTCCGCTTTCAATAAAGTGCAAATTGCTTGTTTGCAGGCTACTTTCCAATTATCAAAAATTAATTTTCTTTTTAATTCCTTCTTCTGATTTTGAACATAAGCACTTGGGAAAAAGTGCTTAGCTTTGACTTATTATGAGGTGTTCATATATATATATAAACCTGAATATTATAGTTAAATGTTCCTTATTTTATTTCTCTGGATGTTTTCTACTTTAATTTGAGGCTTGAGGCTGGTGAAATCGACAACTAGTTTGTACTACTTTATTATATTTATGGGAAATCCAAAATGGAACTTGCTGCCAACTATTTACTGGCTCTTGTCTCTTTGACTTTCAATCCTAAGGAGAAATAATACGTTGTTTTATGAGGGAAACCACAATCCTAAGTGTGATCAGTAGGTGTCTTCTATTTTCAATAGAAAGGAAAAGAAAATGATTATTTTGTCACTGATCATATATATGTCTCTTCAATACGTAGTTTGACATGGAGAAAAAAATTGAGAGGATTAATCTGTTGAAGAAGTAATTCTGATTAATCTGTTGTATATTTACTTCTGAAAGTTTTTAAGAATGCATCCAGCCTAAAATTTGGCTAGTCAAATGCTATATCAATTTTTGAATATATATATATATATATATAATAAGAATTAATTCAATAATATGTAGTATATAACAAAATTTATTTTACTTTAATTTGCTCTTTTCTCAAGATCATGACACTAAAAGGTTTAAAGAAATCACGTACAGCTCTTGTGTCAGTGGCCACGGCTGTGACAACAAACATGAGGTTGAAACTAATGATGAACTCCAAAGCAAAAGCTTGGCCATAAGACCCTGAAGGAACAGTGACTCCCCCTCCCATTATTGGGTGGAAAATCCCCTTTAGTGCAAATGCAGCACACAAAGATGCCACAACCTGTGCTCCAATATACATAGGCACCTGCCAAAAGTAACCAAACTGGACTTTTAGAAATGAAAAATGTTATTTAGTAAACTTTTATACGACAGTTATATGACCGAAATAACATGACAGTAAAATTAGATCATTATTTTTCGAGATATTGAGCAAATGAAATGTTTTAATACATGTTTCCATGGGAAGTGCTTTAGGGCAGCAAAGGCAATGGTGAGAGCTGGGTTGAGATGGGCTCCTGAGATATGTCCAGTGGAGAGAATGACAACCATAACAGCAAGGCCAGATGAAGCAGCACAGCCAATGAGGCTTTCTGAGCCTTGTGTCTTTTGGTTCACAATGGCTGTGGCTGTCCCAGCAAAGATCAGTATGAGAGTGCCTATGAACTCAGCTCCAACCTGTTTTTTGCATCAAGATGTGAACAACAACTCGTAAATTTATCTGATCAAATAAATTTTAAACTATTCGAACGTGCAGAGATAAAAAAAAATTGCTGAAAATCTTTACCCGGGGTGTGGTTGTTTGACATAGCCTTACCTTTTTTGCAAGTGGAATAGGAGGAGGTGGCAAAGAGCAAGAGACTTTGGGCAAGGTGCCTTCTTCCAAGGCCCATTCTTCAACACTGAAGCACTTGCAGTTCTTGAGAAGGGATCTCCTGCCATTCCCACTTCTCTCTGCCTTTAACCCACCAAAGAGTGGAGCTCCTGGAGTCCCTGGTGTTGCAGGAGTTGAAGGTGCTGATGGAACTTCCTCATTTTCCATCACTCCAAACCAAAACTACTGAAAATGGTTAAAATAATACTAAGAACCAAAGCTCGAGAGAGAGAGAGAGAGAGAGAGATCAGAGAAGCTTTGAATTTTGAGTTCCACTTCTTTGTCCTTTTGCTTTGAAGAGAGTACTGAGGTGTTTGATATTTATAGTGACAAAGGTGGTTGACTTAGGGAATCACAAGAGAAAAGAAGTTAGTGGTTGAAAGTGCTGGAGATAAGGAAAGAAAGTAGCTGTAACTGTGGCCTGTGGGAAGTGGATGGTGGGACATTTGCAGAGTCTTGAATTTGGAATTTTGGAAAGAGGCTTATAACATGGGATGGGACATGAATTATGGATTTCTTGTCCATGCTACAGAAGGATCCTACTTTTTGTTTTTATTTTTTATTTTTTTCCTGTTTTTTTCTTCTATTCAATGTGTTCACCCAATAATGAAGT
The DNA here is from genome assembly GCF_901000735.1 of Corylus avellana. Classification (NCBI taxonomy): domain Eukaryota; kingdom Viridiplantae; phylum Streptophyta; class Magnoliopsida; order Fagales; family Betulaceae; genus Corylus; species Corylus avellana. The sequence continues at coordinate 22,704,594 of NC_081547.1, forward strand.
CCCTATTTTATTGTGTTGATATGTGTGCCCATTAAACAATAGAGAGATTCAATCATGGTAGGTAAATTAGTATGGTAACATTTTTAACCCTTTCCTTATGATATAAAAGCAATCTTTGGATGAGTGTGTATTGTGTGGTAGGTATATTGGCTGCAGGTGAAAGAAAGTCATATTTGGGTGATGCCAATTGCCAGATTAGATGGCTGCTTCTTTTTTCTCCCTTATTTATTGGTGGGGATCTATAATGGTAGTGTCAATTTTTTTTTAAAAAAAAAACTTCACTTACCACTCATGACGTTTTCTCATTTTTACAATCACACCATTAAACTTTAAAATGTATCAATTTAGGGTTACTATATTTCAGAAGTTTACAATGTCAACTTTTGTCAAAGTTCAACATTAAATAAAAACGGTCGATGATGAAATCCCCAAAATACCACTAAGACGTTTATAAAATTACAAAAATACCTTGAATTTGGATTGAGGTATTTTGGAGATCCCACTTCCTCCGTTAGGATTTAATGTTGAATTTGGACGGAATGGTTGACATTGCAAACTTCTGAAAAATAATAACCTCAAATTAACACATTTTAAAGTTTGTAAGGGTATAATTACAAAAATAATGAAAGATTATGAGTAATAAGTTCCCTTTCTTATTTTCTTTATTGTAATTCTTTGAATAGACTAGAAAAGATTATGCATGCATCATCCATAAAAGCTGTTACTGAAAATTGTGATTCTTGTCGTGAGGAAATGCTTAACTTTCTCACATACCAAAAAGTATACTAAAAAACAGTACTTCTGCACAAAATATTATTGCCAAAGATGTTATGTATCTTTCATTACAGCTTTACAAAAACCTAAATGCTTTTTTCAATTATTCTTTTCCGTAAATGGATATATATGAATAAAAATGCACTCAAGGGTGTGGCTCTGGGCTTGCGGGAATACTCATGTTACCTCAGAATATGTTCTTCACTGTAAAGAAACATATTTGGGCGGTGGGTAAAAACCCAAGTGGTTTCTGTCAAATAGTTTCTTCATGAAGAAACCTACAACAATCATGATGGTGGCCTATAGCGGTTCTACCCTGCAAAGTAATGGTTGCATATGGATTGATGGGATGAGGTAATATTAATCACTACAAAAAGAAAGGGGTTTAATGACATTTGGGATTGTAACGTTTGAGGAAAAACGTTACTAAAATGTGTCTTTTTACTGTTTAAACAACACTATTCACGCGCCAGAAGGTATCGTTTGAACAATGTGTTACTGACACTAACAAATTTTTGAAAATTTCGCACTCGAAATTACCCTTATAAGCCGCACATCTCCCAATATTGGAGATTAAAATCAAAAACTTTGATCTAGAAAAATTAATTTTTTAAAATAAAAAATAGGCCATCCCCATTGACCGAGGGTGGCAACGAGCCACCCCCAGCCACCTATGGGGGTGGCTCGCTAGTTGGCCACCCCTCTATTTTAATATTTTCTTTTTTATTAATTTTTTTTCAAAAAAAAAATTGATTTTTATTGTTGCTTGCACTGTTTAAATGTCACCTTATGGAATAGTGTCGTTTGTACAGTAAACAATATTATTCCTGATTCCACACCCTATATTTAAGGTCTTTTACCAAGCATCACTATTCAAACATTTCTAAATGAATAATCACTTTTTGAGCATAAAGAGTCATTATTCACATGTCACTAATTTGTTTTTTGTTTTTTGTTTTTTTTTTGGTATTGAGCGGTGGTAGAAGGAAAGTTGGTGGTGCAATGGCATTGTGTGGCTCGGCAATATTGCTAGGGTTTATTCTTCAAAAAAATATTGCTAGGGTTTATTGGTGCTTTTGGATTCAAGACCGAATATAGTTGCTTTTTAAGGTTGGATTCCTTTGAGCAAGTTAAGAATATTGTTGGAAACTATATTTAATAAGCTGAAAAATCAAACACCCTAAAGGTTTCCTTCAGGAAGAATAATAACTATTGGGGGCGGGGGAATATATACTCTGTTTTCATGCAAGAATGTTCTCTCTCTCCTCTTTTGTGGCTCTTAAAAGGATATAAATAAAAGGATTTGGTTTGTCTACTCTCAAATAGAAATCCACTATGATGAGGATAGAAATCTTCCCTCTCTCTCTTCTCTTTTGACTCTCATGGCACATATACTCTTTGATTTGTTTACTCTGATTTAATTTGATTTTAAAATCGTTTGATTGTGATAAATGGCTTGATTTGTTAACCCTCAATTAACAAGTTTGTTTACAATTGAAATTATTCAAATCACTTGTAAAGCTTTATAAATAGAGTTTTGTACACAATCAAATAAATTATGAAAAGGGTTTCACTTTTGGATGTAGGCCCACGTAATTTTCCGTATCTCTTTTTCTCTATTTTCATCTCTTTACTTTATTATAAAGTTTTACACAAAATGTCACATTTATTTTGTGCCCTTTTTTTCTTGGGTTTTTTCATCCCTTTCGCATCTTCAACCATGACCAAAATCATCAACATAGCGGGGGCGCTCGTCTTGACAAAAACTTTTAAGCCAAAGCTTTACTAGAGTCTTTTGCCCATTTGGGCAGCTTTTAAGGCCCCGCCCCACCAAACCGAGAGAGATGAGGCCTCCAACATAGCAGCCTATGCCAACCAAATTAGCCCCAATATCCAACTTACATACATAGCAGCCGATGTTCCAATTCAGCCATTCAATGTTCAAGACTGTTCATCCTGACGAGCATAATAAGAATACACATCCTTTGTAATAGACGGCCTAATATGTTTACCATTAATTAAGGGATTTGTTTACATTTGAAATTATTCAAACCACTTGTAAAGCTCTATAAATAGAGCATTGTAATTTGTTCACAATCAAATAAATCAAGAAAAGATGTAGCCTTTAATGCTTTTACCTGTTGATGTAGGCTTACGACTGAATCATTTAATTTTCGTGTTTCTCTTTCTCTACTTCCATCTATTTACTTTATTATGAATTTCTACATACTCTCCTTTCAGATTCGGTTAATTCCTTTTCAGTTGGTGGTTTTGTTTTGAGTTAAAAAATGACTACACACAACCATTCAACAGTACTGAGCGTTTGGTGGATTTTTGTATCATTTTGTCCTGCACTCAGCGTTTACTACATCAACCATTCAACTAGATGGAAGTTTATGGATTCGTTGATATTTTCCATGGCAATTTTTTAGCCCACTGTCACTAAGCCCTGGATTGACAATGACTGCAAGGTAAGTAAAGAGAAAGGTTAAAGTGGAGATCACCAGTGAGGTCACTCTAATACTTAAGTTAGTGATGGGCCGACTTTAAAAAGGAAAGTAATCAGAAAAAATAAGAATGTTTGGCACGGAGAAAAATGAACGTAACTCTCAACAATCTAGCCCTTTTATTTTTATAGAGTGTTTCCCGCACATACTCCATTGAGAGAGGTGTTTGGAGCTAACAAAATTTGATATAGACAACATCATCCAGCTGGCTTGTAGGTTTCGTTTTCAATGAACTTGGCTTAAGGTCGTATCAAAAGTGAGCCGGTCTAATAACAAAGGGAAGGCCTACCCCAAAGGAATTTATTATATGATGCACCATATGAGGCTTGAAAGTTGGTGGGTGTGAAAATGAAATGTTATATATATATGGGAGGGTAAAGTTTTCCTCCAAAATGGGTTGGAGGAATTTCTTTCAACCTAGTCTATAAAAGTGATGTGTTCTTTTTTTTAATAACACGTGAGATTCACATGAGTTTTTAATAAAATTTATCCTAATTTTGTTCTTACTATTAAAAAAATATGTGCATCTCACATGTTCAAAGGACACGTATCACTTTTATAACAAAGGAAAGGCCTACCCCAAAGGAATTTATCATATGATACACCATATGAGGCTTGAAAGTTGGTGGTTGTGAAAATGAAATGTTATATATATATATATATATATATATATATGAGGACAAAGTTTTCCTCCAAACTGGGTTGGAAGAATTTCCTTCGACCTAGTCTATAATCCAAACTGGGTTGGAAAAATTTTCTTCGACTTAGTCTATAAACTTTATAGACTAGGTCGAAAGAAATTCTTCCAACCCAATTTAGAGAAAAACTTTGTCCTATATATGAGGCTTCTCATTCATATATCTATAATGAAGCTTTAATAGTAGAAAAGTCCCTACAAATTATTAAGAGTTCCAGGCTTCCAGCATGCATCAAAGTCAAATTTCCACTCACAAGAGAAAAGTAATGGCCATGGGTTCTCCATGCCCACTGCACAAGTACGCTCCCACAATGCACATACTTGGAAGTGGTGTGGGTTCTCAACGACCAAAATTGCTCATTTATCTTCTGAATTTATTACCCAAACTCCACTTTATGCTCCCGGGCACAATGATTTTAGGGTTTTTTTTTTTTTTTTTTTTTTAACTCGTACGTTAAAATAATAAAGCTAAAGGTTCATTCATTATTTTTGACCATTTAGTAGTGGCCAAAATCAAAAGCGTCATGATATGTAATAATGTGGAGCACTATTTTATAGTGTTTGAAATGGGGATTGAGATTTTTTCAAATTTTCTAAAATATGAAATTTTCATATTTTAAATTTTGAACTCTGCAATTTATTTAACATTTTTGAGAAGTTTGTGTGTTATGAGGTAATTAATTTAGTTTTCAACATGTCAAATCCACTTGTCTCAGTAACACAAACTTTTGAATTTGTTTATACCATTACTCCCCTTGTGAGCGTGATACTTGAAAAATGGTGATTTTAACTATTGTTTTCCAATTTATTTTTTAAGTTTTTGTACCGCTTCAATCTGGTCTTTAGATTTTTAAGTCTTTAAATTTTATCTAAATTTGAAATAGGTTTTTCGACTTAAGTATCAGAGTATTCTTGGTACCTTAGAGACCGAAGGTTTTCGAAGACCATTTTCCTCGTTTTGTATGTGACTTGTCGCCGACCGTCTAAAAATCTACTTTAACAAATAAAAAAAAAAGGCAAAAGGCTACATTTGAATAACCTTCTAAAAACTTCGAAGTTGAATATCAATACTGAAAATTTATGTCCAACTTTTGAAGTAAAAGAAAGAAAAAAGGTTTATTTGTTAATTTATTTTTAATAACATTTAGGTCCGTTTGGTTCGCGAAATAAGTCTTTAGTATGAAATAGCTACTCCGGTGAAATAATCGATTCTTTGTTTGGTAAAAAGTTATTCCTAAAATGGTTATTATATGGGAATAGCGGATCGCTTCTCCAAAGGAATAGCTATTCCTCTTAGTCTTTCCGGTGGGAATAAGCACTCCGTTTAATTTGCCTCAAAGGCCCTCGATGCCTCTCGACTCACGACCTCTTCGTCAAGAACCGTGACCGCTTGAAGAAGAAGAGCTCGAAGATCGTCTTCCTCCGACTGCAACTCGTCCGTCTTCCAACCAGGTATCTCTCTCTCTCCATCTCTTCTATCTCTCATCTCTCGCCCCCTCTCTGTATTTCTATCTCTCATCTCACTGTTTCTGGCTTCGTTTTTTTTTTTTTGTGTGCTGCGTTTGTGGTTCCGTTCTGTCTCTGTTTCATATTGATTTCGGGTGATTGTGGTTGATGAAGCTAAAATCAATTTGGGTATTTGTTTAGGTGATTGAAGGGTTGATTAGGTGTTCTTGTTCAGTTGTAGCTGATTAATTGATTGCAAATCTTGGGGTTTGATTTTGGAGGTTTTGTGGTTGAATTGAAATGTTCTTGGCTATCAAACAAATTGGGTTTCTAGAGGACTTTTGATTTGGTGATTTTTGGGGGATGGCCGAACTTGGGTCTTGATTGGGTGTTTGTGTTTGTAGTTCATCTTAGGCTTATGATTTGTTATTCTGGTTGGTTTTAAGGGTTTAATTAGATGGGTGCTTTGAGATGGAACTGACCTATAATGTGTAGGGTCTTATGCTTCCTAAAAGCAAAATAATTAACAATAAACACATGCTTGTGGATGCCTAACTCAAAAATGGAAAAATTTCTTGGTGGTCGGGATTGTTGGTATTGGCTTAATTAACCTTCATTGAATCATATCCATGCTTATAGCCGACAAACTAGGCTGAAGAGCTTTGTTCAGAAACCAGATTCAGTTCCACCAGACTCGAATGTCAGATTTCAGTCTCCAGAATCTCCTAGTTCTAGCCCGGTTGATTCAGCACAGCCAGATTCAGCATTGCAGCTATTAGAATAATTGAGTTTTTTGTTTTTCTTCTTCTCTTTGAATTAAGTTAACCATAGAAAGGTGGGTTTATGATTTGTTGCTTCTGCTTATGAAACCAGCATAGGGTCTCTTTGATGTGGAGCCGATTAGAGCCACACCTAACTGTATTGTAGAAGAGTAGAGTAGACTTTTGTTGTACAGATTAATGTAATCTGATTCTTAGGCTCACAAGCAAAAAAGGTTTCATTTGTAACATTGGAAACCAATATTTAGCAAGAATTTATTTCTACCTTATATTATATTGTAACCCTTTGTTATATAAACAATCATATAATTTGCTTCGGACTGCAACATGCATGACAGTGACACAAACAAGACCATTTGACTTGTGATTAACGTTTGCTGCCACGAAAAAATCAAGTCCCACTAAAAAACTTGTTTGACTCTGAAAACAAAAATGAATTTGTCAATGACCTTTTTGAATGTTAAGGAGGTTGGAAAATGGAGAGGGAAAAGCTATCATTGTTTGAATATTCTAAAAAGCAATAGGAGAGAGGAATTGCCCAAAAACAGAAAAAAGGAAAGTATTTCTTGCCTAGGTTGAACATTAGAGTTTGAGGGAAAGAAAAAAGTATTTCTTCCCTTGGTTGGTTGAACATTATGAATGAGAGAAAATGATAAGGTATTGACAAAACGGAGAGCATTAACAGTTATGGTCCAACATAGAGAGTAGTAACAGTGATATGTATTAAATCCCCACATGCTGTTAGAGCAATGACTTCTTGTTAGATACTTATTCTAGTGCTCCTTTTCTTCTGTTATGTTTCTTGCTGGCCTGGTTTTGTAATCCTTCTGTGTTGGTTGTGTTCTTATACCTTATAAATTGTGATATGATGATTATGTGCTTTTTATTTATTTATTTTTATAAATAATTTTGTAGCATAACTGGAAAAAAAAAAAAAAAAAGGGGGTCCTTAATAAAAATAAATTATATTTGTATCATAAGGGTATTTTAGAAAATTTGATTACAATATGACTCCATTTACCATCCTATTGGATTGTATCAAACAAAGGAATAGGAATGGCTATTCTATTCCACACTCCATTCCAGTGTTTCAACCAAACTAAGGAATAGGAATTGCTATTCCATTCCACATTATTCTATTCCCAGGAATAGCTATTCCTTTTCCTGATGGAATAGTCATTCCGCGAACCAAATGAGCCTTTACTTCTCACTTTTTTTTTATAGCATAATATGTGCTTCTCACATGCTTAAAGAACACATATTACTTTTTAAATGCTCGATTATAGAAACTAGTTAACCAAAGTGTCTCCTAATAAACAAAACACTAGAAACAAAAGCTCTCATCACCCACAACTATCTCATGTCTCGGCCCACAGCTTCATCTCCAACTCTCAACCGACCCCAACCTCTACTCACCCCAATAACCCATGGGCCCAAACCCTACTGGTCAAACTCGCCATATAAAACCTGCCCACCATCTTTCTCTTTCTTATACCTATCTCATTCTCCATTGCTATGGTGTCCTAGATCAAATACTATTGACAAGAAGAACGGCCAATCCACCAATCTACTCCAGTTCTTACAAGGTACGCATCAGATCTTTTGAGAAAAAGGGCTTTTTGGGTATTTTGATGAAGCTGAAGCAATCTATTTTATTGTTGTTTTGAGATTGACATTTCCGGTGGTTGATGTAAGCAAACAAGATGGACAAATCTGGGCTCAAAATGGCTTTTGGATGGCTAAAACAACGTAGAGGAAGAATGAAGGGAATATCTGAGGCAGGCGAGGGTGTTTGCTTCGGCCGATATGCTCTGCAGGCACTTGAACCAGCATGGTTAACAGCGAAACAGATAGAAGCAGGACGGCGAGCAATCACGCGGAACGTGCACCGCGGCGGCGGAAAAGTATGGGCGCGTACATTTGCCCACAAGACGGTTACAGGAAAACCCGCCGAGACGCGTATGGGGAGAGGGAAAGGAGGTGTCAAATATAGCGTTGCTGTAGTTCAACCGGGCAAAATCCTTTACGAAATGGGCGGAGTCGCCGAAAATATTGCCAGAAAGGCCGTTTTAGTTGCGGCATCCAAGATGCCCATACGGACTCGATTCATTGTTGACTCCCGTAAGTTATTCGATTTTATTTGCGGTTTAAAAATAACTCTATTTGAAAAAAATGTATGAATTTAAATTCCAATTTTAAAATATTCATATTTGCTTGTCGGGTTTGGGTAGTGTTGTTTCCAAGCATGTCAAATCTTTAATTTTGTATTGTCGCGTGTTGGATTCAAGTCGTATAGGCAAATCTTAATCCGATCTATTTAATTAAACGGGCTAGACTTATCAACCCTAATCCTTTAATTTCGTGTTAGATTTGTGCCAGGTTTGCATGTCATGTCAAAAATTGTGAGCCCGACGGATAAGGGTTTATCAAAATCGCAATTTTACTTTTAAAATAGTACATTTTTAAAATGGCAGTTCCTGCAACTTATAGTTTTTTCTAAGTTTCAAACTGCAATCATTTCCTTCAATTTCTGACCACCCATATTTTTATGATATTGATTTTGGTAATATTGAAATGCAGTGACACCCTCAAGAGGCAGTGGCTCGAAGCATTAAGAAATGGTGCAAGGTATGCAATTAGAAGTCAGAGAGAGGAAATTTTGAGGAAGTCTTGCTACATGAGTGGAATAAATTGAATTGTGAAATTATGAAATCTTAAATTAGTATTACACTTCTTTTTTTAATGGGAATGGGATATCACATTGCATACAAGTTTATGAGATGTACTTTACAGATAGCATTAGATCAGGCTGCATTTCAGTTTTTTTAAGTCCTCTATTATTTTGAATTTGTTAAATAATAATAATAATAATAATAATAATAATAATAATAGTAGTATATTGACAAAAACATACATTCTCAAATAGATTGAGACCTTACTTGATTATAAAGAGGAAATAGAATGGCAACCAGGCAGCAGAATTTTGTGGAGAAATGGGTTTCCATGATATCATTCTAGGAGATTCCCTAATTGTTGTTAAAGCAATTGGAGAGTCAAAGGCTAGCTGGAAACCTTTTGGACAGATTGTGGAGGACATAAAGGAAGTTTTGGGATCTCTTCGAACTTGAAGATTTGTCATGTTAAGAGAGATGCCAACCAGGCTGCACATGGCTTAGCAAAGGAAGCAACGTCATCCACTGTTGAGCGTACTTGGATTGAGGATACGTCGAGTTGTATTTCTGACATTGTGAATCTAGAGATTCATGCTCTTTTTACTTAGAGTGGTTATCCACTCTGGATCTTTTTTCAAGTATTGAAATAACGTAAGCTTACAATTCAATCAACAACTATTATCCTAAAGAATCAATTATGATGGATGCAATGTGACCGTGAAATAAATAATATCTATTTTATTTTAAAAGTTTAGTAAATTAACTTATTTAAAAAAAATAATAATAATAATGTAGCCCATCAAATCAATTCTCAAGTTTTGTTTTTCCTTATTAAAAACTATTTTATAAACCCAAAAAAATTCTCACCAAACCAATTTCACGTGTTTACGGCTCTTTACCTTTCAAGATAGATGAAAGTTCAGGGGAAAGGGGGAGTGGTAAAGAATCCACATTGTTCATGCCATTTTGACATACCTTTCTTTTAAAAAATGATAAATAAAAAAGAATAAAAAAAAAAATCCATAGAATTATAAGCACAATTAACCATCTAACAAATTGTAAAGGTTTTCTTGGATTAGCTAAAGCCTAACGTCTTTTATTTCACCCCATGACAAGCCCTCTGGTTGTCAATCCATGACCACATCTTTGATCTAGTTAGAGGGAGATTCTCCCTCCTTATTAATTTTTTATTTTAAATACCACTATAACCTTTTCAAAATCAAAATTTTTACTCCCCAAAAAGTTTTTCTTTGAAGTTTTGCCCTCCCCCTTCTACACCTAAAAGGCTCTCAACAAAGCCCCACTTTTTGCGACTGGAGCATCACCTATCGTATCAGACATACAGGAAAAATTGCTCATATTTTTCAGCTGGATTGCTTCAAAGATTTCTAGATTCACATCTAACCCTGTTTGGTTCCATTCCCTCAAATTTTCTACTAGGATTTAGGAGGCAAAGACCTTTTTCCTTGTATTTAGAGAATCACTAGTTTCAATTGTGCTCTCTCTCGGTTGCTTATGTGGAACTATGGCTTGTAATATTCCAAAATAGATTCTTTTTATAGCTCGGATTTTTTTTTTACAAAAAAAAAAAAAAAAAGTGTTCCTTGTAGAACTACGAGAAAATAACAATAAAACGAAAAAAAGCAGTAGCATGCATTAAATACTGTGTTCAAAGCAAACAGTGATAAACATGGAAGTTGTAATAACTAGTAAACACTCGACAAAACCCCTAGGGGGAGACTCCACCAAATCATATGAAGAGCTAGCTACTCAGTGAGACTTGACATGCTCCCGAATTATATGAAGAGCTTCATGATCCTCACCAAAATCCTGTCAACATAAGTAGGAGAAAATTTATGGACTCCATTTGATAGACAACAAAATAACATAAAATGTACAACTCTTAAGATTCTTACCTTCACAACGACACAAGAACAGCCAACTACTTTTCTAGCCTTCCCCTCTGAGTCAATCTTGCACAACTGCATAGAAAATGCACCAACCAACCCATGTTATGGAGAATTACAGTAGATATTCCAAACCTTTAGAAGCAATCAGATTTGATGACACCTCAAAGCCAAAATATAATAATCTAAAACAAAGCAATAATGCAAATCTGTGAGCAATTAATGATAGGAACCATATTATACAGAAAAATAAAAAACATGAGAGAGAACTACTGATTATTGGTATCTTAAGCATAAATCTACACATCAAAGCGATGGCAATGTAATAGGAGTTACCACACAGGAGGAGCTGGTAGGTCAAACAGTGGAAAACTAGAAACCATGCAGTGACATCTATTACATTAAACTAGTTATTAGATATTACTTCCGTAGGAGGAAACTTTCTTCAATCAACTGTATTCCAAGATGTAAATACTCCATATTCTTCCTGTTACCCCCAGTTTGGTCTCTTACCAACTTGAACAGTCAATGACAGATGCATGTCAGGAATAATGTCAGAACATGTTGCAATGAACCCTATACATCTTTGTTAACCATGGTAATCTTTTGTGCTCAAAGTCAAGGTTACATCTTTATGTAAAATGAGGCTACAAGAACAATTACCAGATCTTCCAATTTGGTTTTCAATTTCTAGCTAATATTGACTATGATCATAATTCAAGTTTATAACTTGGGGAAATTTTAAATAAGACACAACCACCATTTTACTATAACAGAGAATAGAAGCATTCAAAGAATGGATACATAGTATCAAGAAAATTCCTAACAAATGGTACTTACACCAGCCCACTCGCCAAGGGACTTAGCACTAGGAACTGTCATCAAGTTTACGCTGTGGTCAGCACAAAGTGCTTTAACCAGTTTGAGATAATCGGGCTGATTGCAGTCCTCCGCCAGTACACAAAGCTGGGCAGCATGCTTCTCAATCACTTTTGCACCTTCATGAAGGCCTCGAGCAAGCCCACCATGGGCAAGCGATTTTCTCAGCACGAGCTGCAAGGCAGTCATGATGTCCATGGCCTCCCCTGGAAGAGGGGCTGCAACTGTCTCAACCGGCACAGGAGCCTCATCACTGCTCAAGAAAATGATTAAAATTAGTGCGTAAGCCAAAAATACAAGTCACCTACTCTACCCCTCCAACTGTCAACACCTCCCTTCTCACAGACACGCACTACATATCATCCTACTGAACTTTTACAAGTTCCTTTGATAGACAATATTTAACATAGTCCTTTTCCCCTTTTCCTGTCAAAAGGAAGCACTAGTCTTCTCCGATCAATTGCTTTGACCAGTCATTTTCATCACAAAGAGCATTTAGGTGGTACTCATATCCAACAAGTGAATAACATTCAATCAAATTAAAATTCAGTATATGAAACTGTGCAAATCTAAATTACGCCAAACGGAAGCCTAACCCAAATCTTTAACTCCTACAATATACTTGAGTAGTCTACTAGTCTTATGCAATTTTTAGTGCAACAAAATCCCAAGATCGGAAACCCAAAAAAAAAAAAAAAAACATTATTTATTAAATAAATAAATTACTTGCTTTCAAAAGACTCTAGCGCAACCAAATCCCAATATGGCACCAGCACAATATTATTCATTACTGGTCAAATAAAAATACCTATAAGCAAGATCATTCATTATCCATAGCATGTTTGAAGCAAACTTTTTAACAAAACTCACATTCAAAGCAAATTTTCCTTCTTATATCATAATCTTACAAGCCCAACGAGTACAAAATCGTGGTAAGTGAAAATTTATGTCGGTAATTACTAGAAATGATTACTTACCCTGACATTGTTGATGCTTAGAAATTACTTGTCGTCCCTGAACAAAATAGAGGCGTAAATTTAAAAACAAAATTAGATCCAAAATAATAACAGCTCACTGTTTGAGAGTTTTCATGGTACAAATCGAACAACAAGGAAGGAAAATACAAAAGAAAACCAACGAATCAGTTAAAACAGTAATACATGCATTGTAGAGAAGATGACCTTGAACAAGACGATGACTGCGTTGGCGAAGCGAAACGAAGTAGAGTAAAACGATGGCCTTATATTGCAAACCCTAAAATCCTACCTCTGGCCTCCCAATTTACGGAATTGCCCTTTGGAATATTACGGTCCAGCACAGCTACATGGGCTGGGCTTGGGCCTTGGGGTACTCGGATTTTGTATTTATCAATTGTTGCATTTAATTTTCAATTTTTAATGCATGAGTATACGATAATTCAAAATAAATCCGTCTATTACTGCTCCGTGCAATTTTTCAACCGACCATTTGTGTCACTTCAACCTTTTTCTCTAATCGTCCTCAAGAGATAGCTCAATCGGCTGGAACTACGCCTAATGAAGCAGAGGTTACTAGTTCGAATTTTCTTCCCCCTCTTGTGCTGACATATTAAAAAAAAAAAAAAACTTTTTCCCTAATCATTTTAAATAATATACTTTTAATAATTTTATTAATAAAAAAACAAACATTTGGTCTTCATCTTATTCATATATTTTTCCAATTCAAAGTCATATTTTTAAAGGTGGCGTGCATTGTTCGCACGTCGCCTTTTAAAAAGTGACTATTGGACTTAAAATATCATCTTATAAAAGGCGCATGTGAACAGTGCCAACATCACCTTCTGGAAGGTGATGTGCACTATTCACACATTGCATTCCAAAAGGTAACATTTGGGCTTAAAATGTCGCCTTATACTATTCAAACATCTTCAACTCTCTAATTTTGAATCCAGTTACTTTGTTTAAGAGCATTCTGAAAAATATTGCTATGCAAGTGTCACTACATCAATAGCGACATTTTTTTAAGGCAAAAAACGTCACCTTTCACGTGTCACTATTTTAGCCTTTTTTTTTTTTTTTTTTTTTTTTTTTTGGGTAGTGTGAATATGGCTTCCACAATATCTTCTTCTTCTACTACAATTTTGTAACACCCAATGGAAATCAATTACCTAGTAATTGGTTCCATGATTCGTCTCCAAACCCTATCCCTCTCGGGATAAGACTCAAAGGTCTGAACCTCTCTTAAACAAAAGAATACAGTAGAAGACGTTAAACTACAGGAATAGAAAGCAACATCTAAATTCCACACATATAATCACCAAAGTAAAGATAAAATATCATATCATAAATAGATCATCAAATGTGTTGATCAAAGACCGATCATCAAATATTACATCCCAAAATATTAATGTCTGGAAATAAGGTAATAAGATTAACACCTAATCTTGAGTAATGCCAATGAGATAAAAATCTCTATCATGTTTGCCCGTGTAATTCCTCCATCATTCCACATGGATTTCAGCCACATCGAATCCATATCTTAAAAATGACATTAATTAAGTCCAGAGCAATCACCCAAGTCCAGTATGTAAACATCATCATCTATGCTAGCTAAATTGCGCAATTTATACATAATTGAAGAAAAATAAAAGGGGGTAAGTCCATGGACTTAGTGAGAGATAATGCACATAATACCCATGTCATTTTAATAATGAACTCTGTTTGCTAAAGAATACAATATTTTAGGTATGACATATATATATATATATATATATATATATATATATATATAGTACATGCTTATGTTTATGAGTAACAGTAATAGTTCAACAGTATGGTTTACCCAATATATTATCCCTTCTTAGCAAGGTTGGCACTGTACCAAGCGACTTGTAATACAATGTCGGTGTCCCCGACTATTGTACGCTACCGTCTATAACACTAGCAGCCTAACCGAGTCCGACCTCGGGTGGGCAACGTTACTAATGATCTACGTCCTGTAGTGATTGCTCGTTAAGGCTATGCCGGTCACGAAATAACCATTGGATCCAAGGCTCATATAACAATACACACATTTTGACCATAAAGTTAACATGTATAGTAAGCCTATGACCGTTATCCCGTACGTACTGGTATACCATTTTATACGATACAATTAATCTTGTCCGTATTTTACATACATGCTTTTACAATTCTCGATGTCATTATCTTGTTAAGTATAACATTTTCACAAATGATAAAGTTCATGTACAGCAAAGTGTATATTGTAAGAGTTGTAAATATGCATGTTTTGGTACACAAAATAGTCGTGCATTATGGGAAAATAAATGGCAACCATTATATGAGTTAAAACTCACCTGGGTCGAACAAGTTCTCCGAGTACTCTTCCAAACGATCCAAGTTCCCCAAATCTGTAGAAAACCTTCTATTAGTCCTAATTTAACTAGAACGAACCTAAGACTCAAAAACAGGAATCGTTGGGTGCTCGGCTAGAAAGGCCTTCCCCTAAACGTCTCTGGCCAAGCGTTCGACCTTAGGGACGAGCGTTCGGCCAGTGAGGTTCAGGTAAAACCTCATTTGGACCAAATGCTTCCCGAGCCCTCCCCGACTAGTCCTGAAGCTAAAAAAAGGGTTTCTAACACCTCCTTAATCAAAACAACATCTCCAAATGACAAGATTAATTCTAAACGGAAAGGAAACTTAAAACAAAATTAAAGCTTAAAACTCCTAGGCATTAACAACTAAGCTTATCATAACAGCCTATAAAACATAAAGGGAAAAGGGCAGAGGTTACCTTAACAAGTAAGTCCTACAAGAACTCCTCCTTCAACTCCATGAACTCACTCAATCTCACAAACACTCAAAAATCAAACTAACAGAGCTTCCCTAAGGCCTTAGAGGCTGAATAACACTCAAATAATCGAATGGGAAGGGGGTTTAAATAGACGGAGAGAAGTTGAGGGCGTTGCAGGTGAAGTCTAAAAAGGGGCGAGCACTTGTGTACTGTTTATCTAAGGGTTTTTGAGTTGCAGGTAACACATTTGGGCAAAAACCAGCGGTCAACAAAAAGTCAACTAGCACTCGATATGGTCCCCACACGAGCGCTCATGTAGCAACCGTACACGAGCGCTCGTGTGGTCCCCCAAGCGAGCGTTTGTGTACTATGGTGCCGAAACCCAAAATTCCCAAAATACCCTTTTAGGTGTCCTTAATAACCCAAAGTCCAATTATCCCTCTAACTAAATTATCTTAAGCCTAATCAATTATTTGGGTCACTACAAATTTAAACTTACGCACAAAAAATGTGACATATAATACCAATTTCGATTTCTATCAAGCTAACAGCAGCTAATTAGCTAATGGGAGGGATACCATGATATGTTTGGTAAATACTTTTGTTGTATGTTTTTATTTTAAATAGTAATAAGAAGTGATCGATGTTATATAAAAGTGAAATAAGATTTAAATTTTTTGTGAAAAAAAAAAAAAATTGTTTAGTAATAGTTTAAAAAAGAAATTGACTTCCTTTTATATATTTTCCACAACCCATGAATTTTTTTTTTTTGGGTGGAAATTCATGAAGTCAATGTTTCTAATTTGTTACCCAATAATAATAGATGATTTTATTAGTGCCATATTTGTTGTTTCATTCATTATTTTATCAATCATGCATTGATGGATTTGCAGAGATATATAATGAGATGAGGCCTTGCTATATTGGAGTGGCTGTCGGAAGCTCTCGAGCTCCAACCCAACCACCTCAAAGACATGGGTTGTGCCGAGGGACTTTGTGGTGGAGGTTTACAAATTACAAGTGTGGGTGAATAAACAGATATTTAAGTTGTAGTAGAAGAAGAAGATGTTGTGAAAGTAGAACATATTGTGGAAGCTATAAAGATGAAAACCAAGTGTTTAAGAAAATTTCAGAAAGAAGCGGAAGATGAAGACCACGTGTTTTTTTCTTTTTTAGATTTTTTTTTATAAAAAAAATATTAAAAAATATTATTTTAACATGATTTGGAAAAAATGATGACGTGGTACTAACAGTCGTTATAGAAATTGGACGGAACGGTCATAGAGTGATCCATTTCGAATTATTGAATACTCATGTATCAAAAGTTGAAAACTAAAAAGTGAGAGAGTGAATTCAAATCACGTGTTTACTTAGAAATTTATCATACATTAATCATTTTTTTTTTGTTATTAATGGATATGAAATATTCATGGTGTAAAACCCAAAGAACAATTCTACCTCCACAATAATTAAACAAGAGCAATAAACATTGATTAAATATCAAATCTAAAAACAACACAACATCAATCACAAATAACACAAAAGTTTTCGTTCACAAAGTTGAAAACCCTTTGAACACATCAAAGAAAAAAATCACTTCGAGGCAACCAAACCATGAAAATCACTATATAAAAAATCTAGAATACAGAAACAAGGAATTTACAATCCTTTGCAAATCCTAGATCCCGTACGACAACAAGTAACCCACTTGTCTCAAAGCTCGACAATCTTTACTTAGTAACTTCCATTACTGATCGGTCAGTAGACTCTTGATGTAAGAAGATATATGAAATGAAGTCCTCTAAATACACACACAAATTTCAATGAAGACAAGCTCTCGGCTTAACACGTCTTCTCTTGTAAACACGAAATCAAACATAACATGAATGAAGCAAGAACACCATGAAGCAAGACACAATGAATCAAGATAATCTCTAGAATCCAATTTAGGCATAATACAATAAGCTTGTTTGACCTCCAAAATAAACATGCATGCACTATATATACCTTTTTCTTGAACAGTGCAACAAATGCCTCAAAACTGTTCATTTTCAAGGAATTTCACCAAAATAGTTTGATGACGAAAATGTAGATTTGAGATTTCATCATGGCGTTCTTTAAATCTTAGATTTAGTCGTGACGACTGTAGAAACGTCATGACAAACTTCTATGGTTTCATTGCTTTCTAGCAATTTCCTCATGGCATTTTCATAACGGTATGCTAACGAAAAGATACAATAGCTTCATTGACAATTTCGTCATGACGGAATGCTGACATCATCATGACGAAATCATACAGTCGGTTGGAACTTAGAACTTGCCTTTTTTGTCATGACGGAAACATGACAAGATGATGAAGAAAAGAGACAATAGCTTCAGGAACATTTTGTCATGACGAGATGCTGACGTCGTTATGACAAAAGCTTATAGAAAGTATTCCAATCTTTCTGACCAAAACTATCAAAACTTTGTCATAAAGTTTTTATGACAAAAAGACACAAAAAGTAACATAACCTTACTAACTAAAACTGTCAGTGTTTTGCCATGACGGTTTCATAACGAAATTACAGAGAATGTAAAAAACATAGACAAATTACTACAAGTCTTTAGAGAACAAAAAATAAAATAGACTTTAAGGTTTAACACACCAAATCGGGCAAATTTCTAAAACCTAACACATGGTAATGCTTATACCAATTTTGGCTTTGGGACTTGTTAATATTTTGCTTTTTAATGTGGTGTAGTTATGGTATTTTTTTTTTTTTTTGGATTTTGATTTTTTTGTACATCCAAAAATTCATTTTGGATCGTGCACAGGAAATATAGTTTTAAATGTTTTGTACTACATGTTTGCCAAAAAAAAAAACCAAAAATAAAAAATTATCACTATCAACTCAAGAGCCACCACTGATAATAGGCCATTAACACTAACTTTAGTGTGACTCTGATGGCTTATTATCATTGTCAACATCTCGTATCGGGTTCTAAATCCATCAACATCTACTCTAAAATATTATTAGCAACAAAATATGCCATTGCTAATATATCATTATTAGTGTTGACTCGAATATCGACGTTGATAAGAATTAGGGCCGGAGCATTTGCGTCAACATCATTAGCATCGACTTGTCGCCGCTAAAATTCAAAATTTGAGTTATAGTGAGTCAAAATTTAGGGTGTAAGTGAAAATATGATGATAGTTTTGGGGGAATTGTAATATACCTCTTTTATTTCAAGTTTAATGTGTCTAGGTTATTGGGGTTCTGATTTATTTATGTTCTTAATCGTATTATTTTTATAAACTATTGGTTTTGGGTTCTTTATGATTTGCTTCTATTCAAAGGTTGTGATCCTCTTACAGCATATGAACAGGTCCATGTATATTTTGAGAGCTAGTTGTGGTACGCAAAAATAACAAATAGGTCAATGTACGCAACTTTTGTCTAATTTTTTTTTTTTTTTTTTTTAAGGAAACCGTCAAATGTCAAGTCAGCATTAATCTAATTATGACGCGTGTCACCTGTAAGACATGTTTGTTAGTTAAAGGTCTTTGTCAAAAAATTAGAAGGAAGTTGGGTGCAGTGACCTATTTTTTATTTTTGCATGTGACACGAAGTTCTTAAACAGTTTTATACTACATGAAGCTTATATCAAATTGGTGTAACCACATGAACTGATTTTACGTTTTCCTTAATCGAAAAGCTAAACTTAATTAATTTTGGCCATATTAAACTACTCGATTATGATATATTTCTAATGTTAGACTTAACAGTTTTCTTTAAACGCGTACGTATATGTTCAATACAAATATATCATAAACTTTCAAGCATGGTCAAATGCCAAGTTAGCACCAACCTATAAGTAGCTAGATGCAAGCAAAAATAAACTAGTGCCATAGATATTATATGTATTATTCAATGAAAGTTTATGATATATAGATACATAACATTGAGTTTCTTTTATTCTAGAACACATATAAGTTGGACATCTTCTTTTATTCTTTAATTAAAGTTCGATGAAGAGTTCGTGCCTCTTGAGGATTTTTAATCGGTTTCCATATGGCCCTCCACATTGATTCAAAGTTGCCAAATTCAAAGAGTATTTCAGTAATTAGAACGAATTATATTACTACATATAAATTAATATCACATAAGACTTTTGAAGGTTGCAGTTGCTTCCTTAATTCAAACTTGAATATAAAATATTTGACACAATACATATCAGTAGCTATTTTGAATCCCAGCATGAAATAAGAAAACTAATAAGTTCTATTGCAACTTTCCCACTTTGAATATATATTTCTCTAAATACGAAAAGAAATATGTAACTTCTTTCTTTCCTTTTGAACCAAACTTTGACTGTTTTAAGTTTCATAAACTTGTGGGAGCATCACTTAGAATTTGAAAATATGAGAAATGATTATTTGTATGCTGTGGTCCTCCTTCTATATCTACCAATTTTGGAAAATTACCATTAGATATGTGGGATTTATGTGGTCCCACACATGGATTCCACATATCCATTGGTGATTTTGCAAAATGAAAAATGCTTGATAGCCTTGGTTGCATTAAAAAGTTCATGTTCATATAAATCCTAGGTGGCAAAGGGACATGGCCTCATTTTAATTTTTTATTGTTTAAAATCTTTTAACTTTAAAATCAAAATTAAAATGATAAATAATTAATAATTTTTTTAAAAAGAGAGAGAGAGAGAGAGAGAGAAAGGGGTGCTTGGCCACCCCATAGGAGGTGGCCGAACCACCCCCAAGGGCCGGTTGGGGGTGGCTTCGGCCACCCTCAAGGCTCAACTAGGGTGGCTGGCAACCCCCTATAGGGTGGCCAACCACCACTTTCTCTTTTTTTAATCTTTGTATTAATTGTACGTTTATCATTTTAATTTTGATTTTAAAGTTAAAATATTTTAAATAATAAAAAATTAAAATGGGACCATGTGTCCTTTGCCACCTAGGATTTATATGGTCAAAATATGAACTTTTTAATGCAATTAAGCATTTCTCTTGCAAAATGGGAAGATCGTAGCATACCATATAGCACGTCTCTTTTCATATACATAGTTGGCATAAAAAAGTAAAATTTGACTTAAATATGGAATTTATGAAGTTATAAAGTTAACATCATACCGATTGCTATAATGATACTTCGCAAATTTTTATAAAAGTGTATTGACTTTTCAAATCTAAATATTCTCCTCTCAATTGAAAAAAATAATTTCTTTTTATGTTTCAAAAACTCATGTTGAAAAACTAGCTCTCAAATTCTCATGATTAATAAAATGAATCATTAATAGAGATTAGAGGGAGAGATACCTTGTAATATTCTAAGGCTTCATTTACCTTTCAGCCTTCTAGGCATTCAAGCTTACATTTATTATAATAATGAAGCCCGTAGTATTTAGGAGGTATATTTGTAAAGACGAAAAAGCTATTAACGAAGAAAAACCCCCCTCTCTTTTCTTCTTAAGTATTTCTATGAATCTTTTGACTGAACAAATTAGTGGGCACATCGCTTTCACTTTTGCTAAAGTAACAACACTATCAGAGGATGAGGGAGGACAAGAGAAAGTGGATGCGGAGTGGAAAGAGAAAGGAGTCGACGAAGGATGGAGAGGACGAGAGGGAGATGGAGTAGATGTGGAGTGGAAAGAGAAAGGAAATGAAGAAGGACGAAGAGGACAGGGACGGTCATTAGCTTGCACTATAACTAGAATAGGGATTATCAATACTATCATCACCACTACAAGCTTCTTCATATAATTTTCATTCATTGAGAGCATGCTCTCTCTTGAAATTTTATGTAATATGGTACTTGTAATGAGAAGTTTTTGGGGTATATGTATAACTAGATGGAGTATATATAGGAGAATGGTGGCCTCTTGGGAACTAGAAGGGGTTTTTGTGTTGAGTAACTTTTGAAAATGTCATGCATTTGGCTAGGGTTATGATATTTGATAAGAGGTACCATGCAATTATTTAGTCTTTTTTTTTTTTTTTTTGGACAAATACTTCTCTACTTATAAGAGTACAATTTATATTTGCACATATTATTAGTATGTGATCCTTCTTATGAATAAGAGAAACATTACAATCCTATAATCACAACATATTGAAGAATTAAAACACATATTTAAAAGTAAAGAACTAATATTGGTTCAAAAGCTGATATGAAAATACACTTCGAAAATATTTAATTACATAACTTTCTCTTATAGAGATGTCAAAGATGCATGCGTATGCAAGTTAGCAAATAAAAGGTTATTCAGAATTATTGTAATATATATATATATAATTGATTCATCAAAAACCACAATGGTCAAATAAAGGGAGGGAATGTATGACCCCATATTACCAATTTAAAAAAAAAATAAAAAAAAAAATAAAAATAAAGCCACAATACTGTCATAGTTTTGCATCATCAGTAAAAAAAATGGAAAAAAAAAATGCCACATCAGCTTTGATCCTCAAATAACATGGTGACAGCAAATTAAGTGAAATGCTAGTTGTTCTCCTGATACTCTCCTAATCCTAGGTGGATATTATTTTCTAAAAATTCGGTGAGAGAAATAATGGCCACTTTTTTTATTTTTATTTATTTTTTACTTTTTAAAAATATAATATCTACCTAGAACCAGGATAAAATGCAGTATATGGATTATGTTCAATCTCTTCCACTCTCTATACCTCTCACCTCTTAGTTTCTTAGCCAATCATGTTCAGTTCACCAAAAATAAAAAGTTATAATTTCTTTTAGGGAAATTATATCAAAATACCTTGGGTAAGCACGCCAAAATTTGTTTATCCCTAAGTTTTTCTTTTTGACAATTTACTCTCTAGGTCAATCAAAATGCCAAGAAAATCCCTACCGTCAAATTTTTTTTTTAACTGCAGTTAAATTGGTTGAAACGCACAATTTTGACACGTCATTATAATAATTTTCTATTAATTTAATTTAAAAATGAAATATTTTTTTTAAAAAAAAAAATAGAAGGGGTGGCCTTGCCCACCCCCAAGGGCTGGGGGTGGCCCGTGGGGTGGCTCGCGGGTTTTGGGGTGGCCAGGGGTGGCTTCTGGCCACCCTTTCTATTTTTTTTTTTTAAAAAAATTGTTATTAAATTTTTTTTTATTAATTTTTATTTAATTTTTAAATTAAATTAATAAAAAATTATTATGTTGACGTGGCAAAACAGTGCGTTTTAACCAATCTAACGGCAGTTAACAAAATTTGACGGTAGGAATTTTCTTGGCATTTCGATTGACCTATGGAGTAAATTGTCGGAAAAAAAAAAAAAAAAAAACTTAGGGACAAAAAAATTTTGGCGTGCTTACCCAACGTGTTTTGATATAATTTCTCTTTCTTTTAATGTAATTGATTGTAGATTAGTAACATAACTCTTTTTGTCCTTCAAGGATTCATTTTTTCAAAGCTGGGAAAGGGGAAAGACTCTTTGAGTTCTTGTTGATCAATTTTTTTTTTTTCTTTTTTCTAACCTATGAAATTATGTTTATTTTCATGTGTTAGAAATGTTACTTGTTTGTGGTTTGATGTGAGAGGTAAAATCTGTTAGAGTATATCATGGAGTTTAAGAATAATAGTTACAGTTTAAAACTTTTACTGACTTACAGATGAAGAATATCACTAAGTTTGAAGACTATCATTGAATTACAGTTGAATAGTTGAAGACTATCACATAGCTAACCTAGTTAGAGTAAAAGTCTATTTGTATCCAACATGATTCTCGTATAAATAGCAGCATATTATATTGTAAATATTACTCAGAGAAATAAGAGCTTAATGTAACTTTAGGGCTTTATCTTGTGGATATAGGTCATATGTCATAGACCGAACCATATATATCTTTTTGTCACTATTTTATTATTCTGCTTTATTATTTCCACATTATTATGTTTTTTCTAAATCTTCCCAACCATTTATTTGTCTTAAATGGGTAGGGACGAGCCATGTCACCTCAATGTATAAAAGAAGAACAAAAAAAAAAAAAAAAACAAAAAAAAAAGCTAAGAGAGATTGAAAGGGTTGTCATACCACTGAAGAAAAATTATTTAGTGGAAGATAGGGGTGTCAATGCGGGCGGTTAAAAATCGTCTGCTAATCGCTAACCGTTTAACTGCTTAATCGTATTAACCGTTAATCGCCTAACCGCTATAACCGTCTAATGGTTAGCGGTTAGCGGTTATTAAGTTTACTAACTGTAAGGCTTTTTATATAATATATTTTTATAATTATAATTATAAAAATATTTATACATATAACATAATCACTTTATCATTAAATCACTTTTTTTTTAAAAAAAAAAACAACTAAATCACAATTTGAGTATTAATATATTATCACTATAATTTATATGATTAAATCATATAATCACTTGATCATTAAATCACAATTTTTTTTAAAAAAATAATTAAATCACAATTTGAGTATTAATATATTATCACTATAATTTATAATTTATATTATTATATCACATGATTAATTGATCATTAAATCATTTGATTATATAATAACAAATTATACATATATAATATGACATAACTCATAAGTATACCAATTCATACTCATACAACAATTAAATATTTAGAGACTTATTTTCAATGTATGTTATAAACTTATAAGTCTATATAAGTCTACATATGCATATGAATAATATAAATGTATAATATCAATACTTAATCATATGATTCAATGACAATTCAAATACTTTATTTAAGACTTCAAGTGAATCATATTATTAATGTACAATGATGATATGATTCGTATAATATCAAATTAAGTAATTGACATTGGATTAAACAATGACCAATGTGTTACTTATAAACACAATTTAAGTATTAATGTATTATCATTATATGTTGTGACAGTTGTCTGAATTCTGAACATTTTTTTATATGTTGTGTTGAATTTTTTTTTTTTTTTAAGTTAACCGGTTATGATTTAATGTTTAAGGAAATTTTTTTAAAGTACAAGTAAATGTAAATTTTGGGTCAAATATTTTTGATTTTTCAATATGGGCTCTTTTTATAGCAATTGGGCCCAAGAAGACACTAAAAATACAAAAAAAAAAAAAGGCCCAAAAAGCCCAATTTTGAAAAAGCGATTAGCGGGCGGTTATCTATTTCACTAACCGCTAAGGCGGTTACGGTTAGCGGTTATTGTCAATAATCGCTAACCGTAACCGCCTTGACACTCCTAGTGGAAGAGAAGATGTTGTGAAAGCTATAAAGATGAAAACCAAGTGTTTAAGAAAATTTCAGAAAGAAGCGGAAGATGAAGACCAAGTGTTTTTTCTTTTAAAAAAAAAAAGAAATTAAAATTTTTTATTTAAATAAAAAGTATTAAAAATATTATTTTAAGAATATTTGCGAAAAATGTTGACATAGTACTAATGGTCGTTACAAAAATTGGACAAAATGGTCACAGAGTGATCTATTTTGAATTATTGAATACTCATACATCAAAAGTTGAAAACTAAAAAGTGAGAGTGAATTCAATTCACACGTTTACTTAGAAATTTAACATATATTTATCTTTTTTCTTTTTTTAATTTTTTTAAAGTTGTTAATAATGGATTTGAAACATTCACGGTGTAAAACCCAAAGAAGGGCTCTACGGTTCTACCTCCACAATATTAAACAAGAGCAATAAACATGCATTGATTAAATATCAAATCTAAAAACAACACAACATCAATCACAAATAACACAAAAGCTTTTGTTCACGAAGTTGAAAATCCTTTAAACACATCAAAGGGAAAAACCCCACTTCGAAGCAACCAAACCATGAAAATCACTATATAAAAAATTCAGAATACAGAAACAAGAGGAACTTACAAGTGTTTGCAAATCCTAGATTTTGTACGACAACAAATAACCCACTTGCTTCAAAGCTTGACAATCTTTACTTGGTAACTTTCCTTACTGATCGGTCAGTAGACTCTTAATGTAAGAAGATATATGAAACAAACTCCTCTAAATACACACACAGACTTCAATGAAGGCAAGCTCTCAACTTAACACGTCTTCTCTTGTAAATACGAAATCAAACATAACATCAATGAAGCAAGAACACCATGAAGCAAGACACAATGAATCAAGATAATCTTTAGAATCCAATTTAGGTAGAATACAATAAGCTTGCTTGACCTCCAAAATGAACACACATGCACTATATATACTTTTTTCTTGAATAGTGCAACAAATGCTTTAGAATTGTTCATTTTCGAGGAATTTCGTCAGGTTGGCTTGATGACAAAAATGTAGATCTGAGATTTCATCGTGACAGTTGTAGAAACGTCATAACGAACTACTAAGGTTTCATCACTTTCTAGCAATTTCGTTATGAAATCTTCATAATGGTATGCTAACGAAAAGATACAGTAGCTTCATCGACAATTTCGTCATGACGAAAACATGACGAGATGATGACGAAAAGAGATAGTAGCTTCAGGAACATTTTAACATGACGAGATGCTGACGTCGTTATGACAAAAGCTTACATAAAGTATTCCAACCTTTCTAACCAAAACCATCAAAACTTTGTTATGACATTTTTATGACGAAAAGACACAGAATGCAACATGACCTTACTGATTAAAACTGTCAATGCTTTGCCGTGAAGGACCTAAAGGTTTCATAACGAAATTACTGGGAATGTAAGAAATAGAGACAAATTACTACAAGTCTTTAGAGAACAAAAGATAAAACAGACTTTAAGTTTTGACACACCAAATTAGGCAAATTTCTAAAACAATGCCTATACCAGTTTTGGATTTGGGACTTGTTAATATTTTTCTTTTTAATGTTGTGTAGTTATGGGTTTTTTTTTTTTTTTTTTTTTTTTGGGGTTTTGATTTTTCTGTAAATCCAAAAATTCATTTTGGATTGTGCATAGGAAATATAGTTTTGAATGTTTTGTAATAAATGTTTACCAAAAAAAAAAAATTATTAGTGTTAACTCAAGAGCCACCGTAGTTAATAGGCCATCAACATTGACTTTAGTGCGATGTTGATGGCCTATTATCAGCGTCAACATCTCTTATCGGGTTCTAAATCCATCAACATCGACTCTAAAATATTATCAGCAAAAAAATTTGTCATCGCTGATATATCATTATTAGTGTTGACTCGAATGTCGACGTTGATAAGAATTAGGGCCGGAGCATTTGTGTCAACATCATTAGCATCGACTTGTCCCTACTAGAATTCAAAATTTGAGTTATAGTTAGTCAAAATTCAGGATGTAAGTGAAAATGTGGTGATAGTTTTGGGGGAATTGTAATCTACCTCTTTTATTTCAAGTTTAATGTGTTAGGTTATTGGGGTTCTGATTTATTTATGTTCTTAATTGTATTATTTTTATAAACTATTGGTTTTGGGTTCTTTATGATTTGCTCTGTTCAAAGGTCGTGATCCTCTTACAGCACATGAACAGGTCCAAGAATGTTCTGAGAGCTAGTTGTGGTATGCAAAAATAACAAATAGGTCCATGTACCCAACTTTCGTCTATTTTTTTTTTTTTTTTTACGAAAACTGTCAAATGCCAACTCAGCAACAATCTTATTATGACGCGTGTCACCCATAAGACGTGTTTGTTAGTTAACGGTTTTTGTCAAAAGAATTAGACGAAAGTTAGGTGGAGTGACCTATTTGTTATTTTTGCATGTGACACGAAGTTCTTAAAAGAGTGTTATACTACATGAAGCTTATTGCAAATTGGTGTAACCATATGAACTGATTTTACGTTTTCCCTTAATCGAAAAGCTAAGCTAAATGAATTTTTGCCCAATTAAGTTATACTAAACAACTCTATTATGATATCTTTCTAATGTTAGACTTAACCTTTTTCTTTAAACGCTTCAATATAAATATATCATGATCTTTATGATAGTAAAGTGCATGTAAGCTATAAGTGACTCAATGGATGATGCTTGTTTTTTTAAGAGTGAAGATGTTTCAAGCATGGTAATTAAATAGAGTGAAAAGAAAGTTTGGTTCATATCTTAAACTTTTTTATTTCTCTATAAAAACAAAAATAAACTAGTGCCATAGACATTATTTGTATTATTCAATGAAAGTCTATGATATATAGATACATAACATTGAATTTCTTTTAGTCTAGAACACATATAGGTTGGACATCTTCTTTTATTCTTTAATTAAAGTTCGATGAAGAGTTCATGCCTCTTGAGGATGTTTAACAAGTTTCCACATGGCCCTCCACATTGATTCAAAGCTGCCACATTCGAAGAGTATTATAGTAATTAGAAATAATTATTATACTATAAATAAATTAATATCACATAAGACTTTTGAAGGTTGCAATTGCATCCTTAATTCTAACTTGAATATAAAATATTTGACACAATATATATCGATACCTATTTTGAATCCCAGCATGAAAAAAGAAAACTAATAAGTTCTATATTGCTACTTTCCTACTTTGCATATTTCTCTAAATAAGAAAAGAAATATTTAACTCCTTTCTTTCCTTTTGAACCAAAGTTTGATTGTTTTCAGTTTCATAAACTTGTGGGAGCATCACTTAGAATTTGAAAATATGAGAAATGATTATTTGTATGCTGTGGTCCTCCTCCCATCTACCCATTTTGGAAAATTACCATTAGATATTTGGGATTTATGTGGTCCCACACAGGGTTCCACAAATCCATTGGTGATTTTGAAAATGAGAATTAAGATCGCAGCATACTGTATGGCACGTCTCTTTTCATATACATAGTTGGCGTGACAACGTAAAATTTGACTCAAATATGGAATTTATGAAGTTATAAAGTTAATATCATACCGATTGCTATAATGATACTTCGCAAATTTTTATGAAAGTGTATTAATTTTGCAAATCTAAATATTCTCCTCTCAATTGAAAAACTAGCTCTCAAAATCTCATGATTAATAAACATAAATCATTAATAGAGAGAGATACCTTAACCTTTCAGGCATTCAAGCATACATTCATTATAATAATGAAGCCCATAGGATTTAGAAGGTAACTCTGTAACGCCAGAAAACTTTGTTGTGAAGAAAAACCCCTCTCTTGTCTTCCTATGTATTTCCATGAATCTTTTGACTGAACAGATTAGTGGGCAGATCGCTTTCTCTTTTGCTAAAATAACAGCACCATCAGAGGATGAAGGAGGACAAGAGAAAGATGAAGTGGATGTAGAGTGGAAAGAGAAAGGAGCCGACGAAGGATGGAGAGGACGAGAGGGAGATGGAGTAGATGTGGAGAAGAAAGAGAAAGGAAATGAAGGACAGAGAGGGCGGGGATGGTCATCGGCTTGCACTATAACTAGAATAGGGATTATCAATACCATCATCACCGCTACAAGCTTCTTCATATAATTTTCATTCATTGCTCTATGCTCTCTCTTGAAATTTTATGTAATATGGTACTTTAGTGAAGAGTTTTTAGGGTATATTTATAACTAGATGGAGTATATAAAGGAGAATGGTGGCCTCTAGGGAAGTAGAAGAGTTTTTGTGTTGAGTGCCTTTTGATAATGTACATGCATTTGGCTAGGGTTATAATATTGGATAAGAGGTACCATGCAATTATTTGATAAGAGAAACATTACAATCCTATAATCACAACATATTGAAGAATTAAAACACATATTTTGAAGGAAAAAGTAAAGAACTAATATTGGTTCAAAAGCTGATATGAAAATACACTTCGAAAATATTTAATTACATAACTTTCTCTTATAGAGATGTCAAACATGCATGCATATGCAAGTTAACTTTCTCTTGTAAAATATATATATATATATATATATATATATATATATAGTCTAATAACATTCATATGCTAAGAATTTGAACTAGCCATTCTTTTTATTTCGAAACATTTATTTCAATTTATAATACTATTAGATATATAATTGATTCATCAAAAATCACAATTGTCAAATAAAGGGTAGGGAATGTATGACCCACAATATTGTCATAGTTTGCATCGTGAGTAAAAAACAAGGTAAAAAAAATGCCACTTCAGCATTGATCCTCAAATAACATGATGACATCAAATTAAGAAAAATGCTAGGTGTTTTCATGGTGTTCTTCTAGTCATAGGTAGATATTATTTTCTAAAAATCGGGTGAGAGAAATAAGAGTCACTTTCTTTTTTTTGTTTCATTTTTTTTTTTTTTTTAAAAAAATATTAACTTAGGACCCGGAGAAAATGCAGTATATGGATTGTTCAATCTCTTCCACTCTCTATACCTCTCACCTCTTAGTTTCTCAGCCAAACAGGTTTTGTTCACCAAAAATAAAAAGCTAGAATTTCTTTTAGTGTAATTGATTATAGATTAGTAACATAACTCTTCTTCTCCTTCAAGATTCCATTTTTTCCAAGCTAGGAAATGGGAAAGACTCTTTGAGTTCTTGTTGGTCAATTTTGGTTGTTGTTGTTGTTGGTTTTTTTTTTCCTAACCTATGAATATATTATGTTTATTTTCGTGTGTTAGAAAGGTTACTTGTTTGTGGTTTGTTGTGAAAGGTAAAATCTTCCCAACCATTTATTTGTCTTGAATGGGTAGGAACAAGCTACGTCACCTCAACATATAAAAGAAAGGAGGGAAAAAAGAAAAAAAAAAAAAAAGGCTAAGGAGGTGGTCAGACCACTCAAGAAAAAATATTTAGCAAGCGGTCAATCACATTAAACCTTGTCATGAGGTTAGCTGGACAACCCCAACCATGCTTTTGGGGATGGCAGGCCACCCAAACATGTTTTAAATTTTAGGAATGGTTAAATCATTAGCTTGTTATTATTGAGAAATAATCTCACATTGTCTGTGGACAAGATCTTGGGTATGTTTATAAGGAATTGGTAACCCTCTCTTATTGAACCGGTTTTATGAGATAAGTTAGGTACACGAATTTTTTCATGGTATTAGAGCTTACTGCAGGACGAATGGGGCCTACACTACTTACCCCGTGACAAGGACCATAAAAAATATTGGCCTGCACGTGATGGATGTGTTAATGAATAATCTCACATTGCTTGTGGACAAGATCTTGGGCATGTTTATAAGGAATGAGCAACCCTTTTTTAGTGAACCGGTTTTATGAGATAAGTTAGGCCCATGAATTTCTTCATGGTATCAGAGCTTACCACAGGACGAATGGGGCTCACACTACTTACTCCGTGACAAGGACCTAGAAAAATACTGGCATGCACATGAGGAAGGGTATTGAGGAATAATCTCACATTGCCTGTGGACAAGATCCTAGGCATGTTTATAAGAAATGGGCAATCCTATCTTATTGAACCTGTTTTATGAGATAAGTTATATTCCCTCTTATTGAATCGGTTTTATGAGATGAGTTAGGCCCACGAATTTCTTCATGGTATCAGAACCTACTATAGGATGAATGGGGCACACACTACTTACCCCATGACAAGGACCTAGAAAAATACTAGCCTGCACGTGACAGGCGTGTTGAGGAATAATTTCACATTGCATGTGGACAAGATCTTGGGCATGTTTATAAGGAATGGACAATCTTCTCTTATTGAACCGGTTTTATGAGATGAGCTAGACTCATAGACAACTATCCCCCCGGGCAAGAGGGTATCCAAACCTCCTCAACCACTACTTTGGAGTGGTCGACCAACTCTAAAGATTGTTATATGGGGGTCATCTGACCTCCCCAAGCTTGTTATGAGGGTAGCTACTAGCTGACCACCCCTCCCTTCATGGTGAAGGGGTCTTCTAATAACCCCTAAAGCGTGTTTAAGGGTGGCACCCTTAAGCCTATTATGTGATAGTTGTCAACTCTAAAATAGGTTAAATGAATAGTTCAACCATCCTCTTAACTCCTCCGCTTTGTTTTTTTAAATATTTATTTTATGCATTGAGATGACAGAGTTCATTTTCAACCTTTCATTACAAACGAATGGTTGTGTCCTCTTAACTTCTCGACTTTGTTTTTTAAATATTTATTTTATGCATTGAGATGACATAGTTCATTTTCAACCATATGAGACTCACATAAATTTTGAGTTGTCTGACTACCTATTCGGGTAAGTGAATAGGCTTTCTCACATGATTTAGACAGGTACTGCGAGAGAATGAGACTCACATAAATTGTTAACAATTTGGCAAATAATGTGAGAGAGCCTATTCACTTACCCGAATAGGTAGTCAGACAACCCAAAATTTATGTGAGTCTCATATGGACTCTCTCGCAGCACCTGTCTAAATTATTAGCAATTCAAACATGTAATTATTGTGAATCCCAATCCGGTTAAAGAGGCCCGCGACACTCTTCGTTGGGAATGACAATGATTAACTAAGATAATAATGGCATATTTATGTAAAGAAAGCATATGATAATTAGAGAACGAAAATTTACTTATATTATATATCGAATATCAAATTCTCTCTCTCTCTCTCTCACACACACACACACATGTTCTGTTTCTTCCTTCTTACTTTTCCCTTAATCCCTAGTGTCCTAAAATCTTCTTACCCTCCAAAATTTTATCCATGGATTATACACTTCTACCTAATTTCAACTTCAATATCAACAATCTCTACTAAGGAACTCATCAAAACCCTAATATGATATGTCATTGAAGTCCTCATAAGATCTGTTCAAAGATGATTGTTGTTTACTATCGTGTATGCCTTCTTCAATAAAATCTCTTGTAAATGTTGTTCCTTACAAAGATGATATGAGGTAAATATATATTTACTTTCATTCTTTACAAAGCCTTTATTGTGCACATCTTAAGAAACCAGAAGATTTGACTTTTCAATTTCGGGGCTTTTGACAAATAGAAAAGAATTCAAAAAACCATAACAATTATTGGCGATACTAATCGAGGAGTGAAAGTATCTACGTACAGTGTTTGGATCATCCATCGTTTGTCTCAAGAAACTTCCTTAAGGTATGCACCTAAATATCAATCCTTATTCTTAATCTCGTGCCTGAGTGTTTTAGTAAGAGTCTCTAAAACTTATGAATTAAAGTGGTTAAATTTGGTACTCAAGGATAATAAGTATTGAATTAAAGTGACAATATTTTTATGACTTTAATTCGACTACCAAATATTTCATGCAAGGATCAAATGTACAATATAAGTAAAGTCATTAGGATTATTTGAATAATTTAAAATAAATAATTGGAGTGCAATTACAATTGTTTAGTAGAATTAATTGTAATTAAGTTGTAAATTAGAACCAATCATGAGATGACAAGTATCCTAAGCCTATTAGAGCTAGTTTTTATTTTCCATCTAGATCCCTCTCTAGACTAATTTAATTTGACCTAATTTACACTAGCAGAATAACCCCTTTATGGTTGTGTATTTGGTGTAGGCTATGAAATTTCCTAACAACTTCCATAGCCTACATGTGTAACGCCTTGGGGTATAACAACATGAGCCTATAAATAAGGAGTTTGTATAGGCATAAGATGCATGCTGTGTAATATCCCGGACATTAATTAGTGTTAAGTACGCTTTAATTATTACTTATAGATGCTATAACTGGTTCTCAGTTTGTAAAGTGTGAGATATTAGACTTTGTAAGCATTTCTTGTCTGGGTGAATGTTCAAAGTTCAATTATGAAGATCGTTAATGAACGTTCGAAGTTGAATTCGAATAATCGTTTGTGAAATTTCGAAGTTGGATTCAAATGATCGTTAGTGAATGTTCAAAGTTGGATTCGAACGATCGAAGTTGGATTTGAACATTCGAAGCCTGCAATAGGATTGTTTATTTTAAAAGTTAAAAACCTCAACCCTACTACTCACCCTAACTCGCCTACAAATAGAACCCTAGACCCCTTAGCCTCTAACTTTTTGCCCTTTTCCGTTTAGAGAACCGTAGAGACAAAGAGAGTGTGTGTGCTGATTTGGAAAGAGAATGTGCTCTCTTGTGGCTTATTCTTCAAAGGGGGTAACTTTCTTAGCTTAACCTAGTGTTTGATAGTGTTATCAAACTATTATCTTGTTGTTTATTTACTATTTGGTTTCATTTTCATAGCTTAACCTCTTAACTTGTGGTTTTGAGCCTCTAGGTTGATTGTGCCCTAATGGATGTTGGATAATGTATGGGTAGTTTATGTTTATGAGTAAGGTCTTTATTATCTTGTTGGTTTGGCATGAATAACACTTTTTTAAAGAGTTTTAATGGAGACCCATGAGTTGTGTTAAAATTTTAGAATAAGATTAATGATGAGTTAATTACTTAATGATATTGGACGTACTTTTTGTGTATGAAGGTTGTGTTAGATTGGATTCAATTGGGATCTTTTGTAGAATGTTACACTTTGCCAGACCTTCGAACGTTCGTAGGGTGGGCCGATTGATTGTTACCTTATAAATAATCTACCATCAATCTTAATTTTATCCCAAGAACACTCAAACATATCCTTTTGCCATAATAACTGCTATTTTCTTCAGCCACTTATAGGTCTCTGCTGATCCAATGCTCACTGATCTGCCAATAAAGCCCCTATCATGCAGTTAATCACTAAAACATAATAATAAGTCTTAATCCAAGCAACAATATGTCAACAACAAAGAAACAGAACAAGAAAAAGAAATCCAAATAAAAACGGATCCAACAAAAAATAAATCATGATATGTAAAATCTAACAAACCCCCAAATCTGATTGGGGTGAAATTTGGGCCCAAATGTGATGAAATGTAACCCTATGATATTCATAAACAATCATAATGTACCCCTACATGCTAATCATGTGCATATTTAAACAAAAACCCAAGAAATTGAAGAAATCCCAAAATAAAAAACCTAGGTCTTGAAATATTGAAATAAATTCCAAACGGTGAGAAAATGTTTTTACCTCGTTTAATCGGTAAAAATGATCTCAAATCTTCAACAGAGATGGCCAAAATCCTTGTTCAAATCGTCCCCGTTGGGAGGAATCGAACACGGGTATCTGAGGTGAAAGAGGAGAATAATTACCACTATGCTACAGTGACTTATATATATATATATATATATATATATATATATATATATATTGGTTTTCAAAGACTCAATAACCGCTAACTGCCTTACTAACCACTTTTAAAAGCGGTTAGCGGTTACAAAAGCGGTTAGCGGTTCTAAACTTTCACCCCTAGTGGTCGGACTCGGTCGGGTGGTTAGTATATGATCGTATGTGGCAATATTTAGGGTACTGATATTGTATTACAAGTCCTTTAGGACATTCGCAACTCTGTCGAGAAGGGATTAATATCTTGAGTAGATCATATGGATGTTTAACATATGACATGCTTACTTAATATATCAGGTACTATATTTATAATGCATTACCATGACATGCTTTTATTTGATGGAAGACTTCATTTATATCATTGCTTATGATTTACAACATTTTGCTAAACAATTGAGTTCACATCATGATAACTTGTACACTATGTGTATTACTACTCATTAAGTCGTGGACTTACGCTTTTCATCTATAAAACATGTATCACTAAGTCGTGGACTTACGCTTTTCATCTATAAAACATGTATTGTTTTATAGTTGACCTATTTTTAGATATCATATTCTAGAAGGACCTTGAGGCAGTTGCGGCCTTTTGGTATAATGATAGTGATTGGGTTTAGCTTGAGGATTCATCACAAGATTACGAAGGCCGTTCATGGTAATTAGTAACCTTGGTTGTTATAGCATATTTAGGGTTTGAGACATGTGTATGTATTAAGGTTTAGTTTAGATATTTTGTAATGATAATGTGTTTAGTATAATTTCAGTTAATGTGATTACTATTAAAAGATGCTATGATAGTCATTAGAAATATTGATAGAATAATAGAAATCATATGCTTTGGTTGGACGGTGAAATCTTTAGTTGGTTTCCAACAACAACCCTTATTTATCTATAGTCTCGTCCTTTGGTTGATGATTTGATTGGCTAGTCTCACACAAGTCGATCAATAAATCTATTGAAGGCGGAATGGAGAAAGAAAAGGGACAAGGGCGGTCTTACTTGGCACGAAAGCTATTGGTTCGGGGGTAGGATACGATACTAAAGGTCCTCAGACTTCTAGGCGGTTTTTATTTTGGGCAACTATTCACCGTTGGATCTCGCGAAGTCATAGGCTTCTGCCCAGATGTCCTTGTCTTTGAAAGACTTTGTAGATGTTAGATTGCAATTGGCATTAGGAGATAGAGAGGACTAGCATCAGAAAGGAATCCAGTAGCACATGTGGACTCACCACCAGCAACAACATTACAGGATCTATTGGTCTTATTATTATTTTTTTTTTTAGGGAATTAGACAAAGAGATGAACTAAGAAGTTAATTACTAGTTAATTAATTCTTCGAGGCGTTGGATACCATATAGTCGAGAGTTGACACAAAACTTAAGAGTCTACAGTCTTGGTCGATTATCAATCATTGGAGAGAATATTTAGAGGTTCAATAACCCTAACCTAGCCGTGTTCTTGAAGGAGACAAAAAAGAAATCAACGTTGAAAGCCAATTGCATAATAATGTACCTACACATCTTCATCAACGTTGTTTTTCAACCGAAAGGCCATGATATCCCGAATTAATTAGCCTCAAATGCTTCCTTGGGATGAATTTAAAGCTAAGCAAATTGCTTTTGCTTCAAACCCTATCCCGAGCCATTGATTAAGCCCGCCTTCAAACTAGATATGCAATTTGGCACCTAGTTAATTAGCTTATCTCAAGGCTTCAGTTTGGGAGACAAGGTATTCTAGTCCTAGATTTGTTTAGTCCATGGGAAGGGAAGGGAAGGAAAGGAAATGTAGTGATCACTGATCGATGAGTATGAGAGGCTAACAGGAAGGGAAAGGGGAAGGAGACAAGGTAAGGGTGAGGCTAATAGTAGGAAAGTTAAAAAAATTTAAAATGTCATATTTTTATCCTACAAATATCTATTAATGCTGACGTAATAGTCTCATCCAACCCACATTAAGGCCGAGGAGACACAAGGTTTAGGAGAAGTCTTAGGGGGAGCTCCCAAGGGGGGCAAGTATATATAGGAAGCTTCACTTTAGGTTTTACTTCAATTTTGACAAGATATGACTTTTTGTTTTGTTTTCTTTTTCTTTGATAGGTTACCATGTAATGATGAAAAGTATGGAACCATAATTTAGAGGCGTTTGAGCTCTTAATAACAGGAAAATTTGAGTGCCAAAACTTCATCAAGTTTTATGACCCAAAATCACACATCCAGGCAAAAAGTGTTAAAAAAAAAAAAAAATCCAAGAAGGCCTCAATATGGCTACCATTACTGCTTGGATAAGCATATGGCATGTAAAGTTGTGCTCCAAAAGCCAGGATTCGACATTACCATAGCAGCAGCATCTTATTAAATTTGTTCAACATTCAAATGCAAAGGGGCAGGAACGAAATTTCACAAAGGGAGATGACCATAGTCTTTCTCAAGCACACACTCAAAATAAAGTCCGTATGTGAAGAGAAAATCAAAAACCCAGTACCGGATTTGATACCCAAAATTCAGCCAAAATGGATAAAATGGGCGGAATCCGAAACAACCTTATTTGTTAGTCTCTGCTTGCATGCTCAACACTTAGCTTTAAATCCCTAAACTCAGCGGTGCTGAGTTGTTAACACTCACTCTCCGCCATTTTCTTTGGTCACTGAGCCTCCTGGGGCTTTATATGGTCTCTGTTTCAGTGCAATTCTGCAAGAGCTTTCTGGGGGTTTGAGCTGAAAATGACTTCCTCTGATACAGACCTTGAGGAGCAGCTTAAGGAGGCTGGGAATGAGCTCCTTGACCCTCCTTCCTCCGTTGATGAGCTCCTCAATCTTCTTGATGTAATGACCCTTTTCCCTTATATGAATATTAGCTTCTTAGGTTCTTTTCTTACATGAACGTGTTGGAATGTTGGTCTGATTGTGAGTTTTTATGGGTTTAGGAGCCATTATTGAATCAATTTGTTGGTGTTGGTATATGGGTTTTCCTTTCCCAAGTGCTTGTTTTCATGTTTAATCTTTAACTGGGCAGATGCAAACACGTATTAATGAATTCAGTGAGTAAGGGTTTTGTTCATAGCAATGTGGAGTGATTACTTATGTAATGAATGTTATGATTGTGGTGGATTGGTTGGTGTTGGTATAGGGATTTTCTTCTCCCAATTGCCTACTGTGACGTTTGGTTTTTCAAACGAGTATATACACAAATACACAAATTATTGGAATGTGGATTCAGTGAAATAAGGATACTGTATAATTGATAGTTGATAATTGATTGAGGAAAGCAATGTTGTGCTCCCAATAAATTTAAGATTGTTAATGTTGTGGGTTTTTTTTTTTTTTTTTTTTTTTTTTCTCCCCTTCTAATTGGTTCTGTATATTGTTTATTTTAAGTAGGTTCACGTTTGTTTATCAAATCAATGTTAAGGTTTTTCATTTGTTGATGTTACACCATGGTGATTTTTTTTTTTGAATCAATTATATGGTATGTCTACAGTCAAGAAAAGTAGGTATTTGGAGGAAAAGGAATGACAAAAGTTTTGAGGACACGGGAGGAAATTAAGTGTTTATTCTTTAAAACTTTTTATCTTTGGACCATTGCTTATGTTCTCCTTTGAAGATTAGCTATAGTGATTTCCTTTTTTTTTTGCTCCTTTTAGCTGGGTGCTTCTTTTTGTATACTTTCTGTGTACTTAGGAGCGCCTTAAGCTTTTAATGATATGTGTTGATTACTCATAAAAAAAAAAATTAAAAAAAATCTTTTCCTCTTGGTCAATGGATTGTGATTTTATTTTTTACATGTTAGATATCCATCATGTTCTTTTTCTGTTGTTTGAGTTTAGCTTGCATATTTGGTCTTTTAATTAAGTTGGAATTCTTGGAAAAAGAATTTGCAAGGGAAGAATGAAAAGCTAAAGAAGGATGAGATATTCAGCAAAACAAAAAGATGCTTATAGGGCATGAAGAAACAACAATGTGTCAAGAAACATTGAGTATGTCAGCAAAGAAATCCACTTTCCCATCATCCTATCTGTAACATCCATTTACTTCATATATGAAATGTCAAGTTCTATAAGAGAAGCTTATTGGATGCCGCTGTTAGTTTTCCAGTCCTTTTTCCACCCCAGATAATGATGTTGGCATGATTTTCATTAGGAATTGCGAACAAGCATGGTCTCTGTCTAGCACCCCATGTCCCACAGAAATGTTCTAAGGAAATTTTCGATCACAATCACACAATAGAAGCTCCTATAGGATAATACCATCTCATTTATTGTGGGCTTAAATTATTCTCCAAGTTGGGCATTTTCTAGGTTATGCCCAGTAGTCCGAGGAGTTCGGGACTTATTATCTTTCTAGAGTTAAGGTTTTGGAGGATCATCTGCTTTGGAGTGTTATTTGGGCTTTTCATTAGTCAAAGAATTTTTTTTTTTGATAAATTAGAGTTGGACATTGAGGCTATTGTTAACATAATTCTTTCCCGATCTTCCTTTTGGAGCTTTCTAATGGATTTTGAGGGTTTTTATAATTGCTAGAAACTTTTTTCCTTTCTGTGTATTTTGTTTCTTGTAAAAGGCAGGCTAGATGAGGTTTAGAGTTCCATCTTATATTCCACAGTTCCACATCTGGCTATTTTGCCCGGCAATTGCTTGTTCCAAATAAGCTGCATATCTCCTTGCATGAGTCAAGATATATTATTTTTTTACATCCAAAGTACCACTTTCAGTATATTTAGTAATTGGCCAAGGTTCATCTTGTGCATTGAAAACAGGTTGGATTACGAGGAAGAGAAAATCATAGGTAAGAAATAGGTTTCTTTATTATGTTGAATGTCCTTCATACATTCAAGGATTCTCATGCCAAAACTTTTGACTGGTGGCTCTCTCTTCCCCCATTGATAAGAAGCTTCAAATAGAGATTGGAGGACTTGAAAAATATCTTGGTTGGGGTTAGTTAGAAAGGATGTTTCTTAAGATTTTCTCAATAAAAATAGTTGCAAATGTATAGTCTTCTTTTTCTCCTCTAAAGGAAGCAACTTGAAGTACTCTAAAATCATCTAACAGCATCAAAACTGTATGCTACTCAAGGTCACTGCAGGAAACACTAAAGAAGCCCACTTTATTGCAGTAGGGTCTATTTGATAACAAGTAGGTTTTCCCCGACTTTTAATTTGTACTAATATTCACCCATTGACATTGTCTAGGGACTTCTTAAATACTGTCACTGGATTTCTTCATAAAAATCTGAAAAAACCTCACTTGAAATGATCTACTTATATAGTACTGTAGACTAGTTATGTCCTACCTGCATAATATTATACAAATGCATACTCATTGCAGTGGTATCCGGACTGACCATTATATTTTTTAGTTTAGATTACATTTATAAAATGCCTGGTTGTATCTAGCTCCTTTGGAATATTTTTGTATTGAGTATGAAATTTTCTCTATTAAATAAATATATTTAATTATCTTCAAGATGATTTTTTATCACAGTATTGTTGGAACCTTGGCTACTTGCTGTTCTATTTACTCATTAGACTAAAATTAGCTAATCCTCTAAGGTTGTTCATATACACTAACTACTTGGTATCAGCATGAGCAAGACTTTTATTTTTGCTTCTTGTGATGAAAGATTTGCTTTTTCAAGTGTTTCTGATCTACATGATATTTGTTTTGGCAGCCACTTTTATCCATTTGTCTACCATCCCCATTGATATAGTAATAGAAGGTTGAAAATGTCCCATCCAACAATAAAAAGCAGAAACAAACTTCATATATCACTTTTCTACTCAATCTAGAAACTAGATTGGACGTTATTCTGGTTCGTTTCCATTTTCGTGAAACTATTCCTTGACAAGCGTGCAAAAGTTGAATAATATCCTCTGAGATCTTCCTAGTTTTGTCATGCGGTCTCTTTGTGTTATTGATTTTTGTTAGAATATCACTCTTGCCCCACAACAACAGTCCCCTTGCCAAAAGCACAAGCAGTAAGAAAATAGGAATAAATGCCCTTGTTTTACACTAGTTTTCCAGTTTTGTCCTTAATCTTTGATTTGAAAGTGAAAAAGCACATTAAGTAACTTGTATTTAGTGCAAAAACAAAAGGTGATTTTAGAAAAATAAACAATAAGTTTCTTTGACTTTTTAACATGAACAATTATTTTCGTACATCCAGAAAAGGAAACATGGACTATATTCAATGGACAGAGGGAGTGTATTATTTGTAATATATACTCTCACTTAAATCTGGGAATATTGTAGATTGAATAGGATCTATGGAAGTAGCAAAAGAGTGGGAGCAGGGCCTTCCCTTGATCTCTAGGCATTATATTCAAAACCATCAAGTCCGATTCTTATAGAAGCTGCTAAAGTTTTATTGGTGACCAAAAAAATAAAGCAGGTAGGTTTGCAAGGATTTCAATTTGCTTAGGGCATTATTGTGAACTTATGATGCACACAAAATGGTATTTTTGTGTAGTTTGTACTTTCATTTCTACATGGTCAAGTCCTATTTTCTCTTTTGTGTTGCTCTTTCACATATGACATGTAAATAAGTTAGTCAGAATTGCAACTGTTCATCCTTGATGATAGGCATAAAGTTACTTCACTTTTTCTTTTATCTTCCTTGTTTTTAGGTTTTTTTTTGGGTCTAAAAGCCGTAGTTGTTTCATGACTTCCTTCAGTCTGATAAGAGCCAATTCATCTATTGTAGCATAATTGTTCATCTGTTGTAGCCAATTCATTAGGGAAATGTTCGAGCTTTGTCTTGAGTTCTTTTCAAGACAATTCATTTCAAGGTTCTGAAAACTTTTCTGGTTATAATTGTTGATTTCCCTTTCAATTGTTTTGATGGTTGGCATGACTCAAATTCTCATCCTCTTGTTTGATTTTGTGTTTAATTGGGCTAAGACTTAGTTGAGTTGTTTCATTCTGCTTTTAGAAAGTCGAGAATTTGTTAGCAAATGTGGAGCAAGCACCATCTGAATCAATGAAAGATGCTCTTTTGCCCTCAATGAAGGCACTGATCGCTAATGAACTTTTGAGGCATGCTGAAATGGATGTGAAGGTTTCAGTTGCATCTTGCATCACTGAGATGACAAGGATAGCAGCACCAGATGCCCCTTATAATGATCAGCAAATGAAGGTCATTACAGTTCCAAACATTTTCAGATTAACACTGGAATCTCATATGAAAACAATTTTGAAGATGATAAACATTCATCAGTATTAATGGTTTTTTTTTTCTTCTTTGGGGTCCTTACTTAGATTGCTTCTCCAATTCATTGATGCACAGGAAATTTTTCAGCTGACTGTAGCAGCATTTGAAAAATTATCTCATGTGTCTGGTCGCTGTTATACGAAGGCAGTTTCCATTCTTGATACTGTTGCAAAGGTCAGGTCGTGCTTGGTGATGCTGGACCTTGAGTGTGATGCGCTAGTTGTTGAAATGTTCCAAAATTTCTTAAAAGTCATTAGGTAAGAGCCTTATCAATGGTGTTTGTCATTTTCCTAGCGCTGTACTCTTGCTAATACTTAGCTGAAAAGTTGTTTTGGTTGTCTTGGTGATTGAAAGTTTTGTGAACTTCCATATACTCTTGTAATATCATATTGTGTCTAGAGTGACTTTAATTTGCACAAAAACTTCTATAAACCTACTTACAGGGCAACAGAAGTGCAGCACTTAAATGGAGTTTGATATGTTGATTTAAATCGTAGGGGTTTTCTCATCACAAATTTATATGTTGAGCATGTCATGAATAAACATATAGGGCTCATTTGATAATGCTTTTTAGCAAACAAACAAATTAACATGTAAAACACTCAAAACTATTTTCATCTTTCTGTCACATCACAACCAAAAAGCAAAAAGCACTCTGTAAAAGTATTACCAAACGAGCCCATAGTGAAGTCCTTGATTATGCTTTTAGATTTTGTTTAAGTAGAGCTGTATGTTCTGTGAGATGGTTAACGTTCTTACATGTATATTTGAAATGCTTGTCGGACTAGAATGCTATGCTGGTGCTTTTAATGAGAAAGCAATGGTACACATTGATTTATAGTAAAAAAATTGTTGTAAGGGTGAAAGCTCAATGCTTATCAATGTTTATGTCTCCAATGTTCATTAGTGAGTGATGGTGCTCTGCAAAGAATATGGCACACATTGGTTTGAGGGTAATTATTTCATCCAAGAAAACTTACAAGTAAAGCCTTAATTGTAGATGATATAGAGAGGAATATTAGCATTCCATTCTAAAGGAAGACGAGGTTGGAAATTAGGAAAAGCACTTGAAGGAAGTCTAGCAAGAGTTTTGGAATAATCTAAGGGCTATTTTGGTGTATGGACCCTGTGACCACCTCTCTCTTCACTTGGGGGTGGCCACATTTCCTCCCTTGGGGGATGCCGTGTGGCAACCTCTCTACTTTCTTTATTTTTTGGAAAAGTTTCTATAAGTAACAACTCAACTTCCATGCCTGAAAGAATAAGCACATGTTTCTCAAAATATTCCTATGAAAAGGTGGGGGAAGTTTTCTAAAAAGTGTTTTGTGTTTTGTTTTTTGAAACATTTGGCAACTTTTTTCGAAAAAGTGTGTTTTTGTGTTTGACAAGAGAGAAGACTTTTTAAAAAGCTTACCAAACATAGCCTTGCTTTTTCCAGCAGAAACAACAGAATTTGTTTGCTAAGCTGATGCAAGATAGTGATCAGCTGATCAGCAGGAGTAGTGAAGCATAATCTGAATGCTAGAGAAGTTATTTTTTGATTGACTACAATGATGACTACCGGCAGAAACAACAGAGTATTTTCCCCTTGGGTGCAAACAATTTCTTGAGGCCAACCTGCCAAAGAAGCTGGAGTATTACCTGATCTGTGCGGAGGGAGCGCTTTGCACGGATCCAAGGTTTACCTGACAAGGGTGGATACACAAAATGGCCCTGCCTTGGAGAGGTTCCTCGTTATAAAAAAAAAGAAGAAAAAATTAAATCGTTAAGTGGAAAAGTTGATGACTATAAGAGTGGTGTTATACGTGTTAACATTGTGGAGAGTCCATTGACCATCTACTCCTGCATTGTGAGGTTGCAACTGAGTTATGGAATGTATTCTTTCAACTTTTTGGAGTGAGTTGGGTTATGCCGCGAAATGTGAGTGATAGCTTGGGGAGGGGACAATTGGGCCATAGGCGTGCTTTGCGCATATGGAGGCTCGTCCCATTATGTGTGATGTAGTGTT
Source organism: Corylus avellana (assembly GCF_901000735.1). NCBI lineage: Eukaryota > Viridiplantae > Streptophyta > Magnoliopsida > Fagales > Betulaceae > Corylus > Corylus avellana. The sequence continues at coordinate 22,748,255 of NC_081547.1, forward strand.
TATGGCGAGAACGGAATGAACGCAGTTTTGAGGATAATGAGAGCAGCATAATTGAGTTGAGGAAGTTAGCATTACATACTTTGTTCTCTTGGAGCGGGACTTGGTCAAACTCGCATGCGTCTACTTTTTCTAATTTCTTAGAGCTTTGTAAATCTTTTTCTAATCAGTAGGGGTTTTTTTTTATATATCCTATAAACATGGGTTGCGGCCCACTGCCCGTTTGATAATATACTTATTACTTATCAAAAAAAAAAAAAAAATGTTGATGACTATAAGCCATACATTAGTTATGGCTAGTGAGGAGTGATATGACTGTAAGAGAAGTTATAGCTCTGGTTTAGATCCATTAATGTAGCTAGCTGACACCAAGCTGATTTCAAGATAGTTGTAAGCTCTGGTGCTTGTTTGTTGGGGGTTTCAGGATAGTGGTTGAATAAGACTACAAACAGTGCCTAGTTCAAGCTGCATTATTTTTGTTTTTATCAATGGACAAGTTGGGGCAATTCTTGCAGAGTTGAGTTCCTCATTCATTATATTGGGATTTTAGAGATGGTGAACTCTCTTAGCTTGGTATTTGTACTCTAACGTCATTGTAGAGATTGTCATTTGGTTCAGGACTGCCCGTTTAAGAAGCTACCTCTCTTTCCAGGGTGCCAAAACCAAATCATTTTACTGAAGGGATAAATAAATTGGCTGTTTGTTGACCTTGGGGTCTTTTGGTGTGATGTGTCTTGTGTGTTACCTATATAATGGGCACAATGCTAAAGCATCAGTTGTTTAAGTTTTTTAGCATGTTAACCTTTACTAGTCATGTGTTAACCACATGACGCAGCGATTCTAAGTATTCCTATCGATAACTGAAAAATTTGCAGTTGGAAAGTAACAAAAAGTATTTGAAAAGTAACAAAAGTTTAGTGAGTGCAATACACTTTCTTGCTCCTTAACATCCAGGTCTACCAAATCTTGGTCTTTTCCGTTTTGCATTATGTGGTGTCTTTGGAGGGAAAAAAATGATCCCAGTCGGAGGTACGGACGAGGCGGGTGATTTGGCTGGTATTCTGGGTTGTGGCACTAGTTTGTTACCTTTTGAAGTATTTGGGTCTTCCGCTAGGGGTCTTGTTCAAGCTTTTTGCTATTTGGGAAGACTTGTTGGAGAAGATTGCTAGAAGGTTGGCCCCTTGGAAATGTTTGTATTTGTCCAAGCGGGCTAGGCTCACTCTCATCAAGAGCACCTTATCCAATCTTCCTACCTATTTTCCGTCTCTTTTTCCTATCCCTGCTTTTGCGGCGAATCGCATTGAGAAACTTCAACGGGATTTTTAATGGGGTGGGCTCAATGATGAGCCTAAGTTCCACTTGGTCAGTTGGCACAAGGTTTGCTCCCCGATTTCTGAGGGTGGTTTAGGGATCCGGAGTTTGCGTTTTTTTAATCAAGCTCCTTTGGGGAAATGGTTGTGGAGATTTGCTCATGAGGAAGAGGCTTGGTGGAGAAGAATCTTGGTGGTGAAGTATGGAGTGTTTTGGGGTGGTTGGCATTCTAAAGACCCCCGCGGTTCGCATGGGGTGGGGTTATAGAAACACATTTGCAAAGGTTGGAGGTCGTTTCAATGTCACTTTAGATTTGATCCTGGCTTGGGGTCGAAAGTTAAATTTTGGGAGGATACTTGGTGTGGCGAGATGTGCCTCAAGGATGCTTATCCCGGTCTTTTCAATATTGCTAGTAATAAGGATGCTTCCATTGCGGATATCAGGGAGTGTTTAAATGGTATTGTTCTTTGGAATGTTTCCTTCGCTCGTAGAGTTCTGATTGGGAGGAGGAGGTCTTAGCCTCTCTATTCTCGATCTTGTATTCGCTCTCGATGTGTGGGAAAGGGGAGGATCGGATGTGGTGGATTCCTTCAAGAAAAGGCAAGTTTGAGGTTCGCTTTTTTTATTTAAGCTTGCTCTTAAAGAGCCCAACCATTTCCCTTGGAAAAGTATTTGGTGCACCAAGGTTCCCTCAAGAGTGGCTTTCTTTGCTTGGTCGGCCGCCCTTGAGAAATCTCTTACCTTGGATAATGTTCGGAAGAGAGGTATTGTTGTGATTAACCGATGTTGCATGTGTGAATCGGAAGGGGAGTCTGTGGATCATCTCTTTCTCCATTGTGGGGTTGCGCGCACTTTGTGGGATGTTATCTTTTCCCGGTTCAACATGTGTTGGGTTATGCCTAGAAGTGTCAAGGAGATGTTTGCTAGCTGGTGGTTGGACGGAAAATCCCCTAGTGCTGTGGTTTGGAAGATGGTTCCCCTTTATCTATTGTGGTGCCTTCGGGAGAAAAGGAATGCTAGATGCTTTGAGGATTTGTCAAGGAATCTTGAGGACCTTGTTTATTTCTTTTTGTACACGCTTTTCACTTGGACTACAGGCTGGCTTGCACCCTTAGTGATCAATTTTTCTGATTTTTTTTTTATGTTCTCTTCTTCTTTCTCCTCTTCTTAGTCGCTTTCTTGTATACTACCTGTGTATTGGGTTGCGCCCCTTTGTGCTCTCTTAATACATCATTACTTATCAAAAAAAAAAGAAAAGAAATGATCAATGTTTTGAAAATCGTGAATGGATTATCACTGAACAAATGCCTTTTTCTAATAAGATTTAAATTTATAAAAAGCGTAAAACGCCCCCAAGTATACAAGAAGTATACATAGGAATCACCCAACAAGAAAGAGCACAAGAAAAACCCAAACAAAACAAGAAAAAACCCACAAAACCTGAAAGCCTTCAACCCGAACAACACTCAAACCTGAAAACCACAAAACACCAACAGCCGTCAATCCCAAAACCCCCTCTGACTTCATTATGTCTAGCTTTCATGTTCTTCTTCTTTTTTTTTTTTCTTCTACTAGCTAGGTGTTTCTCTTGTATACTTCCTTTGTACTTGGGTTGCCCCTTTTTGCGCCTTTTAATAAATTGCGTTTACTCTATGTTTTGCGCCTTCTTTCCTTTTTATGTTCTCTTCTTCTTTCTCCCCAACTTAGTCGCTCTCTTGTATACTCCATGTGTACTTGGGTTGTGCCTCTCTGCACTCTTTTAATGCATTATTACTTATCAAAAAAAAAATTTTGCGTTTACTTAAAAAAAAAAGAAAAAAAAAGATTGAGTTTCTCCTAGGGTGTCAAATGTCCTAAAATTTTACTTTGATAATGATGTCGAAGGTAACACTTTAAATTTGTCAGCAGAGTGCTGAAGGTGGTGTAATTTAGGATATTGGGTATGTTATTGCATGTGCCTCCTGCAAGTGATTAACATCTCATGTTTTGGAATGTTGTATTTCAGTTTTCTGTTACTTTTATTCACATTCTTCAAATTACTAACAACTGAGTGTTTGTTCTTGCTCAACTCAAGGTCCAACCACCCACATGCTGTATTTTCAGCGATGGAAACGATTATGACATTGATCATAGATGAAAGTGAAGAAATTTCCTTGGATCTTCTCAGTCCTCTTTTAGCTAGTGTAAAAAAGGAAAATCAGGTAATCTCATTTGCTTAACATTTGCTTCATCTTGTTTTCTTTTGTCATTTGGATCTTATCTATTGGGTTTACTTGTTTTTTCAGAATGTTTCACCTATTTCCTGGAAACTGGGGGAGAAAGTTATTACTAATTGTGCTGTTAAGCTTAAAAATGATCTCAAGGAAGCAGTGCAGTCTATGGGTATTGCTTTGGATGACTATTCTCATATAGTCACTTCTATATGCCAAAGTGGATCTAATCCCTTCAAACATGAACATGTCAATGGCTATGTGGAGCATTTGGTGCGTTTCAAATTCTCATTTATAAAACTATTTCTAGTTGACTGGTATCCTTATCTGTACTATCATTTTTGTGCATGCCTGGGGAAGCTATACACAGTATTTTTCTTTTATTGCTGAATCTAGACCCTATTAATTTTTTTCATTTCTCCTTCTAGATAAGCGTTTCTCTTGTATACTTCATGTACACCTGGGTTGCTCTTTGCGCTTTTTAATGATATTTCGATTACTTATCAAAAATAAATTTCCCTTTTCTTCATTTTATTTGTCAACATGAGTTAGGACCCTGTACTGCTCTCTTTTTGAGATTCAAATGAGAGACAGTCAACTTATAGTGCCAGTTTTAAGTTTTGGCTCGCCTGCTGCTTCAGGACTCATTTTCCTGCAGTCTTTTTCCTGTGGTCTTTGAGTTTTCTTCCTTTTGAATAGCAACCACAATTCTGAAAACTATGTGTAGTTGTCCTTAATAACCATGGGGCAATTATCAAAAGAAAATGGAAAGACAAAATTGAATACAGAACATTATATGAGAAAATCACATAATAGCTCTGTTTTAGTAATGAATAACAATTTCTATGCGTTCAGTGCTTCAAAAATGCACAAATCAACCTTTGGTCATATTTTGAGGAAAAAAAGAAGAAGCAAAAGTCTCACTCCCATTACACAATTAATTACCTTAAAAAGATCTTAAATTATTATACTTGTTTTGACACAGTGGTGTCATGTCCTTCTCAAAGAAGGGCTCAAAAACTATTGAAACAGGCCTTGACCTAATAACAGTGGAATAAAGGTTACATTTTTCTGGAAATTAGTAGAAAAAAAAACTACAGACTGAACATCAACCTGTAGACTTTAACATCACATTGATGTAACCAGGTAGTTTATTTTATTTTATTTTATATTATAGGCATTGTTACCGTGTGATTATGCTCCTGATAAAGTTTCTGCATGAGAAGAAATTCTATTCGATCAGGATTGCTGTACTATGAAGTCAACTATCTCGAAAAATTGGCAGATTATTATAAATAGATGTGATTGAGTAGTTGGCCATGAGTTAAATGTCCAATCTAGTTGCTAATACTTTTTAGTATCTATTTCTCATTCTGGTTGTAATGACTGAAATGCTGCCACTACTTTCTTAATGCATATTTACACAACATTCCTCTTCCAGTTGATATATGGTCTATCTTTTGGTATCAGTATCATGCTGAATGAGTATTGTCTGTGAATGGCATTAAGATCTTAGGCTAGAAGTTCTGTTTGATTCCATACGTGTGCTTCAGGCCGATGAGAACAAGTTGGGAAAAATGACAGACTCATATGAGCCAACAAGGGCAGATCCAAATGAGCCATGCCAGGTATGTAATTGCCCTTGCCATCTCCATGTCATTGCCAACTGAAGTTTGTTTTCAATTTCCTATTATTTGTTTTGATTACTTGATACTTAAACAAAATTTAACTTCTTGTTGATCAGTTGAACAAAGGTCTGGCTCCAGATACTGTTTCTCCTACCAAAGTTGGCCAAGCTGTGGATGGTACTTTCAAGTCAGTGATGAGTAATGGCACCAGGAATGATGACACTTTCAAAAGTGAGAACTCTTCAAAAAGATTACAGCATGGTCATCTTACCAAACGTTCCAAAAGTATTGGTGCAAGAAGCAATGCTGAACCTGGCAACATAGACTCCATGAAGGCAGCCAAATCAGAAATTGAGCCAGTGTCTGTTCCAAAGAAAAGGGGTAGGAAACCTAATTCTTTAATGAATCCTGAGGAAGGCTATGACCATTCTTGGATTTGTACAGGAAGGAAAACTCCAAACACGCGTCAAAGGAAGTCTCATGACAGGGGATTTGATGATTCACCTTCTGAAAACCTGGATCCCAAGAAGGCCACTTTATCAACGCTTGCAAAAGTGACTGAGCCCTCAGGTTTTCTACCTAAAAATAATGAGATCACTGCTGGTTCTCCATCCCCAAATCATTCACTTCCTGATGCAAACCATTCTAGAAGGGGCCAGCCAAAAAGAAAAGGGAACATGGTCACTCATCCTAATTCCCTCTCAAGGTCAAAGGGAGGGTCCTTGAATGCTCCGGTTGAGGAGAAAGCACCACAATCTGCAGACCCGAGTTTGAAAAAAGAATCTGAAGTTACCAGTAACTCTGATGCAAAACCACGCTCAAGAAAAATTCGAATTACTACAAAGACCAATGAGAAGATGACTGTAGCTCCTGGAGTAGTTTCAGAGAAGGAATCTTCTTTCCCGTGTCTTCCTGAGGAGAAACCACTGCAGTCATCAGCTATGAATGTAGGGACGATGAATATCAATGACAGGTTGTCAATCCAAACAAATATCAAGAAAAGGAAGAGGGATGATGCTACTTGTGAAAAGGATGGTACTGGAGCATCTGGTGGTAAGGTATGTATTCCTTTTCAATTCTAATACAGCTCATGTATGTTAAACTCCCAACTATTGATCCTCTCTTTCCTTTGGTTTTTCTTTACTTTTTTCTCCTTTGGTTGATGGGTTTCCCTCCCTCTTCTCTCCATTTTGTAGATGATTTCTAAGTCTGAAACTAAATTAAATAATAGAGATAAAAGTGTCTTGGAAGAAACCCCTAAAACAAAAGTCAGGAGGAAGCACACCACTGCAAAGGAAGAGGTATGAGTATGTAATCAGCTTTGTTTAGTGAAAGGGTGACATATTTCAATTATCCTTTGGATTTCATTCTCTTAATAGAATAAATCCCAAGTATTGCTTTATTTTTAATGTTGGATCTTTAGACGAAGAAAATCTTTGGAAAGTTTTTAGGTTTGTTTGGACTATTTATTTTCCATGAGTAACTGAAAATGTTACCGTATGGTCCTGGTTTATGGTAAATTTGGTATTTGTAATGCATTGAGGAAATATTAGTTCATTTATATACCTTTTATTTAACCAGGTGCTCTCTTTGAATTGAGTATACTTCTACTTCATCATTGTAGGAAACAGCAAGCTTAGCTAAACAAACTAGATTCCTAATATTGTGACTTGATGGTCACATGGAAATCTGGATTACCAGATTCAGACATTATTATTAATTTTTTTTTTCTAGGACGTGCATAAGTAAAATGGTATTCATTTCTTGATTCTAACAATTACATAATATAGTAATCAATAGTCATCTAGCATATGAGTTAATTGCATTTTCAACAGCAAATAATGGAGAAAAGCGAAAGCACCTGAGATGGAGGTTAGGTGGCCAAAGGTGCAATAGGTTCTATGTTAGAATCTTGCCAAGTAGATAAATAATAGGATAAAGCAGAATCATGAGGAACCAACAGAACAAAAGCAGGAATACCTTTGCTGAAATTGAATGGTGAAGACCTCAACAAAATTCTGAAAAATGTGGAAAATCTTCTATATCTACTTATAACTTTTATTTAGCAACAACCAACTTCACTATTGGATCAATTGCACAAAATTAATATGTCCAACGAAATTAGTATTGGGCTAGAAGTTGATATTCACTTATACCGGGTGTGTAGAAAATTTTATTGATGGTATGGTCATTGTGTTGATATTTAGTGGAAATTTTTAGTTGTTGACATCTTCATTGTGGATAAGCATTCTAAAGATTGTGTTCCCAAGGGTTAGCTCAATTGGCTGGGGACCACGCCTCATGAAGCGGAGGTCACTAGTTCGAATCCTCCCTTTCCCTCTTGTGAAAAAAAAAAAAGATCATTGTGAAGATTGTCAATGTCAATAGAAATTTATGCTAGCAACATCAATGCAAGCTCGTTACTTGGCTATATTGACATGGTGAATTATAAAGATCTCCCTAGACTGCAGAATTTTTGTTCTAGCTCTTTTTAATAATTTTTCTCGTCAATTTGGCAATTGAATTTTAACATACAAAAGAAAGGAAAAAAGTAAGAATATACTTGCATATATTCCTGATAGTTGATATAATTTATGTATATTAGTCCAGATAATGTCTTTGGACTTTACTTTCAATTAGACTTAGAAGAATTATGTTAGGTGGTTCTCTTGTATACTTTCTATGTATTTGGGTTGTGCTGTTGCACTTTTTAATGAATTCCATTTACTTATAAAAGAAAAAGAAAAAGAAAAAAAGAAATCACAAATCAAACCTCCATCATCTGGAAACTACTGTTATCTATTAGTAAGCATTAGTGGTTGAAGTGCCAAATTCAACAAATGCGGAGATAACTAAATTTAACATCACAAAAGAGAAGCTTTTATTAAGGTTTTGTGTGTTCTGTACTTGCTATTGAAAAGCTTTGGCAAAGGCTTATTCGGATATTGAAGCTCTGAATTTTCTGTACCATGTCTAAACCCTCCTCTTTCTAGTTATATGTCATATTTTACAACTTTTAACCTCATCAATTTTATCTTTGGCTTATATTTTTAATGTAGTCTTCTGTAAAGCCTGATCTTGGCGCCCGATTGGTTGGTAGCAGAATAAAAGTTTTGTGGCCATTGGACAAGACGTGAGTACTTAAGGACCTCTAATATAATCTTTCATTCTGTAATATTCTTGTAATACTTAATTTTCTTGTTCAGTCAGGCTTTTCAAATTCATTGTGGTTCTAGATTCAAATTATCACTTAATCCTTCTAGACCTTGATAAACATTAGGGCTCAGTAATTGTGCATTCTTTTTTAAATGAGGTTGAGGCCAATGTTGTTCCTATTACTAAATGTAATTTTCTTTGTGAGTGGGAGGGGGATTTGACTCATTTGTTGGGTACTATGGTGTTGGAATGGAGACGGATATACTTGTGTAGGTTTGGGAAGGATGGTGGAGCTTATTCTTTGGTCGGACCATCTTGTTAGTGTTAGAAAGAGGACAGGCACGCATATGATGCTACTACTAAGTGTTGCACTCCACCCCCTCGCCCCCCACCCCCCCTCGCGTTTTACTTATCCAAAAAAAAAACTAAGTGTTGCAAACCTGGAGGAAATGAGGAATGAAAAGGAGAAAGGGAGGGGTAGGGGCGACGACATCCAGTTAGTCTTTCTTTGAAGCATTAATAACATTATTACATTGGCTTCTTGCAGTACATAGAGGGCTGTTCTTTTGGGTCATCTCTGATTATCTTGAGTGGTTTGATGGTTGTGTCAAAAGACACGGATTCAGTTTTCTTTCTTTATATCATGGCTGAAATGCTTTTTGAGTGAAATGGAGAAGATGGATATTGTGTTTCACTGCAGCTTTCTTCTTGCTGCTAAAAAACTTTTTATGTAGATTTAGCAGTATAGGACTACTTCTTGAGTGGGTCCACTTATTACTGGCCTTGACCTTGATTCTGCAAATAGTATTTCAGGACTTAGGGGTTACCATTAAAACTCTCTCTCTTGGATCCAAGGTTTTTGAGCAAGATGGGGAATGTGGAAGCTCTTAATTTACTGTATTTTTAGCTTGAATAGTTTCATTCAGGAATCAATTCTATGTCTGAAGTCTACCTTGCACGAAAAGCCTCCATCTTTGCAACATAACTTGACCAGCATGGAGCTTTTCATGTTTAGTTACCTTATTGAATTGTCAATGCTGTTCTTTGGCTGAAAGTTATGGCTTTCCAAGCTGTCCTAAGGTCCTAAATATGTGATAGACGGATATATGACCACCTTTTGGACATGGTTCTCAGCATTGACTGAGCCATATACTAATTGCATTTTTTATATTTTGCCCCAGTGACATCTGTGGCACTCAATTAAAGGTTCTGTTTTTGTTTCTTATATGGTAGTTATTATTTTGCAGGTTTTATGAAGGCGTTGTCAATTTTTATGACCCTTTGAAAAAGAAGCACCAGGTGATTACTTGTTCTGTTTTTTTTTTTTTTTTTGGTATCCTCTTCCAACTACTTGGGCTTGGCTCAGTGCCATCCTCCTTGTCACATACCTGTTTGTGGCTACTCTCCCGTTAAATTGCAGTCCATTTTGTGTTTTCTCAGGCTTGGGCCTTTTGACCATGCTCTTTCTGATTCTCCTCTTGTCCTTGCTGTAACATCAAGATGAACCAAACAACCCTCCCTCGACGAAATAAGTGGTCTTTGTGTCATGACCCCCACCATCTAACCTTTTGCAGAACTTTCATTTCTTTGTTTCTGCGTGTTTTAGTTAAATTTTTCAGTCATGACAGGTGTTATATGCTGACGGTGATGAAGAAATCTTAAACCTCCAAAAGGAACAGTGGGATCTGGTTGGGGATATTGCTTTACCAGGAGTGCGTGTTTTGCCTTATTTTGTATTTTACTTTTTCTTTTCTTTTCTGTTTTCACTCCCATCCTATTTTACAAAAAGAAAAAATGTTAGTAACTCCTATATACTGTTATTGTGCTGATACTATTAACAGGACCAGGAGATTGATCTTCCAGAACCAGATGCTTCGACTGATGTGTAAGTACCAATATTTTTATTGGTCGTGTCCTTTCAGAATAGGCTTTTAGTTTGCTAGGGTGTATATAGCAACCAAATTTTGTTAGTTGTAATTGTACTCTTTTTTCGTTTGTTGCAAAATTGACTACTTTTGGCCATTACCTCACCATCCTGGGAAAAGGTTTTTGGTATATTTAACAATATTTACTTGCAGAATGAAGTCAATTAATTGGATCCTTTAAATGGCAAAAATTTCGAATTATATCATGTATATATATTGGTTTCCTTTAGTTTGGCCAATGTAATAATGCAAAGGAAATCTCATCTTGTAAGAGCTGGTTTTTAAATGGATTGATGTTGTACCAGAGGGTTTGCAAATTAATTCTTGCAAACGTAAGAAAGCACGCATTTTCAAACACTGAATTTCATGCATACATTCTATTTGTAACTGTTGAAGAGCCAGTATGTCTCATGTTCATTGTTGCTATGGTGATTGTCTCATGCATGCTCTTTCCGTATGCTGCTTTGATCTGATATAAACATCTTTGGGATTGTGCATTTTGAGCAGACCACAAAAGAGGAAAACAAAAGCAAAGTCAGGGCCTGCCAAACAAGAAAAGTCTAATTCTTCTTCAAAGAGGTTGGCTTACAATATGCTACCCTCATTAATATTTGAATCTTTCTTTTGTTAAATTTGGTTTCCAAACTGAAAATTCTCAAAGGCTTTCCAGGAGTGGAGATTCGGCCAGCATATCCAAACTCGGCCGTACAAAATCTGCCGGTAATTCTGCAGATAATCCAAAGCTTGATAAGCCTGTTACTGTTTATGACCTGTCTAGGAGAGACGATGATGGATCGAAGGATTATGGCCGCCAAAAATCTAGTGTCAAGTTGAGTATTGGGAGACTAAAGACTGGTAGTAGCTCAAAGCAGAGCATGCCTAGGACTATAACCTTGCCCAAGGGTTTCCTTTAAGTTAATGGGTGGGTAAATATGAGAAAGGGAGGTAGTTTTTGTTTGCCTGAGTAGAAACAAGATTGTGTATAGAGATGTGTAGTGACAGACACAGGGTGGTAGGCTTATAATTTTGGGTTTGTTTAGTACAGGGGAAGCATAGGATGGTCTCTTTCTTTTGTTTCTCATGTAGTTGCAGAGGCAAGCATAGGATGTTTTTTTTTTTTTTTTTTTTTTTTTTTTTTCTTTTGCCTTGTAAAAAAAAAGACTGGGTTATGTATTCCAACTTTCCTATGTTCCTGCTCACCTTCTCTTCTCTTCAAGTCTTGAAGATTCTCTAGTTTGTTTCTAATTTAGAGTCTCAAACGTGTCAAGTCGACTCGAGTCAATCTAAAGGCTGACATTCAGCCACGTAAATATCCCAATTGAGGGTTTTCTTTTGACAGTTTGCCGCGACTCGAGTACATACATCATATCTAATTGAGAAATGATAAAAATCGCTCTCCATTCAATCTTTCACATTTTTATATGTTGAATTGGCAAATTTATGATTGAATTTGTTTGGGATTTACGTGAGTCTACAAATCTAATAATAGATCGAGAATGATGTGTAATATACTCTTCTCTAATGGTATAGAGAATTCGTCTGAGCGCATAGGCTTGAGTGGCCATAGAATTCAGCAGTACATCATATCTAATATAGAGAATTTGTGGTTTTTCTTTCTTGATTTATTATTATTATTATTATTTTTTTTTTATCTGTAGCTAAATAAAACGTGTTCATATTTGTTTTTGTCAAAGTTTCTCACTTTTATATATAGATTTACAAATGGTAACAATCACACTCAAAAGAAAACAATGATATAAATCACATTTTTATCGTTAGCGTATCCGACCAATCTTTAGATCAATTATTATTTTTATTAAAAAAAAAAAAAAAAGAAAGAAATTAAGGATTAGTCGGAATTGTATGGGGACAGTTGTAGAATAGAAATGTGGCTTCTAGCATTATTCAACCCAAAATTATGAAGATGAGAGGATTTGTTTCCCTCTTTTGCAAGGAATTCACAAAGACACTTAAATGCTACCAAACATAATATCTCTTCAGATTTACCTTCAACCAAACCAAACATAATATCTCTTCACTCTTCAGACACTTAAAGGCATACTAACCCATTAGAAAGAAACTTACAACAAACTTATGCAATGGTGGCCACCAAATAGTTTATAATATCAATTCAATATACCATTTTCTACGCTCTTTTGCCTTTACTTATCGCCATTGATTGGACAATAAAGAGAAAAATAGAGTATTTGAAATCACAAGAAAGGCCATTAATTATAGGACGGCTATTCTATACTTATTTTTTCCTGCTTGGTGCCAGAATAATAACTAGACTTTAAAATTAAAGCAGAAAAAGATAAGTATAGAATAGCCATCCTATAACTAGTGGCCTTTCTTGTGATGCATTTATCGATACGTATCGATAAATGCATCACAAGAAAGGCCACTAGTTATAGGACGGCCATTCTATAACTAGTGGTCTTTCTTGTGTTGCATTTATCGATACATATCAATAAATGCATCACAAGAAAGGCCAATAGTTAGTTATGGCTAGTGAGGAGTGATATGACTATAAGAGAAGTTATAGCTCTGGATTAGATCCGTTAGTGTAGCTAGTTGACACCAAGCTGATTTCACGATAGTTGTAAGCTCTGGTGCTTGTTTGTTGGGGGTTTCAGGATATTGGTTGAATAAGACTGTAAACAATGCCTAGCTCAAGCTGCATTATTTTTGTTTTTATCAATGGACAAGTTGGGGCAATTCTTGCAGAGTTGAGCTCCTCATTCATTATATTGGGATTTTAGAGATGGTGAACTTTCTTAGCTTGGTATTTGTACTCTGACGTCATTGTAGAGATTGTCATTTGGTTCAGGACTGCCCGTTTAAGAAGCTACCTCTCTTTCCAAGGTGCCAAAACCAAATCATTTTACTGAAGGGATAAATAAATTGGCTGTTCGTTGACCTTGGGGTCTTTTGGTGTGATGTGTCTTGTGTGTTACCTATATAATGGGCACAACGCTAAAGCCCTCAGTTCTTTAAGTTTTTTAACATGTTAACGTTACTAGTCATGTGTTAACCACATGACGCAACGATTCTGTACCGATAACTGAAAAATTTATAGTTGGAAAGTAACAAAAAGTATTTGAAATGTAACAAAAGTTTAGTGAGTGCAATACACTTTCTTGCTCGTTAACATCCAGGTCTACCAAATCATGGTATTTCCCGTTTTGCATTATCTGGTGTCTTTAGAAGGAAAGAAATGATCAATGTTTTGAAAACCGCGAATGGATTATCAAATTATGGTATTTCCCGTTTTGCACATTATGTGGTGTCTTTAGAGGAAAAAAAATAATGAATGTTTTGAAAACCGCGAATGAATTATCACTGGACAATTGCATTTTTCTGATAAGATTTAAATTTATAAAAAGTGTAAAACGCCCCTAATTATACAAGAAGTATACAGAGGAATCACTTAACAAGAAAGAGCACAACAAAAACCCATACAAAACAAGAAAGAACCCAATGTAATAATGCAAAGGAAATTTCATCTTTTAAGAGCTGGTTTTTAAATGGATTGATGTTGTACCAGAGGGTTTGCAAATTAATTCTTGCAAACGTAAGAAAGCACGCATTTTCAAACAATTAATTTCATGCCTACAATCCATTTGCAACTGTTGAAGAGCCAGTATGTCTCATGTTCATTGTCGCTATGGTGATTGTCTCATGCATGCTCTTTCCGTATGCTTGTTTGATCTGATATAAACATCTTTGGGATTGTGCATTTTGAGCAGACCACAAAAGAGGAAAACAAAAGCGAAGTCAGGGCCTGCCGAACAAGAAAAGACTAATTCTTCTTCAAAGAGGTTGGCTTACAATATCCTACCCTCATTAATATTTGAATCTTTCTTTTGTTAAATTTGGCCTCCGAACTGAAAATTCTCAAGGCTTTCCAGGAGTGGAGATTCGCCCAACATATCCAAACTCGGTCGTACAAAATCTGCCGGTAATTCTGCAGATAATCCAAAGCTTGATAAGCCTGTTACTGTTTACGGCCCGTCTAGGACAGACGATGATGGATCGAAGGATTACAGCCGCCAAAAATCTAGTGTCAAGTTGAGTATTGGGAGACTAAAGACTGGTAGTAGCTCAAAGCAGAGCATGCCTAGGACTATAACCTTGCCCAAGGGTTTCCTTTAAGTTAATGGGTGGGTAAATATGAGAAAGGGAGGTAGTTTTTGTTTGCCTGAGTTGAAACAAGATTGTGTATAGAGATGTGTAGTGACAGACACAGGGTGGTAGGCTTATAATTTTGGGTTTGTTTAGTACAGGGGAAGCCAAGGGTGGATCCAGGGTGGTCAAGTGGGGGCATATATTCCAACTTCCAACTTCCGTATGGCCCCCATTTGCCAACGGCCCGGGGCCGGCACTCTAGCTGGAACGGTACTGTTCTAGCTACAGTGTCATCTGACAGGTGCAGCAAAAGTATACTTTTTAATATTAATTTTTTTTTTTTAAAGCAAAAAATTAAAAAAAAAAAAAGAAAAGAAAGGAGAGGAGAAAGATGGGTGGTTCCAGTCACCCTTGATAAAATGGGGTGATAATTTATTTTGGCCAAGGTGGCCCACTTCATGTCATTGGCAAGTGGCCGGGCCAACCCCTTGGCCAAAAAAAAGGGACAAGTGCCTTGGGTGGCCGGACCACCCCAAGGGCTGGGGTAGCTGGCCACCCCATGGCTGGGGTGGTCCTGCCACTCCCTTAAAGGTCAAAAAAAAAAAAAAAAAAAGTGGGGGGAGGGGGGATTGGTGATCCAAGGGGTCGGGGTGGCCGGGCCACCCCGCCTTCTGGTCCCGCACCCCAAATGCATCCCTTTTGTTTTGGTCATGGCTGGCTCCTGACCCCTGGCCATGGGGTGGTTCGACCATTGCCCAGACGTACAAAATGGGGTCCCACCTAACGGCAAGGGGTGTCGGAACCACCCCTATCTTTCCTCCTTTTCTCTTTTTTTTTTTTAATTTTTTGCTTTAAAAAAAATATATATATATTGAAAAGTCAATTTTTGCTGCACCTGTCAGATGGCACTGTAGCTGGAACAGTGCCGTTCCAGCTACAGTGCCAGCCCCGTGTTATTGGCAAACGGGGCCTATGTTCCTGCTCACCTTCTCTTCTCTTCAAGTCTCGAAGATTCTCTAGGTTGTTTCTAATTTAGAGTCTCAAACGTGTCAAGTCGACTCGAGTCAATCTAGAGGCTGACATTCAGCCACGTAAATATCCCAATTGAGGGTTTTCTTTTGACATGTGCTCAGATAATGACATCTCCAAACATCGATTGTTTGGCCACGACTCGAGTACATACATCATATCTAATAGAAAAATGATAAAAATCATTCTTCATTCAATCTTTCATTCATTTTTATATGTTGAATTGGCAAATTCGTCATAGAATTTGTTTGGGATCCATGTGAGTCCACAAATCTAATAATGGATCAAGAATGATGTGTAATATACTCTTATCTAATAGCATAGAGAATTCTATCGGGCACATAAGCTTGAGTTGCCATAGAATTCGGCAGTACATCATATCTAATATAGAGAATTTAAAGGAAAAATTATTACATAAATCGTGGTTTTTCTTTCTTGATTTATTTATTTTTTTTTAATTTTTTTTTTTTTATCTATAGGTAAATAAAACATGTTCATATTTGTTTTTGTGATACTTTCACACTTTTATATATAGATTTACAAACGGTAACAATCACACTCAAAAGAAAACAATGATATAAATCATATTTTTATCGTTAGCCTATCCGACCAACCTTTAGATCAACTTTTTTTTTTAAAAAAAAAAAACAAAAAATTAAGAATTGGTTGGATTTGTGTTGTAACAGTTGTAGAATAAAAATGTAGCTTCTAGCATTACTCAACCCAAAAGTATGAAGACGAGAGGATTTGTTTCCCTCTTCGCAAGGAATTCACAAATTAAAGACACTTAAATGCTACCAAACATAGTAAATCTCTTCAGATTTACCTTCAACCAAACCTCAAATAAATGTATGTTTTTTTCAATTTTGACTTCCAACTTATGAAATCAAAAACCAAAAAAGTGAGCATAAGATCTCACGTTTTAATAATTTCAAAGATTGGTGGTGGGGGACCCGCAACCGTGAACTTGGTCAAGATTGATTGAGTAAATTCAATTTGCCACGTTTACACTATAGCCTTTACTGGTCGGGAACTGGGAGTAGCTAAGACTAAGATACGCGCTGTTCATTTTTTGGTTTTTTTTTTTTTTTTTTTGGTTGCATGGCTGACGATAGTCTGACGTCACTCACCTACCCAAAAATAGACAGTTCTCAACAATTTTTTATTTTTTATTTTTATTTTTGTGTGTGTCAACTCCCAGCAGTTAAGACTGTACGTATGGTTGGATGTTTTCAAGGTTTGGTGCCTTCTATTATCATTTGTCACTATTGTTCATATTAGTTTAGCATGTGAGGAGAGGATAATCTCAAAATTATGGCCAAAACCAATATTAATTGCAATACAAGTACTTGTATCTTCTTCTTTCTTTTCTCCTCACGAAATTGTGGTATCTTAGTTTATTGAGTTCCATATTAATTTGACGGCATACTAACCCATTAGAAAGGAACTTACAGAAAACTTATGCAATGGTGGCCACCAAATAATTTATAATAGGGATAAATTTACTGAACACCCCTGAACTTTCACTCGATTTGATAAACATTCCCTAAACTTTAAAATCTCTCAATTTACTCTTCTGAATTTTCAATTGCTCTTAATTTGAACATCTTTGTCAAAATTAACCGTTAGAAGTACCAAAAAAGACTAAAATATTCCTGATTTTCATTTTTAAAAATAAAAATAAAAAAAGGTTTTGGAATTAAGGGTAAAATTGAAATTTTATAAAAAAAAAAAGTCAAGGGTATAAACGTCATTTAACGTTTAAAATCTGACGAAGATGTCTAAATTGATTGCCATTGAAAGATCAGGTGACTAAATTTAGAGATTTTAAAGTTTGGGGGGGTTTAAAATCGGGTGGAAGTTCAGGGGTTTTCAGTGAAGTTAACCCCTTTATAATATCAATTCAATATACCCTTTTCTACGCCCTTTTGCCTTTACTTATCGCTATCAATGGGACAATAAAGAGAAAAATAGAGTACTTGAAGTCACCTATGGATTAAGTATCATTTGGTATCAAGATCGCAATCACGTTGATTGAACACAACTCGTCGAGTATAAGATTGAATGAGTTGTGATTTTATGGTTGAGTCACAAAGGGGGCAATCTATACGTTTGATTAAAATGTCTCAGTACTATGTATGGATATAGTGTGAATAGTGTTACGTCATTGAAGGATTACTATCATGCCAGTATCAATAGAGTGGGCAATCACAGACATCGGTTGCAGAGCATGGTGGTATGTTAATCGTGTAATATAAGTTCTTGGGTAACCTCTCATAGTAAGCTGATTTTTAATTGTAAGTTTTACATGAGGCTTATATGAAAGAGATGTACAACTAAAACTTGTTCTCAATTAATTATTGAGGAACCTATGTTTCTCTTAGGCTCCGTTTACTTCGACATAAAATGGTTTCTGTCGAAAAATATTTTCAGGAAAGCCATTTTCCCTGAAAATATTTTTGGTCGAAAACATTTTACGGCGTTTACCATACACATGGAATTTTTTTTTTTTAATATATTTTTTTCCAATAAGGTCCCAGCCGAGACCTGCACGGGACTTGATTGAGACCCCGTAGGGACCTACCCAGAACCCCACCGGGACTTGACCGAGACTTGTCCGGAACCTCACCGGGACCTGCCTAGGACTTGACTGAGACCCGCCCGGTACTTGCTCGGGACTTGACTAAGACCTGCCTGAGACTTGCCCGGGACTTCGCCGGGACTCGCCCAGGACTTGACCGAGACTTGATCAGGACCTGACCAGGACTTGCCCGGGACCCTGCCAGGACTTGTTCGGGACCCTGTCGTGACCTGCCCAAGACTTGACCGAGATCCACCTCTCAGTCAAGTCCAAGGCAAGTCCCAGGCGGGTCCCGTCGGAGTCTAGGGCAAGTCTCGGGTAGGTCCAGGTCAAGTCTAGGGCAGGTTCGGGGCAGGTCTCGGTCAGATCCCGGGTAAATCCCGGTCAGGTCCCAAGCGGGTCCCAGGCAGGTCTTGGACGAGTCCCGATTGAGTCTTGGGCAGGTCTGGGCGAGTCCCGTTTAAGTCCGGTCAAGTCCTGGGCTGGTCCTCACGTAGTCCCAAGCGGGTCCTGGGCGAGTCCCGATCAAGTCCCGATGAGGTTTTAGGCAAGTCTCGGCAAAGTCCATCGATTTAAGAATGAGATACTAATAGTCGGAAAATGGTTTACGGTTTTCAAAACCGTAAACCATTTTCTGAAAATTAAAGAAGAATTTTCGGTCAAAAGGATAATATTTTTCGTTGACCACTATTTTACGTCGAAGTAAACACTGTAAAATGTGAAAATAATTTTCTGGAAACCATTTTACGTCGAAGTAAACGGAGCCTTAATTTATCGCCCTTTTTGCAATGTCCCCTTAATCTTTAAATGTAGTTAATGTACCATACTAATCTACCATTCAAGTTATGATGCCCATTTTTGCAATCCAAAATGACTAAATATCATGCATAAGACTAAAAATTTCCACACACCAAAAAAAAAAAAAAAAAAAATGCATCACTTTGTTCTACTTTGTTTTTTTTTATTTTTTATTTTTTATTTTTTCATTTTTATGTAGGGAATTTTTGTCATTTTGACAGCGGAAGGAGGAGATTGCAACCCTAAAAATAGATCGGTAACATTAACCAAATTGCATTTAAATAAATAAATAAATAAGCCTAAGCCCTACCTGCATCCCCTACGGTTGTTTTTGTCACAATTTTGCATTTTTTCTTAAAATTAAATCTTATGGTCTCCTTGGATTTGAGGTTTCAAAACATGCGATTTAAAAGATAACAACTTCAAAACGTGATTTTTAAAATGCAAATAAGTTTTTGATAAAATTACGATTTGGTCTTTAAAATTGCAGTTTAGATAGTACATTATAAGACGGCTATAAAGGCAACTAGTTATAGGACGGCTATTTTATACTTATCTTTCCCTGCTTTAATTTTAAGGATCCGACTTACATGCTGTTTAGGGTTGAATCTTAACCGTTCATAAGCATAAAATAACAACACGTAAGCTTGATCCTAATTTTAAAGTCCAGTTATTATTGTGGCACCAAGGTGAATCCATAATCAATCAACTACCACTTGTCAATTTTAGAAGATAGTAGTATTTTATACTTTTCCCTTTGGTACTCTTTAGTCAAATATTGTAATTAAAAATTGTGTCGTACTTATCCCATAGGACGTATCTTTATTGAAAAAGGCTAGACGAGAGTTAAGCAAAGAGTTAAAAGGTTGTAGAGTAAAAGTCTTTGTAATTTAAGAACACATCTCTACGTTATCTTTTGATGTGCTCTTAATTATAGGTTAATATTATTTTATATTTCTTTTAAAAATGGCACATATTTTTTTTACTTAATTTTTTAAATAAACACCCCTAATTTGTTTATAAAAATCGCAAATTTTTTTCTTATTTTAAATTAAACGCTTTTTAAATCGCAATGCCAAACACCTTAAGTTTTGCAATGTTTTTTTAAAAATGCATATTATTCTTGCAAAATCTCAATCCCAAAAGCTTATACCTCCAAAAAAAAAAAAAATTATTGGCATTTTTTTTTTCTTCTTCTATTCAATGTGAGGAGAGGGGAAATGAAAATTTCAAAAAAACAAATACCAAGGCAACAAAGGTTTCTTAAAAACAGTCAAGAATGAGTCAAATAAATGACCCGATCCGGCCATCAAGCGAACCGATATAGCCAAAGGAGGCTGTTCATGAATATGGCAACGTTTTGTAAACGGAATAAAACCCCAACGGGTCGCCAACACGACTGACCATCAATATCAATAGTCAATAAAAAAGAACAAACCCGACTATTGGTTGGCATTTGCTGCGTACCACCCTCTCGTGTACAAAAATTTTACCATGCATTACTATTTTACAATTTGTTTAATCCATTTTAGGGTGGAGTAGAATTTACGGCACTAATAATTAGAATAGAATGAATGTAAATTTCTACTCATGCCCATTTCCAACTTCCAAACAATTTGTCGACATCAAAAACTGGCTTGTCTTGGTCTCTAGTTTTACTTAAATGTACTCTCATCGGAAGGTGGCATCTTCTTGGCGACGTGACAGGTGGTGGTTGTTGATGTTTGAGTCGGGAGTTTAGCGTGTCCGATGGGTGTTCGCTAAAATGTGCCAAAGAAATGGCTTTTGCTTGTGCATGCTTCTAAGATTTATTGGACGGATTTGGCTTAAGTTATCAAACAAACAAAAATTATTTAAATTTAATTTCAAGTTTCTTATGAATAAAAGATTAAAATTAAATCTTGAACGTTAAAAAAAAACATAAGCCAAATCTAGAATGAATCCTCTCATCCGTTTAGAAGGAAAAAATTAAAGCAAAAAAAAAAAAAAAAAAAAAAAATTACAGTTTACCCCCCTCAAAGTTGACAGAGTTTTCCAATTCGAATACCAAAGTTTCAATTTTTGCAATCTACCCCCTAAAGTTTCAAATTTTTGTAATTTGACCAATTTTATCCAAAACTTCCCATATTGCTCCTAATTTTTTTTTTTTTTTTATAAAAAATTTTTTTAAAAAAATTCACGGCCACTCCTTTGGTCATCTAGTCATTTTTGTACCCCAAATTTGTTTTCGTTTTCATTAAAAAAAATTAAAAAAAAAAATTCAGGGGCAATATGAAAATTTTGGGATGATATTGGTTGAATTGAAAAAAATTGGAACTATGTGGGGGTGGATTGCAAAAATTGAAACTTTGATGGTTGAAATGAAAAACGCTGTCAACTTTGGGGGGTAAACTGTAATTTTTCCAAAAAAATAAAAGAATTTTAATACTTATTAATAAATTAACATATATATTCTGAATTTTATGATAGTATTATTTTATAATGTATCACCATATGTATCTATCTTGTTCTTAATAAGTTTACAAGTTAATTACTTAAAAATGGTTAGAGAAAACTTTACTTATTCCAATGATCTTTTAATTGTGGGTTGTTGTTCGAATAGTAGGGATGGCTATCGAACGAGACATTTTCATAAGAAAAGTTATTTGTAAAGAAAGATGATTTTATTAGTTATGACTTATAAATTGATATGAAATTAAGTTTAATACTTGTCTGCCTTTTATTTCTCATAAACGTGCGCACTAATACATAAAGAGATATAAATATTTATGTATTTATTTATTTACATAGGCTCGGACTTTCCTTACAAAAAATCTTGATTTTACCCCTTGTGCTCACGTATTTATAGAAGTGTAAAATTCTTTTTTGATCCCTGTGGTTTAAAAATTTTATTTTTTGCCTAATCAGTTTCATTTTGTATCACAGACCTCAATAATGATTAAAAATGAAAATGGTACCTCCATCTAAATTCCGTCCAAAAATTGACGAAAATTCATATCAGCACCATTAAAAAATTGATATATGTCTATATACATAATTCAAAATTAAAAGGGTTAAATACTCCAAACCCCCCTAGGGTTTCTCAACTTTATTTTTTCCTCCCTAGGGTTTTATTTTTATCACAGGAGGTCCCTGTAGTTTTGATAAATGACCAAGTTAGTTCATCCGTTAGTTGACCGTACGGACTGACACGTGGACCAATCAGATGCTGACACGTAGCACATATTTAATTTTTAAATTTTTTTTTTTTTTAAATTAAAAAAAAGAAGAAAAGTGAAAAAAATCGGGCCATTTCCTTTAATATTTAGGCGGTCTTTTTAATATGTGGGTGGCCGGGTGGTTTTAATATGGGGTGGCTCCGCCACCCCCATTCTCTGGCCGGATAGGGGTTAATAATGTAGCCCACCCCTAGCACCACTAGGTGGGTTTCGGCCACTTTCAGCACCAACCAAGTGGCTCCCACAATCTCATCGGGAGTAGGGTCGGTGCTGGGCCCCTCATCGGTACCGGGGTGGCCTACCACCTCTCTGAGCTCCAAAGCGGGATGGCCGCAGCCACCCCCTGCCCACCTGGGGCTGGCTCCTACCACATGGGAGCATTGGGGTGGCCTAAACCACCCCCACGGGAGTGGTTGGGGTGGTTTCGGCCACCCCTTGATTCTTAGGGGTGCATACACTCAATGGCCAAGAGCCACCCCTAATTTTTTTTCCTTTTTTTTTAAAAAAAAAATTAAAAGTTATTTCTTTTAATTTTTTTTAAAAAAATTTAAAAATTAAAAAAGAAATTTCACGCGGTCAAGATCTCAATGGCTCTCAATGATTGGCCGAATCAACCAACACTTGACTAACTGACATTTATCAAAACCACGTAGGATCTCTCGCGATAAAATAAAACCTGAAAAAAATAAAAAAAAATAAAATGGAACCCTTGCAGGGCTGAAAGATTTAACCCAAATAAAAAATAAAAAATGATTAAATAATTAAATTAAATAATTAAGAAAAAACTGGAAAGGGTTGTTTCCAAATTTTTTTATTTATTTTTTTAAAAATTAAATTTATAATGTTTTTAATTATTTTAATTTTAAAAATTTTATTTTAATTTTAATTTTAATTTTTAATTAGGTATATGGATGCGTATCAATTTTTTAGAAGTATTGACGTAGATTTTTGTCAATCTTTGGACGGCCATTATTGAGGAATCATCTGTGATACAAAATAGAACCAATAACTTAATGAGACAAAAAATAAAATTGTTAAACTATACGAGACATAAATTATTTAACCCTTTTATAGAAATAACTGAGGCAGAAAGTATAAGTAAGGCGTCTAGGACTCTCTACACCTAAACCACATGTGCAGTTATGCCTTATGATTTGATATGAAAATCACAAATAATGATTGGAAATATTTGTGTTATTGTAGCATTTCTCTAGTAAAAAAATAATCCATTTAAAAAGCACATGGTATTGATCAGGTTGTATCCCCAAAAAGGGAAGGCAAAGGAAATTTAAAACAAAAAAAAATGCTGCACCTATATATTGATTATTGATAGGGACACGTGGAAGTGAGAGGTTGGCCCTTTTTTTCTCTCTCGATTTCTCTGAGCTATTTACCGGTAGTAGGTGAGTCTGGTAATTATTTGCTTATAAAAGCCACGCAATTGTCCACATTCTCCTCAAGCCTCTCGTTTCTTCCACTCCAGACAGACTACTTTTCTTTTCATCTCTCCTTTCCCAACCAACCCTCCCCGGAGAAAGCCAAGATGCCATCAGCTTCCGGCCAGACTGTTTGCGTCACCGGCGCCGGCGGCTTCATTGCCTCATGGATCGTAAAACTTCTCCTGGAAAAAGGCTACACTGTGAAAGGGACTCTAAGGAATCCAGGTAATTAATAAGTTTGACAAATAATAATAAATCATTAATTGTTCTCTCTCTTTTTATATATTTATAGACAATATGCATGGATTTGTGCAGATGATCCGAAGAATGCCCATTTGAAAGAGCTGGAAGGAGCTAAGGAGAGATTAAGTTTATGGAAAACTGATCTTCTTGATTATGAGAGCCTCAAGGAAGCCATTGATGGCTGTGATGGTGTCATTCACACCGCCTCACCCGTGACTGATGATCCCGTGAGTTATTCCTTCATTAATCTTTCACCCTTAATTTCTCTCTTTTTCTTTTTGATTGCAGCTAGCAAAGAAAAAAGATAAGGAAAAGGAAATATTTGCCTAGCTAGAATTAATGTCACCCAGACAATATCGCTTTAGAGTTTAGAGCCAAACAAAAAAGAAAAGAAAAGAAAAAAAACAAAAAACAAAAACCTAGTTGACATCATAAATGTGTCAGTACTCGCGGAGGGTCCTGCAGAAACACCTTGCATTATTATTATGGTTGTTAGTGGGCCGCACTTGTGTAGACTTAAAGTAAGAATGTCCACGTCACCATTACTCATGACCAAACGTGATTTTGACAGCCATTTTACTTTCTTTTTTCAATCTTTCTTTTGTGTCTATTTATTTTATTGGTCACTTTTGTTTTGGTTAAAAAAAAAAAAGAAATTGACGGTGGTTGTGGGTGTGATTTGAAGGAACTAATGGTGGAGCCAGCTGTGGACGGAACAAAGAATGTGATCATCGCCACGGCAGAGACCAATGTACGGCGTGTAGTGTTTACGTCGTCAATCGGTGCGGTGTACATGGACCCTAACCGAGGCCCGGATGTGGTGGTGGACGAGTCGTGTTGGAGTGACCTCGAGTTCTGCAAGAACACCAAGGTTACACATCGCTTTTCTTCTTTTGTATTTTAGAAGTTAAATCATAATTTTAAAGCGCGAATTATGATTTTATCAAATTTTTTTAAAGTTGCATTTTAAATTTGTTTTATTTTTTAATCCGTACTTTTTAGAATTGCTAAATTGTTAAACCAAATGGACGTTTAATTAAAATATCACGAAAAGAAATGAAAAATATATATATATTATTAGGTTTGTTAATGTATTTTTTGAGAGGTAATTATTTTTGTTTTTGGTTTGAGTAGAGCCATCATATTCAATATATACACCTCATGACGTGTTAGAATTGAATAAAAGTTTTTTTTTTTTTTTGTAAGCCAAAATGATAGGAGGAAAGGTAGAGGTTGACACATATGCATCCTAATCATTGAGACCATTGACATACCTTAGAGTGAGTTGGACGTTGCCTTCTACAAAATATATATATATTTTTTTTAAAAAAAACTTTGACCCTAAAAAAAAAAAATGTTTAATATAATTGGGCCTGATAAATTTTTATGATTTCATTTCTAAATGAGATGATTGTGGTAGGGATTTAAAGTTGGTGAATATGAAGTCAACATTAACATATATTTTAAAATATTTAAATAATATAAAGTTATATACACTGTTAAATACACAATTCTCTGTTATGCATGAACATAAGGGGGGGTTTTGGTTCACATACTTTGATTGTTAATTGAAAGTAAAAATATTGCAGAATTGGTATTGCTATGGGAAGGCGGTGGCTGAGCAGGCAGCATGGGAGGTTGCCAAAGAGAAAGGGGTGGATCTGGTGGTGGTGAACCCGGTTTTGGTGCTTGGACCGCTGTTGCAGCCAAATGTCAATGCTAGCGTTGTCCACGTCCTCAAATACCTAACCGGCTCTGCCAAGACATATGCCAACTCCGTCCAAGCCTATGTACATGTTAGGGACGTGGCACTTGCCCACATCCTTGTTCTCGAGACTCCCTCCGCCTCCGGCCGCTACCTTTGTGCTGAGAGTGTGCTTCATCGTGGTGACGTCGTGCAAATTCTTGCCAAGCTTTTTCCAGAGTATCCTATTCCCACCAAGTAAGTTCTTTTTTTTTTTTTTCTCTTAATCTTTAAAAATATTGTGTGTTCCTGAGAAGCACTTATTATATTATAATATCACTAAAAACAAATAGGTGGTTTTATTTTTTAAAACTCCACGTACAATGAAGCAACTAAACATATATAGTTGACCAACCTTCACGTACTTGTTGCATAGGTAGACCTATGTTTTGGTCAGATTCGAAGTGACTTGCACATAATGTTTCCTAGATTTAACTAGATTTGTGCTCCAATTCATTTAAAGGCTCGAAAAAAAAATAAAAAAATTAATGATTAATTTTTAATGTCATATTATCTTAATCATACGAGAGTTATATTCATTAAATAATATATATACTTTTTTTTATTACAAAATAGAATTGAGAGAACGTAATTTTGACTAATAAATTGCAGATCGATCCTTCAACGAGTTGAAATGTCTCTAGGAGTGCATTCTGGAAACTGACTTTTCTTTCTTCTTTTTTTGTTTTGAATAATTCTTTCAAAGTTATTTAGGTGGGTGTTGATTTTTAGTAAAAGTGAAAATAATGAAAAGCTTGAAAGGGATTAAAAAAAAAAGGGGAAAACTTCAGAAAGCCCCCCTGAACTTCTAGCAATTTTGACAAGCACCCATGAATTTCCAAAACTCTCACTTAGGCCCCCTGAACTTTGGTTTGCTATCACTTTGGACCCTTTTAACGTTAAAGTCAAATAATTTAACTTTTTATACCAATTTTACCCTAAACCAAAACGACGTCGTTTTGGGCTGAGTAGGTGTTAGGACACAAAATGACGTAGTTTTGAGGAAGGGTAAAATGGGTATTAAAAGTCAAATTGTTTGACTTTAACGTTAAAAGGGTCCAAAGTGAGAGCAAACCAAAGTTCAAGAGGCCTAAGTGAGAGTTTTAGAAATTCAGGGATATGTCAAAACGGCTGGAAGTTCTGGGGAGCTTTCTGAAATTTCCCAAAAAAAAAAAAAAAACAGAAGAAAAAAGCATGCTAGATTTTCTCACCTAAACACTATCCAAACTGTAGTTTTCCACAAAAATAGTAAAAAAAGGAAAATCAGAGAGCTAGATGATCGATCTGACATAATAAGATGGAGAATTATGAGGTTAAGAATTACTATAAAAAGATTAATTAAAAGTAGAAGGAATTAGGAGAGGGCCATAACCCATAAATTTGTGGACGTGGAGTAGAATAGCAGATAAGAAATGTGAATCTTTAGTTTAGGTAGGGAAGTTGGTATACCTACTTTTGACTTTTTTTATTCGGTCCACCAAAAATTTATTGAACAAAACTTTTAATATTAAATTATATATATATATATATATATATATATATATATATATGTGGAGCTGAAGAGCCTTACCCGAATATTTCCATTAGATTCTATGTTGGATTGATGGAACCACCACTGGTCAATACTACTCGAATATAAAATTCCTAATTTTCAATAAATAAATGCTTGTGTCTCTGTCAAACGTGGACCTTGTGGCCCTCCATCGACTCTTGTTCCATTGCCACGCCTGTAGCAAAGTTGGTGTAAGATATATATGACTTTGTTTGTTATTTAACTATTATGAAGCATTTTGCTCCTCTAACAAGTAAAATTTTGGGGTAATTTTACTTTATAAACTTTTAAATTATTAAGCGATTTGAGAACCCTCCAAATTTCAAAACCTTTCAATTTGAACTCTTAAACTTTCAATTTGCAATCAATTTGAATCATTCCGTCATATTTTAAAAGTAAAAATTGAAACAATAACGTTCATACTTCTGAATTTTTTTAAAAATTATAAATTTACCCTTAATTCCAAAAAAAAAAAAGAGTAAAAAAAAAATATGGATATTTTGGTCTTTGTAGGGGTAAATTAGGGAAGGTAATAGCTAAATTTGACGAAATTGTTCAAATTGACTGCAATTGAAAGTTCATGGGTCCAAATTGAGAGGTTTGGAAGTTTGAAACTTTTCAAATCGTGTGATAATTCAAGAGTTTAAAGTGAAGATACTCCTAAAATTTTTCTACGGTATGAAAGTTTATTGAAACACACTGAATGATTGTTTTGAAAATACTTAATTATGTTTTATTCTAAAAGGTTGGATAATTAGAATCCGGAATAAATGTGATGTAGGTGTTCGGATGAAAAGAACCCGAGAGCAAAACCCTACAAGTTCTCGAACCAGAAGCTGAAGGAGCTGGGATTAGAGTTCACACCAGTGAAGCAATGCCTGTATGAGACCGTTAAGAGCTTGCAGGAGAAGGGTGTCCTTCCAGTCCCGACACAGCAAGAAGAATCAATCCGAATTCAGTGATGATGTTGATAAGGAGCATGCATGGGCTCGCTCCGGTCGACAATGGCAGCATTAAGTTTTTTTTATATATATATATATATATATAAATGTTGTAAAGATAAGAAATAAATGTGAGAGACTTTGACGTGTTAGCATATAGTTTATTAATGAATGTCTAATATATATATATATATATATTCTCATGCTTATTGACTATTTGGGTTAAATGTACGTAGCTATATATGAACATGCAAATTATATTAAATGAGGCTATATATAGCACAATCCATTTAATTTGTTACCTCGTTTATGAACCAAGCTCGCAATCTTAAATGAATCTTGCTTTCATGTCTTGCTTTAACTTAGTTCGATAATTAAATAGCCCTTTAAATCGGGTTTGATATATATATATATATATATGAGAGAAATCGAGCGAAAATATTAATAGAAAAACAAATTAAGCAGAGTGCCCTACAAAGATAATATTTACAAGACAGTGGGTTGTGCCATTTAGATTTTGCATTTTCCCCCTCGATCCCCAACCTGAGTAATCTCAGTGTTTCAGACCTTATAGATTGGATCCACAACCATGTCGACCCCTTATAAGCCTCCCAAATTCTCAACATCCATCTCCCTCTTTCCTCAAGAAATGACAAATTAATTTGGGCCCCTTCCTCCACAGCAAAATTCTCTATCAAATCAGCCCATGAATTTGCTTATTCATTCCCAAAACTCCAATGAAAATTCTGACTGGAACCTTCTTTGGAGCCTAAAACTCCAACATAAACACAAGCACTTCCTATGGAAACTCAGTTGGAATGTCTTTTATGTTGCTACTAATGCTTCTTTTTTAGTCATTGTTGCTGTCCTAAGCAACTCGCCGGGATAAATCATCTCAGTATTTATCAAAAAACTTCTTTCCACTGATGTGAATAAGGGAGAATCCACTGCTGATCTTACATGGATAGATATTGCTATCTCACAAGGTTGCAACAATTTGATGATTGAGGAGGGTGACCCTTTGGTTTCCTTTTAACTATTAACAATTAGAACTTCTTCTCTGAATGGACCATTGCTTCAATCATCGCCGACTTTCAGTTAAAACTACATGATTTTCAAGTTTGGAATGCTACAAAAGTTTTTAGAAGTGTAAACTTTCGTGCGCATCACCTCGCTAAGTGGGCCTCTACTAACCTTGTGTTTTGAAGCATTCTCAATTCTTCTCACATCTTATCTTCCATTAGAATTAATAGTGGGAATGATCCCCCCTATAAAAATAAAATTATCCATATTTAATTTCAAGGCCTCCCATACGGTATGTTCAAGAGAGCAACTCTAACCTCGACTTCATTTGGATTGCAAGAGGAGTAATGCTAAAAGAAGAATTAAATTTTCTTCAATAATTTCAAATGTGATTTAGCTTTTAAAATCACCAATGAATCAAAATTTCATAACGATCATTTCAAATTCAATAGTGATTTTAAAAGTCACATCATATTTCAGAGAACTCAAGAAAGAGTTTAACCCTTCTTATATCACTACGTACTCTTACAAGGAAGGTCGATCTTGGTGCAAACATGCAATATGGAGCCTAAAAGACAATCTATTTCATTGCTAATTAGCCTGAATATCATAGGTAAAATATTGTTTCAATGAGGAAATTTAAGGGGGAGGGTGTGACGTAGGTGACTTGGTTTTAATCAAGTCAACTCACCTGGGCCGAATCTGTTTCTCTTTTTCTGTTTTGGTTTTGGTGCAGCACTCTACGTAAGAAAAATAAAAAAATTAATATATATAAAAAAATATAATATAATATAAAGGAATTGTGGTGTAAATAGATAAAGCACAATGGGCTTGTAGGCTTTTGATCATCAAAATGATTAAGATTTGATGAGTCGTGTTAGTTTTAAGTTGTTCAAATATGTGCAAGCTCGATCGAATGAGGTTGGGCTTGTTCGGTTGAAGTGGAATCTCCACGTGGTAGAATAACTCATGCATTAGGTGGGATCAAACGATAGCTGTCAAGTCTTATCCGATTGAATGAAACTGCAATGTCAAAATGATCAATGTGACGTGGGTAGGTGAGGATCGACGACGGAGATTTAATCTGTCAGGCTCGTAACGCTCGTTCTATCAAAGTACAAGTCATTCAAACGAGAAGAGTTTGGCACGCGAGAGTAGGGAGATTCAATATTCATTTAATGGAATGCTAATGTGTTTCATTCGAACGAGGGTAGGTGTCATTCAATTGAACTCGGTTTTTAAAGCGTAAGTACGAGAGTTTGAAACACAAAAAGTTGAAGGGGAATAATTTCCCCCTTCGTTTGTTCGGTCTGAGAGAGATAGATCAAAGATAGAGAGAGAGAAAGAGAGTTTTAAAACAAAAGATGACGTAGCGAAAGAATTGGTAATAACAATCAGAAGCATTTGCATCTTTTGGATAACAAACTGTTGTACCCCAAATGCTTTTGAGGATGTATTTAGCTTAAGGGAGGTTAACGGGTTTACCAAGTTCATTAGAGATAAGTGTTGTGTAAATTTATTTAACTCTCAAGTGCACGAATCAATTGTAGTTTAATGAATTGCAAGTGCGAGGTCGATCCCACAGAGAATTGTATTTTTGAAAGAGCAATTTATATCTAAACTAATTAAATCCTAATCTAGTTCCAAAAGGTTTTGAATTTTGATTTTAAAAATTAAAAGATAAACATAAACTAAATAAAACAAAAGATAAAGACTAAGGTTTGGGAATCCACACTCACCGAATCATAATAACATACCCCATATCCATCAATATTTATCTGAAATTCTCACAATTTAAATCTTATGTATGTTTTACTATACTTCAAAGAATTAATCAAAATCATCCCATGTATCCATTCATTGCCCAAATCACAAAAGGAATCCAAATTCAATTGAAACACCAAATGTATCCGTAGAACAAATCACAAGGGATATCCAATTTTTATGAATTAAACCCAAGCAATCAATCATATGAAATTATCTCAAATCATCACATGTATCCTTGAATCACAAGAGATATCCAAGAATCACTCCACACGTTGATTAGAAGTAAAACAATTGAAATATAAAACTCAATAAAATCGGATAAATAAAGACTTACATAAAAGTGATGTCGTTCTTCATCGGTGAGGCTTCATCCCCAACCTTAGTTGAAAATTTAGCTCCACATAAAAATAAAATCTAAACCTAAACCTAAACTTAAAGAAAAACTAAACAAAAGAATTTTGCTCTCTAGGATTGTGTATCTTTTCTTGAATGCAAAGAAGTCTATTTATAGGCTTAGGGAAGTCTTAGAAGCCCAAGTAAACCTAGATAATTCGGAGGTCTGTCTCCCAGTCAAAATAGAAGTCTGAAATCGGAATAGGATTCGTCCAGATTTATGTCCTTTAATTGCGGGGTGATTTTGGCATAGAAACCGTCCGAATTAGGAAAATCCTATTTCATAACAAATTGTATTATTTTGAGTTAGCTTTCCAATGCCGCTTGAATTACTTCAATCCGATATTTGAACAAAAAGTTACGGTCAAAATACTAAGACGTATATAGAATCTGAATTTAAATCCGATCCGAAATCTTATCCAATCTATCTTTAATCCAATCTAATCTTTAATCCGATTTAACATTTTTCTTGGATTCGGTTGATCTTAACCACATCATCTAGGTTTTCTCAAAGTATGCTTTCTTTCAAACTTTGCATTTTTCCCTTTAAAGTTGTAGTTTTTCTTCAACGACCTACAAAACACTAAAAACACAAAACTAACACAAAATATTAAATAACGACACAGCTAAAGGATTAACTAATGTAAATAAAAGGGTCCAAATATGCAATATTTGTCACTTATCAATAAGAATGTTGACCTTTGACCGAACATTTGCAGACTAGTGACCGAACGTTCGATGCAAACCCTAGTGAAGAACGTTCGTGTATGGACCATTGAACGTTCGACCTTAATCCTATCCCTGAATGTTTGCTTATGGATCACCAAACGTTCGACATGCAACCCTAGAACTGTTGAGTAATAGTACACCAAAAGTTCGAGCATAAGACATTGAACTTTCGACTATACACAGACCTGAAAGCTCTATCTTTCAACCATTTCTCATGTTAACATTTTCTTAGTTATTGTAAAAATTGTATGTTGGTAATATTTTCACTCAACCGGCCCATCAGATCTTGGGCTTGAAGTCCAATGACAAGCCAATGGCCCGAATAGCAAGATTCTCGGGATTGGACTTATCCCGGGACCAAGAGTCACCCATTACACACGAGCCTCGAGACAAACACCTCCTGGACAATCAAGCATACCCATGACAAACACCTCTCAGACAATCAAGCATACCAAGGACAAACACCTCTCGGGGTAATCAAGCATACCCGAGACAAACACCTCCCGAGGCAATTAGGCATACCTGGGACAAGTACCTCCTAGGGATATTCATTTACTGAAGATTCTAGTAACGTTTATTCCCTTATCTAGGGAAAGCACTATTGGAGTACGAGTCTCAATCTAGTTCCAATTAGAACTCCTTGAAAAATCTAACACAATAGTTTTACTCCAAATCTAATTGAAGTATGACCTCAGATCCAATTCAAACTTTCAGCACTCCCACATCAAGTTGTAAAAGGAAACATAGTCCAAGTCTAACTCCACTCCTCGGGTGATAAATAAGCCCCTGCACCAAGGTATAACTCTGATAGTCAGTAATATTCAATAAGATTCAAATCTTGTGTAACACTCTTCTCCAAGAAACTAATTTAGGAATTGAAGTTTTCTCGACAGAGACACCGGCGGATCTTTTGGCGCTCTTGTTATTTTGCAGCAATTGTGGAAACGCAAAGAACATATTGTAGATCTAGAACACCTCGAAGAATGTGTAGCTCACATCGTACTGGAAACTCTTTTAACATTGTATATACAACCAAAATTACCAAGTAAAAATATCACGTTTTCATTTCTAAAATCTATGACAAAAATAGGGTTTTATAAAAGATGAATGTTAGGCTTACAAATAATTTTTTTTAAAAAAAAAATTACAACATGATGTAGCACAACATGATTGGAAATGAGATAAATTCAACTTTTGAAAAACCCAATCATATTGTGCCACAACATTATGTTATAATGATGTTTTTTTTTTTTCTTTATATATATATATATATATAAGCTTATCATTTTCCTTTATAAAAACATTGTTTTTAAGCTTTGTTTTCATCTAAACCAATCGTATGTAGGACCACTTTTACGTGATTTTCTAAAAATAACTTAAAAACTTTCTTCTTATAAAACCATATAAAATAACATAACCATACTCATGGTTATTATAACTTGGGCAACATTTCTAATGTATAAGCATTTTTTTTTTTTTGTCTTTTTTTTGACATGTCCACACAAAGGAAGGGAAGGGGGAGGGGGATTCAAACTAGTGATATCCACTTCATGAGGCGTGGTTCACAGCCGATTGAGCTACTCCTTGGAGACAGTGTATAAGCATGTTAAATCACTTTACAATGCTACGCAAGCTTTGTAACAACAATGTGGCATAACCACATATATAAATGTATTACTTAACTATGTATTATTTAGGGTTAAATACCTTTCAGCCATGTAGTTTAACGACTTTATTTTTTGTCCCTTCAGTTTCAATTCGTATCACAAATGGCACCTGTGTAATGGCAAAAAAACGGAGACGATACCTCCGTCTAAATTTGGTCCAAAATTTGATGGAAGCCGTGTAAGCACCATTAAAAAATAGACACGTGTCCATATAATAATTAAAAAAAAAAAAAAAAAAAACTGGTGAAAGGGGCGGCTCGAGCCACCTCTTTGGCCCTTCAGGGTGGCCGAACCACCCTAAGGGCCAACCATAACTTCTTTTTTTTTGTTCAATTGGCCCTTGGGGTGGTTCAGCCACCAAGTTTGCCTTCATTCGGCTAGGTCTATGTTGGATACCATTCACAAACTTGAATACTCATGTCTTGGATCAACTTTTGCACCTACTTAACCCTAGACTTAAAACTCACAACTAAACATGTTTTAACACCGACTTTGCCAACACTAAAACCCTAACAGTATCTTTCTTGATGTTTTTCTTTTTGGAAAATAAGTTCACTAATAAACTTTGTTTACATTTTTTAAATACTTTTTCTTAATTCTCAAAGTTAAATAAGTATCTGAAATGTGATGTAGTAGATGTTCGGATGAAAAGAACCCAAGAGCAAAACCCTACAAGTTCACTAATCAAAAGCTAAAGCATTTGGGTTTACAGTTCACGCCTGTGAAGCAATGCCTATATGATACCACCAAGAGCTTGCAAGAAAAGGGTTTCCTTCCAATCTTGACACCCATAAAAAAGTTAAACCCTAACCTTTAGTCTTTTTTGGCTAAGAGTTATAGCTTGATGACTTTTAAGCTAAAGGACATGGCTAAGGCTTATAGCCTTTAATTTGTAGTCTTTAAGTCTTTTTTACTAAGAGGTACTCCTATGTTTGGCAGGTTCTTCTACATGTTGTAAGAAATTCCTCAATAAAGTGTGGCCATATGCCACCTAATATTCCTTGTAATTTGAATTAAACATAGTTATGGGTGCTCCATAATTTATTCTAAATAAAGAATTATTTCTGAAATTAAATTTTATTCTAATTCTTATTCCTTGATGGGAGGAATAAATTAGGTATAATTCTAATTGCGGGTACTTTACCTATATGGATAGCTATCCATAAATAAAGAGCCATTGTATTCCTTTACTTTGGGTCTAAAGACTTTCTATTACGGACAAAGGTTCTTTGATTCACTTTAGCAAGCATGGTTAGAGGTAATTCTTAATCTCTTTTCCACCGCATATTTTAGCAAAATAAATGTTTTTGTATGCAAACATGTGGTATCAGAGCTACCATTATGCTATTTTGTTCAGCATCAAGTTTCGCTGTTGATTCTCGGTTGCATGAGTTATTATTACTCAATTTTTTGATTATGGATTTACTGTGAACCTTATCGGTTTTGACAACGTTCATCCATTCACATATTGATTAAATGTGTAATGATAAAAAGCATGAAACTTTATTTTGTCTGGGTGTTTTCTGTAGTAATCGTTGGTCTTTATGTGTTTTAATTGAACCAAAGCATGAAACTTTTTTCTTCTGAGCAAATCGTTGCTCCTTTCCATGAGTTGGTAAGTTGAATTTTATGTGATGGTTTTAGCAAAACCAAAAACATTTTATGTGCCTTACTAGAGCTATGGTGTGATGAGAAGTCCGAAGAACGAGTGGCGTCGGTGCCCTTGTGGGTGCTGTTGAGTTTTTTTTTTTTTTTTTTTTAATTAAAAAGGTTGGAGGGGGAAACCAATTGTAAGTATTCTACCTGAGCGTGACCATAGTAGCACCAACTCACGGGGGACTGTTCAGGAGGGACCTACAAAGCAGAAATCGCAAGAGCACTCTCAAAACCAGCCGAGCCATAACTTAACCGTCTGCCCCACCAGGGCATCAATGAAAACCAAGGTGGTTAATACTAATTAGGCATGTAGATTCTCCATTGCGGAGATTCAAACCCATACCCTAATACTTATCTATCCACTTTAAAATTTTCTTGGGCCATTGAACCACCACCCTTGATGGTGTGGGTGTTGTTGAGTTGATAGCACTACCGTCATGACCAAGGTGCAGATGTGCGACGACCCATTGGTCCTCGCATACGGTGGCTCCATCTGCACCATTCAATAGTGCTGCCAAGGCCTCTAATATGTGCCTCGCTAGCACAGATTTGCGGTGACCGCATACAATAGAGCCGCCATGGGATGAGTGGTGTTATGAGAGTAATGCTACAAGTCTCTCTTGTGTTATTCTTGTGTCCCTCCAAGAATGATGTAACTCTTAAAATCACCATTAGGCTTGTAATTGATCACTATTGAATTTTGATCAAATAGTGATTTTAAAAGCTACCTCATTTTTTTAGGGACACAAGAGTAACACAAGTATGACTTCTAAAATCACTTATGAGCATGGGTGTCCAAAGGTTGAAGAAAATGTCTAAGGCAAAAGGGCATGAATTTGGGAGATTAAAGCTACTGCTTCTTCTAAATTAATAGGCCTATAAATCCTGTGAAACAGGTTAACCATCAGGGACTGGGGCTTTAGTAGGGCTTAATTGGGTCAAGGCTAACAACATTTATTTTTCATCAGGGGTTGCACAAAAAATTTAGTTCTCATCATCAGTTATGACAGGATGCAGCAAGTCATACAAATCATTATCAAAGGAGGATTTGGTGGAAGTTAATTTACACCAAAAAAAAAAAAAAAAAAAAAAAACTTCAAATTTATTGTCACCTTTATTGCAACATAGTTTTCATCAGTAGAAATTAGCAACATTGAGGTGCATCCCTTTAAGTAAAAACTACAAGTCCTAGAGTTTCAGCCTAGTTAATCTAGCCTACCCAACTAACCATCAGTCAAGATCTTCTGTATTTCTTCTCTGAGGCAACTGCATGCTCACTATATCTTCTCTTTGTAGGGAATACATTGATGCATTACCTGCCTCATTGCCCACTTGTCTACTTTCAGGAGTTATTAATGCCAGAAGGGGCGTAGACTTCTTGTTGCTGCGGAAAACCAAATATGTAATTCCAGCCAAATAAATTCCTATGCCTGCAAATCCAAATATTCCAAGAAACACAGCAACCACAAGTTTGAAGTGGCTATGAAGAAGCAACTTGATGAACCCGGTCACGAGATAGTATATATTTATGGCCATGATCATGGAACCAACGAACCAAGTGACAGCTGAAATCTGCAATAGAAGATGACAGCAAATTAATCAAAAAATACTGATAAAATGCGGGAAATGGAAGCCCTTCTGGTCTGATCACTTTTTAGGAGTTGGAGCACATGTCACAATGTTATGTGAATAACACGTAACAAGATAGATTGTTAAGTTTTAAGAGAACCTAGACCTTTAGACAAGCATAAAGTTTGAAGATAATTTTCTGCATATCATCTTTATGTTAAAACACCACTTATCCCAAAAAGAATAAGTTGATAGAAAATGTATAATTTAATTGTTTAATTTATATTATAACACTCCTCCTCACGTGTGGGTTCAAATTTTTCCTTAATTAGTGAGTCTCAACACATGGAATACTTAACTGAAATGGAAGGTGAATGATGGAGTCAAGGTTCGACCTCATGATATTTGAAACGGATACTCACTTTAAAGTGAGTAAATAGAATTCCGTTCTCGATCTCATAGATACATATAAAATTCTGCGGAAAGCTGTATTCGATGAAAGTCGTATATATGAGTTGGTGGGTATAAATTTCATAACACTTTTCTCTCAAGATCTTCTCTGGTATCATGTTAAAACATCACTTATCCTAAAAAGTTTAAGCTTTTAGAACAAATGGAGTTAAATCACCACTTGAAAAGCTTAAGTTGATAGCAATTGATGAATTTAATCATTTAATCTATATTTAAACTCCCTTCTAACATGTGAAACCCAACATATAGAATATTTAACTAAAATGGGGGATGAATTGTAAAGTCGGGGTTCAAACTCAAGACATTTGGTTCTGATACCATGTTAATCATCATTTATTCGAAGCGCTTAAGCTGATAGGAATGGATGAATTTAATCATTTAATCTGACGAATTTAATTACTTAATCTATGCTCTAACAAAAGATAACTCTCCTTGTTTAATCAATCTACTCTAGGAGCTTCATGGGATACATGCTTGTGAGTGCTCTCCTGTCAAGACAATGGCCTCCACCTGCTATAGAATTCTACTTTCATAACACACAATGTCTAATTGGTCAGAAATCTATCCCTATCTCTCTGCATAAAACACTTTGTTTGGAAATTCTTACATAAATAGGCCAGATGTCTAACTTTGAACAGTAAGATAACACACTGTCTAATTGGTCAGAAATCTATCCCTATCTCTCTGCATAAAACACTTTGTTTGGAAATCCTTACATAGATAGGCCAGATGTCTAATTTTAAACAGTAAGAGAACTACTTGAAAGATCCCCAAAAAGATTTCTATTGGAATGTTCACATGTGAGTGATGCGATTGGTTAAGTGGTCAACTCATACAATAGATAATACTGATAAAAATCAGTGGTATGATATTATTGGGTTCAAACCTAATAATTTAGTCTTTTGGCTAAGTGGTGTACAAGTATGTTGTAGTAAGCTCTCAATAAAAGACTCTTCAAGAATTAAAAACTCAAATATATGAGACCTAATGCATGGATCAAGTATGTAAGGGAATGGCAACATAAGTTGCCACTCATATAAATCATACCGTTTTAGAGTTTGCATACGTCCCCATCTTGGTCTTACTGCTGGTGAACTTGAGAAGCGGGATGAGAGCAAAAGGGAGCTCAAATGATAAAATCATCTAAAAACACACAACAAAGTGAAATGCGAATAAGAACAGAATTCAATTTTGTGAATAATTGCATGTTGAAAAGTGAAATTATGATGTCACTTTTAACCAGAAATTTAAGCCTGCCAGTGATGCATGCGAAGAAGGATAACTTCTAATCATTTAGTTTTAAAGTAAGGAAAGTCTCTAATGGTGTGGGGCTTAAGTTCTATGTGGTATAGCAAGGGACAATAATGGCGAACTAAACAAGTTTCCACATCAATTTATTTGCCTGAGAAAATTTTAAGCAGAACGGTTTCTAGCTTCGACTTACAAAATACACTTTTCTAATTCCAAACGGTCACTGAAACGTTTGCATTCATGGGGGAAAAAGCCTAGGCTACATTTGAATATTGGATGGTTCAATGTCTTATAAATGGCATCCAAAGATAAAAATAAGCCATAATGAATCAGGCTATTGACGTAATGAGAGACATTTAAGAATTGGCATATGTTCATGTTAAAAGTCTTTTGAAATAATATTACTTCATTCTTTTACTTATCATTTGCAAGATGGCTAGAATTGTCTTTTTACAAGAAATTTCAAAAGATGAATATGAGATGAAAATGGTGCATGCAACATCAGGGAAGCAGTTAAAAGCACATCAAAGAAGCCTGGGACAGTTATGGACAGCAATCAACAATAGAATAATTTTCATTTACCACAAATATTGAAAAATGTAGTATCATTTATATAGAAGCATTATCTATGCATTTGAAACTAAGTCAAAGATTAACTCTAATACAACTACTGTGATTCAGAAATATATTATTATAAACATATGTCTTATTAGCTTTTAATATTTGGTACAAGATACCGATACAATGCTCAAGATGTTTCAAAGTGAAATCAATTCAGGTCGGAATAATGATCCCATATTTTGGAAGTAAAAGAGAAATGACAGTCGAGAGTATCTTACTGATGCAATGATAATTAGCTGTCCAGCCCCACTAGAACCACCAATTAAAGCAACAATTAAACTAGGGACTATAGCCAAGGAACGAGTTAACAGGTTTCGAAGCCATGGCTCCAGTCGTAAATCGAGAAATCCCTACAAAAATAAGATGAGCCATGCCAAAATAACTAGTCATGATCAGGGAACTCAACCAATTTAGGTGGAATCCATAAATAAATAGCAGTTATATAGTAATTGCTGAAAAGCATCTAACTTATCGAAGCATTGATTCTTGCAAGACTTATAAGCTGAACTTGACACAGAAATTTTACTAATAAGAATCCAAATTCTAAATTACAGACCAGGAATGTCACCCATGAAGCAAATATCCACAATTTAAGTTACTAAAACATAAGAAAGGAGGATTAAAAATATAGTTTTCTTCTTCACCGGTGCTTCATTCTATGAGAGGAATCTGACAGAATGTAACTGTAACATCTGTTATTAAGAAATAAGGCTAGATGAAATAAAACCAACTTCATTTTTTAATTTCAAATTCCAAAACAGAGAACTTTTTGAGGTCCAAAATTTAATATTGTCATTTGGAAAAATAGAAGAATGGAAGTATTCTCAGACTACAGACTATTACAATCAATTAGTCGAATACCTGCATAACATATTGCCCTGCATATGTTCCTGTTATAGTAGAACTCTGACCTGATGCGAGCAAAGCAATTGCAAAAAGTTTTGAGCTCCAACTACCTAAGACATTCTGTAAA
The DNA here is from genome assembly GCF_901000735.1 of Corylus avellana. Classification (NCBI taxonomy): domain Eukaryota; kingdom Viridiplantae; phylum Streptophyta; class Magnoliopsida; order Fagales; family Betulaceae; genus Corylus; species Corylus avellana. Next base: position 22,788,275 of record NC_081547.1, read on the forward strand.
CAATAAATAAAGATCAGGATTACACATCATCTGCATTAATAGTGATTCAGTGAAAAAAAAAATTGAAACTACAATATGAAAACTGAGATTACATAAGCATCATCAGCATTTTCTGTGAAAAACCAAATGCCAGGACTGAGAACAACAATTGGCTAGGTCACATACCCTTAGTAAAAATGAGGCTTTGTTCAAGTCCAAGTCCTCGCAGTTCTTCTGATCTTCCGCATTCAAATTTGAGGAATTACAAACTGAGCCACTGACGGAAATAATGGATACATTAATGAGGAAAGCCACCATTAGCGCAAAGGCACTCTCTATTAGATAGAATCTGCAAGCCTCCTGTGAAATATTATGTCATCAGATGCTGGTCTACCATATTTCCAGAATTCTATTTGCAGGAACCAAAATGATAAGTATCTCCATTAAGTATATAATTGCCTCTAAATGAGCCTTAAAGAGCTGGTTTGATTCAAGTATGCTTCCTAATTAAAGTTGTAGGGCTTCTAACCAAAAAGGGAAAGAGAGAAGGGAAGGAAAATTTATAAAGTTTTATGGCATTGAAACACATTTCTATCCAGATAAAGTAAAAATGATGGAAGCATTAAAAGAAGGAAGAGCGGTTTCAGCATACAACTGATACATTAGACTATCATTTGTAGAAACGTGAGTATATTACCCAGGTGAACACCATCTCATTCCAGTCCCTCAAACAAGAACACACACAACAGAACTAAAAGATTAATCTGATTAAATTTTCCAACCAACAAATCTCTTTACACAGAGGCTATATGGTAACAAAAATAAATGCCTCTAATAATATATGGCTAAACAAAGAGACTTAGGAGAGTCGAAAGAGCCATATCAATTGATTATGACAATTTTGGATTATTTTACATTTGTAAGGAGACTAGCCTGAATATTAAATGCTTGATTAAGTTTTAAACAATAATGTACAGTATGGTGATATCTTGAGCACAGCTTTATATAAAAATAAAAACAGAGAGAGAGAGAGAGAGAGAAAAGTTAAAAACTTGTCTAAGGTAAAACATTTACTTTGATGCCGCGAACAGATCGTGGTATCTTCCTCGAAAGCACCAATGCTGAATGAAGGAAGAGATTGTGCCTGCAGCGAGTATACAAAATTAAATGAAAATGAGAAATACATGGGGGGAAGGATGTAGAATTTCTGGAAGATATGAGAAACATACGGCATAACCATCGCACCGAGGAGTGAAATTGCAAGGCCTGTAGCACCATTTCCTTTGAGTTGGGGAACAAAAAGACCATTTAAGACTTCAGTAGCAGCAGGCTTTGCATAGCCAAGCTCAGCAAAAAAACATGCAGCTATCGTCATTACAAGAAATGCAATCAAGAATTCAAGTTTCCTGACCTGTAAACAACGGAAAAATAAATAAAAGAGAAATCATAAAGCATGATTTGCTTTTACCTAAAATTTATCTGCATCAATTACTGTTATTACCATATATCTCTTTGGGTCAAATACATTAGGTATATTACTATTCCAAAGTTCTAAACCAGTATATATAGACTATTGAAAGGATATCAAGATACCCCATATTGCTGTAACGCTAGAAGAATCAATGTACTAAGCCCTGTCAGAAGAACACCACACCATATGGGAATGCTGAAGAGCATATTCAATGCGAAGGCTGTACCAATCACTGCAAATAGGAAGAAGCAGAGTCAGAATGATTTGGACAGCTATAATTTGAACAAAATTAATAAAGCAAAGCTTCATAGATTTAGCACACCTCATATTTCTGCCCATCTTAAACAGTTAAAATCAAGTATGAGTTATATGACTAAAGAAATATACGTACAAAAACACATGCACATATACATTATACATACATCAAGATTTGGAATAATGAACAAAATATCTGCTTCCACAAAGTCTGTCTATCTCTAAGAAGATATTAGCCAAGTCCATTTGCATTTAACATAAATTCTAGGAAAGGTAGATGCATCAATGTTGTTGTGATATGATTAATAATGATAATGAAATGTTACACCAATGAAAAAATGCATAGCATGAGATTAACATGGCTATTACGTCTAGCATGGAAACCAACCAAGAAAAAATCAAAAGAAAGCATTTCCTTTTTATGTTAATATTTCTCAATCCTACAGTCTAACACCAAAGAAAACATCCGAAAGAAATGTACCATGACAGAACTCTTACAACCAGATTTCTCTTAATTACTATCATTATCCTCTTTTGTAAGGATCACAAACACAAAAGCTGTCTGATACAATATGAAAATAACCTATATTTAGCAAACAAATAAATTAAGAGATTACATATGGATGGCGAAGGTGTAAAATAATCAATCAAAGTGGGAATTCCTCAAAACTCTGTTTGAGTAATCGATAAGGCTAAACGAAAGTCCTCAGATCCATATACAAAAGGAACAGATTCTAGGAAAAATAAGATAGAATAAATTGAAAAATAATGCAGTAACCTCAAAGCCTAACCTTCAGGAATGTCACACGCAACAATAGCAATTTCAGCAAGAACCCAGAGGATGAAGTTTGGCACCCTAGCATATTCAGCTCTACAGTGCTCCGCTAAATGCTTTCCTAAAATCACAAACCAACACATAAAAAGAGAAGAAAAAAAAAAGGCAGATAAGCAGATAACTGGAGGGATACATACAGTAAAAAGTAGACTAACATATCACTTGCCTGTGACAACCCCAAGATTGGCTGCTAGGGATTGAATAATAAGAGCAGCACAAGAAGCCACCAATATGATCCAAAGTAGCTGAGAAAAATCAGTAATAAAAATAATAAACGATAAATAACAGAACATTGAAAAATAAAACAATCAGATACACACACATACACAAACAGAGAGAGAGAGAGAGAGAATTCCCCAAGGAAGAGTATATTCTGTGAATTTTACAAAACAAAATGTATGTAAAGCTATAAGAGTGAATACCCAATAAAGCAGGCAGGCATGCCCCAATTAGGTACCATGATTTGCACAGTGGTACATCCTAGAGAAACTTCCAATGTGTGGAATTGATTTTTAAAATGGGTCCATCTAGGATCTCCAATGAGGCATATATCAGCTACAACAAATGTATTGCCATTAATTCCATGTCCTCGTTTTGGTTTCACAGGGAAGATATGGACAAAAAGCCCCATAGCAAGATAGCTATCATACTTTTTAATGTATGGCATTTTTAAGGTGGAAAACCTAGAATGAAAAGAGTTCCAAAGTTTACTTGGCATGCCCCTTCTAACAGAGGATATTTCACGACAACAGTCACCTCTTCTTCGGAAACACAAAATTCTACTAAAATTCAGAGGGAAATCAACTACCTAAGAATATGACATACACACCTCATACTTGAATTTTGCTCCTGCCTGAAGATCCGTTTCAACTGCGAGTACAGCAAATTACAAGTATGGTACACATGTTTGTTAGCACATAATTTATGGTGGCGCGTAAGGAGAAGAGAAATTACAATCTTACAATTCCCAGGATCAATATATGCAATAGAAACAAGAAACCCAGGACCCATGTATGCAAACAAGTTTTTCCAACTTCTCGTCTGCCAAAAAGAGATACAAAGAGCCACAAAATAATCAATTTCCATTAAAATTTTAATAATATCCACAAGAGTTCCAATTGTAAACCCTAAATCTAATCATCAAGCAAATTTACACATAAACAACCTTCAGAAAGAAAAGGAAGAAAAAAAAAAAAATTGAAGGCAACAATTTCTGCAAAGCTGAGCACCAACGGCATTTGAGGCATATCTTGCTCAAAGCTGTGAGACAACGGCACATTAAGATTGTCTCACAAGCAATGTTCACAATGAACAGCTATATTTTGGGAGAGGCACATTTGCTTTAGAGGTCTACAAAGTTCATTAACTCATTCACATCATAAAGTGTAAACAGTCAATCTGTGTTTAAACTAGGTCAGCTCCAAGTTAAGATCCACCGAAGACCAAAGGAACTCAAAATCTCTAATCATATAGTTATCATCCGTATGTTCACTACAGTATTTCAGCTCCTACACTTGGCAATTTTTTTTTCTGGCATTGAGAAAACTACAGGTCACAAAGTGATTTAACATTAACAAGTTAGATCTGTATCATGCCTGACAGAGATCCTGTGCATATTGCAGGAGTCTTTTTCCAGGATTTCTTAAGTGTTCCATCAATTTATCCTCTTTGTTACCACTGTAAAGATATTAAATTTTACAGATCGTTTGACCAGGTAAGATTTGTGTTTCCAGGTCCCTAACTTATCAGTATCAGGAATTTGAAGATGTTTCTCACTGATGTCACCAAACTAACGTGTAAGAAAAAAGAAAACTTCATGCTTTTACCAAAGAAGTTTTTTTTTTTTTTTATCATTTTTCCATCACCATGATCTCAAATTCACTAAGCAATGAGGTTAATATCACATTGAACTCTTTCAACCAAGTCAATACTTTACTAGATTCACTTCCATACACAATCCTGAGTGTGACCATATCTCACTTCCACCATTCGGGTCTTTCTCTCATAAGGATTTCCCGCAAAAACACATATTCTTACAACATGTTTCTTTATTTTATGCAATCCTACAGTAAAATGGAAAAGAAACAGAGAATAGGCTGTAATCTCAATTCAGAACAGCCAAAGATAGTCAACCATTATTAACTTTCTCAAATATCAATCAATGTTCTTTATGTTAGACTATAAACGTGTGACATATAACATAACTGGACGTCTGGACCCCAACCCGACATGTTATATTGATACCTCACTTTACTTCAGAGATTTCCCCAGGTGTTCGTGATTAATTTAATCTCCCTCAATCTATCAATTAGCCATCATTATTTCCATTAATTTGTACAAAAACAATAGTATAATATCAAGTAACTAATCAAACTCACATCAGGAACAACAATCTGCTCGGCATCCGAGTTCTCAATCAGTGGCGCATTTGAAAAACTCCGGTTTCCAGTGCTAGCAATGAACTGTGGCTGCTGCCCAGAAGTCGCACCTGTTATAGCCATCTCTCTTCCTCTCTCTTCCTCTGCACAACACGCCTAGACCAAGAAACGGCAAACTTCAATCGGTAAATCATATTCACATCACAGTTCAACTAGTGCACAATTTCAGCAGTGAAAACATATTTATGAATTCCCACAAAAAAAAAAAAAAGATTTGAAACGTTGGATTTGAGAAGATGGGAAATTCAAAAACAGATGCAAAATACAATTTTGGGTTGCTTTTCTATGTTGTCTTGGTAACCAAACAGCGGGTTACGAGAATGATTTGACAGAAGATTCACAAACCTTGAATTTCCAGAAGATGTGCTTAAACGACAACGTTATTGAATAATATCTCTCTCTCTCAGGCTGTCCCTGAGACTGAAACTCACTGCTACTCCATTTCCATTGTCCCAAGTCACATATTTATCGCATCTCTGTCTTTCTCTCTCCTTTTCTTTTATTTATTATTATTATTATTTTTTTCCTGAGCACCTCTCCTTTTCTTATTCGTTTCTTGGCGTAAGAAACTAAAGATTGCCTTTTTTTTAATCTCCAGAACGCACGTGCAGTATCTTTCGCTCTCAAAACTCCCTAAAGATAACAATGTTTGACTTTATAAGTACACATAATTTGACAGAGTTATGTTAGACTTTTCACTCCTATTTATTATGCTGATTTATAGGCTTGACTTATATATATATATATATATATATATATATATAAATTAATTATTAAATTTATAAACTTACATAGTCTTCACACAAATTTAATGATGAACTCCTTTCATTTGTATTAACCTGGATCATTTCTCTCTCTCTCTCTATATATATATATATTCAAAGTAATTAATATTATGAATTATTTAAAATAAATCATATTTACTGATACTTCCTATGTTAAATAAGTGCGAAGAATAATATTCTTCAACTATATTGAATTTTTTATTTTAAAAGATTGTTTCATTATAAGATTGGATTAGAGATGTTAAATATTAAATTGTATAATAATAGCAAATTTAACAATAACAAAAAAAGGAAAAAGGAAAAGAAAGTGTTGAATTGTTGATTGTTGTTGAGATAAAACAGAGTTTATACCTTACAATCGGATTTTTAGTTTCTAATTGTTTTTTATTTTTATTTTTGTATTTGAACTACTTATGTCCTAGATCTAATCTGTACGAAATAGATATGTTTCTTAAATATAATTGTACATGGGTTAGCGGAAACTTGAAGTCATTTTTACGATTTTGTAACCTTCACAGCTTTTGGCTATGATTTTTCAGAGTTGTATGCTCAGTAATGTAAGAGCATTATACTCGTGAAATTTCATCAACAAAAGTTTCATATTTTTCAAAAATAAAAAATAAAAAAAAATAGAGTTTATACCTATTATAAGTCGAATATCATTCAACTTTTTTCAAAAAGTAATGCTATAAGTCTTCTTAGAGTTTCTGTAGAGTCATCTCAAATGTGATATAACTTTTAAAATTACTGTTGAATTTGAGATGTAATTTATTAACTTTTGATCTATTGGTAATTTTAAAAGTCACGTCACACTTGAAATAATTATAAAAAGACTCTAAAAAAACTTATAACATTACTCTTCGAAAAATTTAGTGGCCACATATTCTCATTATCTCCAATTGTGGACGTGATAGAATGATTTCATTAGGAAAATCCATTATTTTTTTATTACGACAAAATGACGGAAGATATAACAATAACATTTTGAGAAAGTCCATTTTATTTTTTGTCTTTTTCTCATTCAAGTTTTTTTTTTAAAATCAGTTATTATATAAGTCTAACGGATATAATAACTGATTTTTAAAAAGATTGAAGGGAAAAAAAGACAGAAAAATACAAAATAAGCATTTCCTTAATATTTTATAAAGGAGGCCAAAAGATTTTTGTAGGGCCAGTGATGTGGTCAGAAGGGAACAGTAGTGGGCGGTTTGACTTTGATTCGGTCGTAGGTGTCACTGTAGAGGACAGCAACTGCTACATATGTACCCATGTTATGTAGGGCCCAAGACATGTACGGACGGTTGAGATTCGGTGATGTGGCTGCTGAGGGAGCTGGATGCACGGCTGAGAATTTGTACTGGAATGGGTGATCCGATTGGTTGCACCATGTCACCATTCAAGGTGGAACGTATGCCACGTAAGCCACGCACTTTGATTGGAGCAAAGTAGTACAGGCTGTACAGCCGTGTGTGACTGTGTCGATCACACTCAGCATATTCTTTTGTCTTGATATGTGGGGCCCAAGACAGTTCGAGCAGGTGAAATTGGCATGGAATTTGGTTGATGTGTCTTGTGTATTATATTTTATTATAAAACTATTCTTCACGGGAGCCCCTACTATGCGGTCATGCTGCAAAAGGGGTGTTTTGCAGCATCCACTCTTATGATGACACGTGGCCAAGCTCATTTTGGCAAAATGAAATTAAAACAGCAAACCAAAACACAAACCGGCGCCAGCAAACCCACCCCCCACCGGCGACGAAGAGCATACAACCGGCCGGTAAACCAGCTTTCCAGCCAGAAAAATAGCATCGCCGGCCAGCTTTCTTTCTCCCAAAACCCTCTTTTCTTTCTCCCAAACCGAGCATAGCCGGCCGGAAAAAACCAGAAAAAAAAGCCTCTTTTCTTTCTTCCAAACCCTCTTTTCTTCTTTCCATTTCGTTCATCCAGAAAAAAACTAGAAAAAACGGCCGGCGAAAAAACAAAACAGAAAAAATCAGTAAAACCAGAAAAAACAAAACCCAAACTCCAAATCCCCTCTTCTTCCCAAACTCCAAACCCCAATCAACCGACCCAAGAGAGACCCAACAAAATCAACAAAAACAAACTTCTGCAATCAGCTACATCAACAACTCAATCAGAAATTACAATCAACCCAATCAGAAATCCGATGAGACCCAGCGAAACCCAGCAAAATCCGGCGAAACTCAGCCTCAAAACTCGTGTCTAAACTCGTTTCTAATGCCTCTAAATCGTTTTTGGATTCAAAACTAAAACCTAGAGGGGAAGATTAACCCTTAGGAAATTTTATCACCCTAAAGGGCTCCACCGGAGAGGGCTACCGGCTGGAGAAAGGAGACCTGTGGGTCTGCAGACCCACGGCCAGCGTGACCCAGAGAAGAAAGAAGAAGAGGAAGTGGGAGAGAAAGAGAAGGGTCTGGCTGGCCGTGGCGCCAGCGTTTTAGCAGAGACCCACGGGGGTCTCTTTCTTTCTGCCTCTTCAACTCAACTTTTTCTTGCTTTTGAGTTCAAAATCCAGTGCATTAAGTTGTAGATTATTTGTGTGCATTTTTTGTGCTTTAGGTGATGTGTCTTTGTGCTATTAGTTGCTGCAAAAGACCCATTTTGCAGATGGACCGCATAGGAGGTTTATTCATTCTTCACATTTATTTATTATATTTTATTAGATATTAGGTTAATGTAACGATGGTTCAAAACTTTTTGATTAATCAGAAACATAAAAGTTTGGAGTAATTTACCTTACGAAGTTACGTACTTTTTGTAAACACTTCTTAATATTCAAAATCGTTCACTTTGGTGTATCAAACTTTAATTTTCTTTCACTTTTTTCATTTCGTTAAAATTTTTTTGTTAAATCCTAACAGAAATATGTGAAATTACTAAAATACTTTTATTGAAATTACTCATTCCACCATTTAATTTAAGTGCAATATGTAATAGAAGGAAAAAAATGGAAGGAAATCAAAGTTCAATACACCAAAATGAGAAACTTTGAACAATGAAAAAATTACCCCTAAAAGTTTTGAACTATCATGTTTATTAATGATTTGATCAATTAAAAAAACGCTCTCTAGGTTTTCTGTCGAAACTTAGAGGAGGTGAAAACTATCTTCAGATCTGAGAAGATTGTGAAGGCATCAATCTGCGAACAGCAATTTCAAAATTCTAATTCATCTGTTGAAACATGGGGAGCACCACGGAGGAATTATCAAAGATGTGGAACAAGCTACGCTTATCGGAGGAAGAAGAAAGTGATGTGGTGGTGCAAGAAGACGTGTTGGAAGAAGGAGTGAACAGGGGCTCTAATTGCTTGGTGGGGCGGTTGATTGTGGACCGAGTTATAGCGAAAAGCACTGTTAGGGGTATGCTGATGAGAAGATGGAGACCAACAGGGGAGCTATCTTTCAAAGTAATGGGAGAGAATCTATTCCTTCTGGATTTTGAGAACCCTGGGGACAAATTCTTGGTGCTTGAAGGCCGGCCTTGGGTTGTTGATGGGATTCTATTCGCCATTGAAGATTTCGATGGAATTTCCACACCGGCCAGTATTGATTTTGAGAATGTTGCCTTTTGGGTCCGGATGTACAACTTGCCGCTAGCCTGTATGAGTAGAGTTGTGGGTCAAAAACTGGGAGCAACCGTTGGAGAAGTGGTGGAAGTTGACACCAATGATGATGGTATGGGTTGGGGAGAATTTTTGAGGGTAAGAATCAAAGTTAATGTGTCAAAACCCCTCGCCAAGGGACGCACGTTGAAAGTAAGGGGACAGGCAATTTGGATTGCTTTCCAGTATGAAAGAATCCCTCGTTTTTGCTTCAGCTGTGGTGTTATTTCCCATGGTCGTAGCGGCTGCCAGGAAGGAGCAAGAAAAATAATGCATGGGGACGAGTTTGAAATGCAATTTGGGCCGTGGTTGAGAGCTGGATCACCAAGCCGTCGACAGGAGAGGGGCTGGGGGCGTACGGGGGGTGAGTCCTCGGGGACTGAATCTCCATCCCTATGGAGGAGCGAAGGCCAGGGCAGGGAGGCGCGTGAGGTCAAACCGGGAAACAGAGGAAAATCAGGAGGCGAATCTCAAAGCGAAACGGACGGTACTTCCGTCGGTTACGCTTCCAATCTTAAAGGAGATATCCCTAAGAGTCAGGTTTTTCCTTCCGGGGAGAATATGGCTTTAAACGGAAATTACGCTAAGGAAGGAGTGGGAGCCGTTTTTGGAAATTATGTCTCCTCTAGAAGGCAAGGTGGCGATGCAGGTTTTAAACTGAAAGATTCTTGCATGAGTGGGTCACAGGAGGTAAATGAGGAAATTATATGGGGGTTTAATGCTTCCCCTAACATGCAGGAACGTGAGGTGGCAGGTCCCTCTTTGGACATGCAAGAAGGGTTACGTGGAAACAAAGAGGGGAATAACACTATACATGGCACGTGTAAAGTGAATGAAAATTTCGTGCAAGCTGTCCAAGGGGAGAAGTCACGAGAACAGAAGAAAAAATCTGTCACCTCTTGGAAAAAGAGGGCCAGGATCGGGTCTGGGGAAAAAAAGGAAGGGGTCGGAATTCTCAGTATTACTGGAGTGCGAAAGGCGGCATCACTAGCGAATGCCACTGAAAGCCCCTCAAGTCAGAAAAAAGGAAAGTGGAATGAAGATGGAAGGGAGTCAAGGGCGATGGATGAGGCGGTGGCTGAGGAACAGCCCCGCCAGTCTCAATGAAACTTTTGAGTTGGAACTGCCGGGGGCTTGGGAACCTCCGGACAGTTCGAGACCTTTGCTGGTTGGTGAAGGAAAAGCGACCCAGCTTGGTTTTCGTTATGGAAACCAAACTGCTTGCTCATCGTATGGAGTTTATACGTATTAAAACTGGGTTTAGCAGTATGTTCGTGGTAGAATGCATTGGTCGTAGTGGAGGTCTGGCATTATTTTGGAATAAGGAGGTGTCGGTGGAAATAAAAAATTACAGCCAAAGACATATCAACGCTGAAGTGTGTCTGGATTCAAATGAACATGTGTGGAAGTTAACAGGCTTTTACGGTAATCCTGAACCAGGAAAAAGGAAAGAATCATGGAGTTTGCTTCGTCATCTAAGCACTCTCAATCCTCTAGCTTGGCTGTGCGTCGGGGATTATAACGAGATCACAGAGGACTCAGAAAAGTGCGGGGTGGCTCTCAAACCAAGATGGCAAATGGCAAATTTTAACAACACCTTGGATGATTGCTGCTTACAGGATTTGGGCTTTTCAGGAGCTAAGTTTACTTGGTGTAATTATCGGGAAGGTGAAAATTTTATCCAAGAACGCCTGGACAGAGCATTGGCCAATCCGGAATGGAGCAGACTTTTTCCAGTGCACCGGGTAGAGGTGTTGGCTGCCCGGTGCTCTGATCATTCTCCTCTGCTGATCTCTTTCAATCCTCAGGGACAGAATTTCAGAAGGCCAAATAGGGGCTTCAGGTACGAAGCTTCTTGGAACAAAAATGTCAACATCAGGGGTGTAATAAAGCAAGCATGGAGGAAGAAAAGTCAGCATGAAGACAAGTGGATGAGGGTGAAGTCAAATATCACACAATGCCAAAGAAGCCTTTTACGATGGCAGAGAATTAATAGGGACCCTATTGATGGGCTGATTTCAAATAAGTCTACCGAAATCCAAGAGCTTCAGAAACAGGAAGGCCCCTGGAATCAGACTGCTATTCGGACTCTACAGACAAAGGTTGATGAACTTTTAAGACAAGATGATATGAAATGGCGTCAAAGGGCAAAGGAACACTGGTTAAAGATGGGGGATAGGAACTCAAAATTTTTCCACGCTTGCGCTTCACAGAGGAGACGGGGAAATTTTATTATGAATATTTGGGATGAGGAGGGGAACAATCTTCAGACTCCAGATGCGATTGAGGAGGGTTTTGTTCGATACTTCAAGAAAATTTTTTCGTCATCTTCACCCTCTGGCGTGGGGACCTGCTTGCAGCATATTTCCTGCAGAGTGACGCAAGAGATGAACCAGAAACTACTGCAAGAATTCATTTCAGAGGAGGTTCACTTGGCATTGCAACAAATGGCTCCTCTTAAATCCCCAAGGCCGGATGGCCTGCCTGCCTGCTTCTATCAGGAAAACTGGGAGACTGTTGGGGAAGAGGTATGCGCTGCTGCGTTGAAGTTTTTTAATTATGGAATTTTTGATGATTCAGTGAATAACACACACATTGTTTTGATTCCAAAAAAAAGTAATCCTTCAAAGGTGACTGATTTTCGCCCCATAAGTCTTTGCAATGTGCTGTACAAAATTGTGGCAAAGGTTTTAGCAAATCGATTAAAGTTGATACTCCCTACAATTATATCCCCAAATCAAAGCGCCTTCATCCCAGGGCGCTTAATTTTGGATAACACTTTGGCCGCTTATGAAACATTACACACGATGCACTCTCGTATGTGGGGGAAGGTGGGCTATATGGCTATTAAGCTTGATATGAGTAAGGCATACGATAGGGTCGAATGGTGTTTTCTTGAAAATGTTATGATAAAAATGGGATTTGATAGGCGATGGGTCAATCTTATTATGTCATGTATCACTTCTGTTCGCTATGCCATCATTGTCAATGGAAATCCTGTCGGGGATATTCGGCCGACTAGGGGAATTAGGCAAGGGGATCCCCTATCTCCTTACCTATTTCTCCTTAGTGCCGAAGTGTTGAGTTCCCAGCTCCATCATGCAGCTTCGGAGGGCATTCTCACCGGAGTCCCTACTTCAGTGAGGGGCCCTCGTTTGAATCATTTGTTTTTTGCCGATGACAGCTTACTTTTTTGCAAGGCTACAGAAGCAGATTGGCGGAAGGTGTCTGAAATTCTGGATTGTTATGAAGGGGGGTCAGGCCAAAGACTCAATAAGGAGAAAACATCTCTTTTTTTCAGCCGCAACACAGAGCCAGAAATTAAGGAGCGGATCATACAATTGGCTGGGGTACCGGTTTCTCAAAGGTTTGACACTTACTTGGGACTACCTGCGCTTGTTGGTAAATCTCGTATTCGGGAATTCCAAGGGATTAAAGACCGAGTTCGCAGAAGGGTGTCTGACTGGAAGAACAAGTTTCTCTCCCAAGCGGGAAAGGAGGTTCTCATAAAAGCGGTGGTCCAAGCAATCCCTACCTATAGCATGAGCATGTTTCTCCTTCCAAAGGAGTTGTGCAAGGAGCTCAACTTGATGATGCAGAAGTTTTGGTGGGGACATAAGGAGAATGACAAGAAGATCCGGTGGATGAGTTGGGAGAAAATGGGCCTTTCGAAATCCCTTGGCGGAATGGGTTTCCGCGATCTTATCTCTTTTAATAAGGCTCTATTGGCAAAACAGTGTTGGCGGTTATCCCAATCCTCGGATAGTTTAGTCGGAAAAATTATTAAAGGAAAATACTATCATCAAGGGACTTTTTTAGAAGCCAATCTGGGTAGTAGGCCTTCTTTTGCGTGGAGAAGCATCATGGCGGCTAGAGATCTATTTATGGATGGGGTATTGTGGCGCATTGGTGACGGAAAATCTGTGGGCATTTGGAAGGATAGGTGGATCCCAAAGCCAATCACCTATCGCATCCAAACACCTTGTAGGGGTCTCAATGAGGAGGCTACTGTAAATGAGCTTTTTGATCCTATGGTGGGTGGCTGGAACAAGGCCCTTATCAAGGAAATTTTTGAGGATGAAGAAGCTGAGATCATCTGCAATATCCCTATGAGTAGGTATGGGAGGCCGGATAAGTTGATTTGGAGAGCTACTCCCACTGGGATTTTTACAGTTAGGAGTGCATACCATTTGGAGATGGAGAGAAAAATGATGCAATCTGGGATGAGTTCCACTCAATCAGGGTGCTCACAAGTGTGGAAAGCATTATGGAGTTTGCAAATTCCAAATTCCTCAAAAGTTTTCTTGTGGAGGGCATGCAAAAATATACTCCCTACTAAGGATAATTTATTGAGGAGGGGGGTAGTGAACGAAGACATCTGCATTTTTTGTGGTAGGGAGAGAGAAACAGCTGTGCACATTCTTTGGGATTGCCCCTCTGCCGCGGATGTGTGGGGATTCTGCCAAGGGAAGCTCCAAAAATGCTCCTATCGTGGGTCCTGCGTATTGGACATTTTTGAGTTTCTAGTCAACCAGTACAGCAGGGATGAGGTGTGCCTTTTTGCTATTTTATCAAAAAAGATATGGGCTAGAAGAAACTCTGTGGTCCATGGAGGCGATTTTTTGCATCCAACTAAGTTGGTCCAAGAAGGTGAGAATCTCCTACTTCAATTCAAGGACTCATTGGGCCAGCAAGGGAGTCATCTGGATGGGGCTTGCGAAAACAGAGAGCGATGGGTACCACCTCCTGAAGGAAAGTTCAAAGCTAATTAGGATGTCTCCTTTGATTCTAAGCATAAAAGGATGGGGGTTGGCGTCATTGTGAGGGACCACGATGGAATGGTTAATGCAGCAAAATGTGAACCGGTATAGATGCTCCAAGAACCTACTACTGGGGAAGCTTGGGGGGCTCTACGGGCAGCATAATTTTGCTATGAGATGGGCTTCCATGATATCATTCTTGAAGGGGATTCCTTAAATGTAGTGAAAGCTATTGGGGATTTAGAGGCTAGCTGGAGGCCCTTTGGACAGATTCTAGAAGACATCAAGTTAGTTTTGGGTTATCTTAGAAATTGGCAGATTTGTCATGTGAAGAGAGATGCCAACCAAGCTGCTCATGGATTAGCAAAAGAAGCAACGTCATCCTTGATTGAGCAGAATTGGATAGAGGAAATCCCAACTTGTATTTCTGACATTGTAACCTTAGAGCTTCGGGCTCTTCTTTCTTAAAGTGTTTTGTCCACTCTGACTCTATGATTTTCTTGAGTCATAGTAATAAAGCTTTGATCGATTTTTCTCAAAAAAAAAAAAAAAAAAAAAAATTTGAACTATCAACTATATCATTATAACAATTAATATAATATTGTTAGCTTTATAATTTCATAAAATTCTCTCTTTTACAGATTTGAGTCAAATTTTAGGATGTTGCTATTTTTGTATAGCCAATTTTCCATGACAAATGTGTACATATAAAAATCAAATATAAAATAATCAAGAAATTCGATATTCGTGGAACACTCTAATGCTTCCTAAGTTAATATTAGAAAAAGTCTCCAAGGGGTAGCTTAATTGGCTGTGGACCACGTCTAATGAAGCGGAAGTCACTAGTTCGAATCCCCATCTCCCTTCCAGTATATGGAAATGTAAAAAAAAAAAAGTTAATATTAGAAAAAGATGGCCTAAAACTTTTTGATGCTCCCAAAAGTTAATGAAAATTAAAACAATCAAACTTTAAAGAAAATAAAGTAATAATATATTTCTTTTAGTATTTTCACTTATAAAATTAATACCTTTATTCTTGTGGCCACCATGCTCGTGCAATGCACAAGGCACCAAATCTTGGTAATTAATTCAAAAAAAAAACAGTCTGATGATCACTTGCTTGGCCGATTCAAAGCATAAATAATTATAATGATGAGTAAGAATAATTCTAAATATTTAACTCCCATTTTAAGATGTGTTAGTACTACTTATCAGTTCTTGAATTTTTTTTGTATTTTTAAATAAAGGTTTATCTAATAATTGATAGGCACTGTCACATCAGCCTAGTGAATTGAAAGAGTGATGAGAATTAAGTATATAGCATTCCTAGATGAGTAATGCTAGAAATCACATTATTATCCAACAATTATCTCACGATACTAAGGCGGCAGTTTCAACGAATCCTTTGATGATAGATAATTGTCGAATAAAAATATGGTTTTTAACATTACACCACATATGATTGAGTACCCAAAACACTCTTACCCACCATGAATGTCTAAACTATATTATAAGACAAATTCTTAATTCAAACAAAAGTATGAAAACAATGTTTACTCCATCAGACACTACAAAGCAAGAATATCCATAGAGATAATATAACTCTAAACAACAAACATCCCCACTACACTCCAAACATTATTCTAAACAACAATATAATCAACAAAGACATTTTCTTATGTCTGCAGCTATTGATGTTATTCTGCATCATTACATGCAAATATTCTTCCAACAAGTAGTGATGACACAATAGCCTTGAGAGTATAAAGAAGACATCCTAAATTTTAAATTGGTGTGCAAGATAATTTTCAAATATGAATATTCATACACGTTTCTTGGTGTATATATATATATATATATAATTGGTCTATTGATGGAAACTACATAATGGAATTGCATGCTCAATGAGTCTGACCCTATCAAAATAGAGGGCTGACAAATATTCCAAGCAAGTGACAAATCTTAGGAGAAATTTTACTTTAGACCCTAAAATTATCACGCAATTTGACATACCTCCGAACTTTCAAACCTCTCAATTTGCACCCCTGAACTTTCAATTGCAATCAATTTGCATTCCCTCCATCAATTTTTGCCATGAAAACCTCTAAACAGACAAAATTATCCTTCAAATTTATTTTTATTAAAAAAAAATTGAAAAAAAAAGAGGGTCACAAGGTGGCCCAACAGTGGGTCACCTTGGGATTTTTTTTTTAATAATATATATATTTTTTTTAAAAAAAATAATTTGAAATTAAGGGTAAATTTGAAATTTTATAAAAAAAAGTCAAGGGTATAAACGTTATTGTATTACTTTTAACATTTAAAATTTGACGGAGGGTTCAAAGTGATTGCAATTGAAAGTTCAAGGGTTCAAATTGAGATGTTTCAAAGTTCGGAGTATGTCAAATGGCGTGGTAGTTTAAGGGTCTAAAATGAAGTTTTCCCAAAATCTTAATACTTTTCTCCAAGCCATCATTATAAATAGTTATTCATTCAAATCTAAACTTTTAGCGTAGAAATTAAGTTATTGTATGGAAAAATTAATTGAAAAATAAGTCGTACGTCTATATTTTTAACATCTCTAATATATATTTACACCATAAAAACTTTGCATTAAAATATAGGACACAAAATTTCAAGAGAGAGCAAAGAGCTATGGATGAAAATTGTACGAAGAAGCTTGTAGTGGTAATAATATATTGATTATATTTATATCCTTGTACTAGTTCAAGTGCAAGTTTATGACAATTTTTCTCCCTCTCTTCATCCTTGTCCTCTTCTTCCTCTAATGGAGATGGCATTCTAAAATAAAATTAAGAGAGATATGCACCACAAAGTGTGTTGCCATATATAAATTTGTGGGTTTAACACTGTGAATCTGTGATGTCCCATATCGTTAAAAATAGTTTTTTTTTTTTTTTTTCCTACGTACTCTATATGGAAAAATGACCAAAACACTTTGTTGGCATTTATTAAACGTCAGTAATTTATATTAAGTCCCAAAGGGTAGGTCCCAAGGTGTAGTTTAATCGGCTGGGACCACACCTTATGAAACGGAGGTCACTAGCTCAAATTCCCTCTCCCCCCTCTTGTGTAGACATGTAAAAAAAAACAAAAAAAAAAAACAAAAGTCCCAAAGGGTAGGGAACGGAGCCTGAAAATTTTTTGGGAGAGGGCGAACCGATTTTTTTTTTTTTCTTTTTCAGTTCTTTATAAATTTTTTATTAAAAAAAAAAAAATTGCTTTTTTTTTTTTATGAACTAATGACTACCACAAAGTATAATTATGGAATAAAAATTAAAAAATATTGCAGTTTACAATTAAATAACTATACTTATTTATAGTATAAGTTTACAATTAAATAACTATACTTATTAACGATTGAGCCATAGCCTCACTAAGGCAAGCGTGGTCTACTTGCCTTGGTGCGTCCATTAATCCCACACTTAAATTATCACACCCACACGCATAATGCACGTCAAGTCTGGCAAGAGATAAGAAAATTAAAACTTGAAAAAATAAACAATAAAAAGTCACTGCCACTCTTGTCTCTTGCCATGTGTGTGCCCATTTACTCTCATTTCCCAAACCACAAAACAAGTAAATAGCGGTCTCTTTTTTTTTTTTTTATTCTAGAAATTTTGAAATGCATGTTTTGCATGGGTAAGGCGATAAGGGCCACAAAAAAATAATAATAAGGAAAAATTACAGTTTACTCCCCTAAAGTTGACATCGTTTTTCAATTTAAACATCAAAGTTTCAATTTTTGCAATCCACCCCCACAAAGTTCCAATTTTTTTCAATTCGACCAATATCATCCCAAAATTCCCATATTGCCCCTGGTTTTTTTTTTTTTTTTTTAATGAAAACGAAAACAAATTTAGGGGTGCAAAAATGACCAGATAACCAAAGGGGTGGCTACGGCCACCTTGAATTTAAAAAAAAAAAAACTAAAAATAATAAAAATTAGGGGCAATATGGAAAGTTTTGGATAAAATTGATCAAATTGCAAAAATTTGGAACTTTGGGGGATGGATTGCAAAAATTGAAACTTTGGTGTTCGAATTGAAAAACGCTGTCAACTTTGAGGGGGTAAACTGTAATTTTCCCTAATAATAATAATAATGGGTATGGCCCAAAAACTTTAAGAATAGGGTCAAAAAAATTTTATTAGGGCCAAAAAAATTTTGGTATGAGCCAAATGACTAAAATTAAAATTTTACTTCTTTTTTTTTCCTTTTGGGGGGACAAAGTTTTCCTCCAAACTGGATGGGAGGAACTTCTTTCAACCCAGTCTATAAAAATGACATGTGTCACTTTTTTTAATAACATGTGAGATACACATGAATTTTTAATATTATTTATTTCAACTTTGTCCCTGCTATTAAAAAAATATGTGCATCTCACGTGTTCAAATGACACATGTCATTTTTATAAACTGAGTTGAAGAAAGTTCCTCCATGCCCAGTTTGGAGAAAAACTCTGTCCAATTGGGAGGGTATGGCCTATGCCGATCCCCCCCTCCCTCCATCACTGCCAAAGAGATAGTTCAATAGGCTGTGAGCCACGCCCCATGAAGCGAATGTTACTAGTTTGAATCCTATTTCTCTTTTCCTTTGCGGATATGTAAAAATAAAAATAAAAAATAAAAAATAATAATAATAAAAAAAGTAAATGATATTAAAATTTGTTGGCTTTTTATTAGTAATGATGAGGCAACATCATTAGTATTTTATTGTTTTTTTTTTTGTTTACATTAATTTATTGTTGTTATGTACATCAAAATCCAATCATCCATTCCCTCTTTCAATTAACACATAGGCTCTTATTATTCGCTAGAGGCCACCTGCATTCTAAATATTTATTGCACTCTTTGAGTTAAAAAAATGAAGTTATTACATGAATAAATTAATTTAAGAACCAAGGTTGTATGTGACATATATACTTTAAAAGTTTTATTTATTAAAGCATGACCATATGCCATAAAATTTCAAAAGAGAACAAAGAGTTATGGATGGAAATTATATGAAGAAGCTTGTAGCAATAATGATGCTATTGATAATCCATATACTAGTTAAAGTGCAAGCTGATGACCCTTCCCCTCGTTTCCATCCTTCTTCATCTCCTTTCTCGTCCCACTCTGCATCTACTCCATCTCCTTCTTCTCCTTTCTCTCCCTTGAGGGCTAGCTCGATGGTGATGGTATTTCTAAAATAAAATTAAAAGTGATATGCCCATCAAAATGTTTTTCCATATGCTTAATGGAAGTAATTAAGAATAGAATTTATAGGGTTTACCCTAAAAAAGATATATCTTTTGAATTCTTCATTTGTTATGATGGATGTATGTTTGAATGCAAGCTGCACGTACAGATGAACAAGATAGCACATCAAGAAGACATGGGTATCTCTCTCTCTCTCTCTCCCTTCAGACTCCATGTATGTGCAAGCACACAATTAGATGCATATATAGATATGAATGCAGCCAGGGTTACACATCATTATTTTTTTTTTTCCTTTGGTTATTTAGTGGGGTAGCAATAGAATATGTACTATTATACTATTAGTGACGTATGCTAGCTAATTAATCATGAAAATTTGAAAGTTAGTTTTTTTAACATGAATTTTAGAAACAAAAAAAAAAAAACAAAAAACAAAAAACAAAAAAACAAAAAAAGTTTTGAACTACCATGTTTATGAATATTTTATCAATTAAGAGGAGTACATTTACATTTACAAAGTTAATACACATTTGTTTCAAGAGGTAGCTCAATCGGCTGGAGACTACGCCTCATGAATCGGAGGTCACCAGTTTGAATCCCCCATCCACCTTTTGTGTGGACATGTCAAAAAAAAAAAAAAAAATGTTAATACACCTTTATAAAATTTTGAACTATCAATATAATGTTGTTAGCTTTATAATTTTATAAAGAGGAATGCTACAGTTCCTCATGCATGGTGTTTTCATGATCCTATATATATATTGTTTTCTAAAATATATATGAAGAACCATTGAGGAACCATTTAGAAAACAGTATACGCTTAGGACCAGGAGAACACTAAGAGGAAATCCTAGCATTTCTCTTTCATAAAATTGTCTCTTTTCCAAATTTGAACCAAATTTTATGTTGTTGCTATTTTCTTGTAGCCAATTTTCCATGATAAATATGTATATATAAAAATCAAATATAAAGAATCAAGAATTTCTATATTAATGGAACACTCAAATGATCCCTAAGTTAATATTACGAAAGATGACCTAGTTGATGCTCCAAAATTTTTTATGAAAATTAAAAAAATAAAACTTTGGTTAAAACATTTGGTTCAAAAGGAAATAACGTAGTAATATATTTCTTTTAGTACTTAGAATGAAAGAATGAAAGATTTGGTTCTATTGCATATATATATATATATATGCAAAGTGGTGAAGTAACAATAGAAAGAAAGAAAAATGTTCTCCAACAACACAAGTTTTTAGTTTTTTTTTAGGCAATTTCACTTTATACCCCCGAATTACTACGCGATTTGACAAGCCCTCCCGAACTTCAAAATCTCTCAATTAATTGAACCCATGAACTTTCAATTACAGTCAATTTGAACATCTTCGTCAGATTTTAAACATTAAAAGTGAGACAATGACGTTTATAACTCTGACTTTTTCATAAAATTTCAAATTTATCCTTAATTCCAAATTAAAAATTTTAAAAAATATTATAAAAAAAATCACAAGGTGACCTACAGTTGGGCCACCTTGTGATCCTTTTTTTCAATTTTTTCAATTTTTTTTTAATAAAAAGAAAAATGAAGGGTAATTTTGTCTTTTTTTTTGGAGTTTTAATGGCAAAAATTGACGGAGAAGGGGTAAATTGACTACAATTGAAAGTTCAGGGTTCAAATTGAGAAATTTTGAAGTTCAAAAGACTTGTCAAATCACGTGATAATTTAAGAGTTTAAAGTGAAGTTACTCCCCTTACTTTTTTCTTGACATACTTTTTGCTTGTATAAGTGTTTGCACTTTAGTTTTATTGTGGTTTGGGTGTAATTTACAATTTAAAGTCCAAGACATAAAGCATGTACGTCTTGTTTTTCCATGCACTTTTTGTTCTTCAAGATATATATATATATATATATATATATATATATATATAAAATGATTTTCACAAAATATTTTTTATATTTTTTTTGTGTTTAATACGACATAAAATAATAATTAACATAAAACATTTTCAGTTTCGTTGAAAAAACTTCTTTAATTTTTGTAAAATAGTTTCCATTTTTTAAAATTGTAAACCATTTTTTAAGTTTGAACTTCTCATGCTCAAACAATAGATCACTAGGACCCGGCTGAGACTCTATGAGGACACTGTCATTACATAGTTAGGACCTATCAGGCCCCAACCGAGACCCGACCAATACATCATCGGACCCCAGCCAAGACATGTACTTATGTGTGTTTATGGTAAAGCAGCAACAATGTCTCGACAATGTCCGTGATGCACCAGGACATCATACGTATGATATTTCTCAATATCATAGGTATGAATCAAGTGGAGAGCCATACAGTCTTCAAGAAGGCACTAGCTCTTCATTATACTTTATTATAGAATAAAAAATAAATAAAATAAAAGATCTCCTATTCATATATGTACTGGAATAAAGGAATATCAATGTCATGTATCACAGTGTCAGACACTAATTTATTTGAATGAATATCTTTGCATATAATGTCAATGGCACTGCATCAACTTTGCCATTTCATTTTCTAGAGAAACAAACAACTTTCCCCTCTCTGTTTAGTAACTATGATTGGAAGGTGTTCACCTTTTTTTTTGTTTTTTTGTTTTTTTTTTTTCCTTCTTCTTCTAAGCGAAAGGGTAGACCGGGGAGACTAATTATGGCTATTATACCTGGACGTGACCATAATAGCATCTACCCACTCGATGCCTCATAAGAGGGGCCTAGACAGTGGAAACCGTAGATGCTCCCTCAATTCCGACTGAGTCATAGCCTAATCCAACTCACCAGGGTATCAATAGGAATCCAAAGTGGCTAATACTAATCAGGCATATGTGGAGATTTTTCATTGCGAAAATTCGAACACACATCATAATACATGCCTTGATCACTTACAAATTGTCTTATGCCATTGAACCATCACCCTTGATGGTGGAAGGTGTTCACCTTAAGAGCAGTTCTTTATGGCTTAAGTAGACTTTGCTAGCTATCATAAAGATTGAAATATATTTGTATTGAATATCCACCTGTGCGTTAAAAAAAAAGAAAAAGAAAAAAGATTAGGTTAATTAAGTAAAACATTATAAATATATCATAATTGAGTAATTAATATAATTTAATTGGTCAAATTTCATTAACTTGAACTATTTATGTTGACGAGGTAGCTAGCATTGGCGACCATTTTATTTTTTCAAGAGAAGTGGTAGAGAAAAGGTAATTAGGCATATTTCATTGACGAGGGGTAGAAAATGTTAAAGATATAGTGTTTTCATAACATTCATTATTTTTGTCATCCTCTGAATCAAAGGTACAAAAGACTTGATTTGTGTTAAGGTTTTTTTTTTTTTTTTTTAATAAATTGGATTATTATATATCAAATCAATGATAAAGTAGATTGCTCCATCAATATTACATCATGAATACAATCAAGAGAATTCTCCAATCAAACTTTATCCTTGAAATTATGTTTTGCCATCAGGGCAAGTCGATGGGTGGCTGTATTAGCATCTCTTCATACATGTAGACACTGCTATCTTCTGAGAGATTTAAGAAGTTATTTTCAATTCTAAATACTCAACTCCCATTCCAAGATGTGGCTGTGCCTTTCAACCGTTGGATTTTTTTTTTAATTTTTTTTTTTAATAAAGGTTGCTATACATGGGTTGATGGGCAAGTACTGGTGGGACGGGAGTAAGATGAGAGTTGAGTATGTAACATTACTCGATAGTAATGCAAAAAACTACACTTTTATCCCACAACTATACCATAATACTGACATGACAGTTCTAACCAATCATTTGAGTTTCTCTTTCTTTTTACAACGAATGATCAAAATAGTTGATTAAAACGGTCATATCAATATTGTGGGATAGTTTTATTGGACAAAAATATAGTTACTAGTATATATGATTGAGTACCCAAAACACTCTTACCCACCATTAATGTCTAAATTATATTATAAAACAAATTCTTAATTCCAGCAAAAGGATAAAAGGAATTTTTCCACCACCAGACACTACAAAGCAAGAACATCCATAGAGATAATATAAATCTAAACAACAACCATCCACTACATTCCAAATATTACTCTAAGCAACAAATATTCTTGTCCAAAGTTATCGAAATTATTCTGCATCATTACATGCAAATATTCTTCCAATAAGTAGTGATGAGACAATGACCTTAATTGAAAGTAGAAAGAAGACATCCTAAATTTTAAGTTGGTATGAAAGATAATTTTACAGATAATATTCCAATTTCCAAGTCAACAATTGATAAAATACCTAAACCTTTTGTAGTGGTAAAGGGTCGAGTAATTGAGCTCCCTCCCTTTCATGTGTCGTATGATGATCAAAACAAAACAAAACCAAATTTCTTATATCCAAAAATAATAATAATAATAATAATAATAATCCAACAAAAGCTTAGAGACTCGGATCAGTTTTTGGAATTTTGAATTCAAGCTGTCTATTTTCCATCCAATGGTCATTGTTCTGTCACGTTTCTTACTACTAATAAAATAATAAATATTTATTATTTTATTAGTAGTGGGACACGTGGCAGAACAATGACTCGTTGATGGAAAATAGACGACCTAGATTTGAAATTCCAGAAACTGAAATTCCCTTCAGAATTTCAATGAATCCAAATCCCAAAGACTCTTTCTCCATTTCCTGGGTTTATCTAGAAATGGATCTTTGAAAGAGATGAAGAGTTTTCTTGGCAATCCATAATCAATTCCATTAAAGAACATTTGGCACTTTGTTTTTGGTGAAGTGAACGTGATTGGTAGATCAGAAACTTAGAGATGTGATGAGTTTAACATCTCAAGACTTTTCCAAAAGGTCACTAAATAATTGCATGAGACCTCTTACAACACTCTTATTTAACTCTAGCCAAAAGCATGGATTTAATTGAAAATTGAAGTTGTACATATTTGTAGTATCTCTAATATATTGACCATAAGAACTTTGCATTAAAATAGAGGACACAATATTTCAAGAGAGAGCAATTAAAGAGGTATGGATGAAAATTTTCTGAGCAAGATTGTAGCGGTAATGAAAATTGAAGTGCAAGCTGAAGACCATTTACCTCCCTCTCTTCATCCTTATTCCTTGTCCTCATCTTCTTCATCATCTCCGATCTGCAAATTCCAACTGTTATAGATAATTGTTAATGTCAAAGTAGTGCGGTGTGGTTGTCTTAATTGTATAGCAGTAACTGTTATTTATGCATGCCTTTATTTATAAGAATGAAAAGGTCTCCGTAGAAAGTGAAACGACAGACAATTTTACCTTCAATTGTATGTTGAATTCCTGGGCTGAATATCCGATTGTTTCCTATTAACCGTCTACCGACTTCTGGTGATCAGTAGTCAGAATAAAATAATTGTTTGGGTGTCAGTTCAGTAAGTGGTAAAATTTTTATTTTTTCGGTTAACCAAACCAAACCGACTTAACTGACATGTGGCCCTCAACAATGTTTTACATTACCTGTTTAGCTCCAAAAACAATCTATTTTGACACAATAAAAAAATTAAAAAAATTAAAAATTAAAAAAAAAGGTTCATAATTAATCGACTTAACTGACCAACATTTAACCGACTTCATCGAGTTAACTGATTTAATCGAAATAGTTAAAATTTATTCATATCGATACTAAGTCGGTTAACTAATCAATTTTTTTAATTCAGTAGATGAAAATATATTTACCGTCATGATTTAACCGATACCCAACCTTATCCAGTCTAATATCAAAGCTGTAAAACTCTGTCAAATTCCTGGGCCTCTCCCTCACTGTTGATCCTCTTTGGGGGACCCATTCAACAATTAGTCAATTGCTAAATAATTCATCCACCAGCTCACAAGATATTAGATAGATAAGGATAGAATCTAAACTAACAACAGGGGACCAGAAACAGAACCAACCAGTCAATCCACATTCAACATATCAAAGTATTGTACAACAAAATCCAACATAAATTCTAACAACAGGGGACCGGAAACAGAACCAACCAGTCAATCCACATTCAACATATCAAAGTATTGTACAACAAAATCCAACATAAATTCTAATTTATGTATATCCTCACACATTCACTATATACATAAAACTAATTAAACATCATCAAAATATTTGTAACACAGATTACAAAACACTGCATCACTCTCTTAAAGCAAAAGAATTGGATCAAACTCTAATTAATTAAGGATTCTAAAACTAGAAACAACATGTCCACTTTACAGTTGGTGGCAGTTGGTCTCACCCTGCCAGCTCCAAACAATGTCTTTCAGCGCAGGCCTCACCTCCTCCTCATACAACTTCTTGTACTCCAGGGTGTCTCCGGCCGACTTGGAGAACTCGACCACCGCCACCTCCGGCGCCACCTCGAACACCTCAGCCGTCACTGCCAACTTTCCTTTCCTGCCATCCATTTTCCCCTGCATTTTCACCTTGAATTCTTTTACGCTCGTCACGCTGAAATTCAGCCTGCTCGCCAAAGCCTGAAGCTTAGCCACGATCGCCGAAGCCGAGCACTTGGAGGTGAACATGGACCCAGATTTCCTCTCGCACTCAAACAAGTTCGACAAGTCGAACCCGGACGACATCGACGAAATGAGTTCGAAAGCGTTGTAAAAACGCGGTGACATGGACTTTTCATCATTCTGGTCGTTCTGATCACCGACCGGTTCTTGGATTGAGAGTGGAATTGGAATTGGCTTCACAAACCCCTTTTGAAACCAGGGATTTTGCATTATCTCCAGGATTGAAATTCTCTTCGCCGGATCAGAAACAAGGAGCTGGGATATCAACTGCTTTGCGTCGGTGGAAAACCATTGGGGAAACTCGAATTCGGCCTTGAAAACCTTCCGGTACATTTTCATGAGGTTGTCGGCTTGAAATGGAAGATACCCAGCAAGCAAAACGAAGAGAATTACTCCACAAGACCAGATATCAGCCTTGGCTCCGTCATACCCTTTCTTCCTCAAAACCTCTGGCGCCACATATGCCGGTGTGCCGCACTGCGTGTGGAGCAAGCCGTCATTCCAGAGCTGCTCCGGCAACGCCGACAAGCCGAAATCGGAAACTTTCAAGTCCTCGTTATCATCGAGGAGGAGATTTTCGGGCTTCAAGTCTCGGTGCGAAACGCCACGGCTGTGACAGAAATCGATCGCACTCACTAACTGCTGGAAATACTTTCTCGCCAAATCCTCCTTGAGCTTTCCCTTGGCAACCTTGGCGAACAATTCGCCCCCTTTGACGTATTCCATCACGAAGAATATCTTTGCTTTGGTGGCCATCACTTCCTTCAACTCAACAACATTTGGGTGGCGAACCAATCGCATGACGGAGATCTCGCGCTTGATTTGCTCGATTAGGCCTTCTTTCTTGACGTTGTCCTTGTTGATTAGCTTGATGGCAACGCTTTCGTCGCTGACGAGATTCTTGCCGTAGTACACCTTGGCGAAGGTGCCTTGGCCTAACAATCTCCCCATCTCGTACTTTCCGAAGATTATGTGTCTCGAGGAATCGAGATTGCCGGTTTGTTGAACAACACTTGGTTCTTCCATCTCAATTCTCAACCAAAAAAAAAAAAAAAGAACAGAGGATGGGATGTTTGAGTTTTTGGGAAATTGACTCAAATCAGGCCATGAGTGGTAAAAATGGGCATGGCCCAGATGAGAAAAAATGGAATTTTTCCCGAAAAAATGTGTCAGATGGCCGAAAAATCGGATGAAGGTGGTGATACAGCATAAAGGACGAAAAAATGGGATTTCATTTTTCTGAGAGAATTGAGGGATTGGAGGTCAATGATTACAAGTTGGTGGTGTTGAATTGGATCAGGTTTGGTGGAAAAAAGGTGGTGATTGGTGGCAGGGAAATAAAGGAGATAAGAGGACGCAGAAATGGTGGGAAGAGCGGGTTGGCATATAACCATTGGAGGACATAGTTTGGGGTGTCGGAGAGTGTGGTCTGGAAGGAGCGGGAAGGCACATAAAAGGTGGCCCAATTGGGTTGGGACACGTACAAATGTGTATGGGTCCCCCCATAACAATTAAGACATTTTGTCTCTCTTCTTGTTTTCCATAAATAGAGCTCTCTTTCTCTTGTATCTTGTACACGTACTTTACTTGAAATACTTGTGTAAAATTCAGAGATTCAGAGGTGGAGCAAAAAGGACAATATGCTCTGTGAAGCTTCCTGTTGAAGCTTTGCCAAATAAGTACCAGCTGCAGATTCAGAGCTCTGAAGCATGAATACAATGGACCCAAATCCTGCCTAAATCAATCTGAGCACACGGTTGAACTTTTCTTTTTGTTTTTATGGTCCACATGGGGCGCCCACAACTGCTACTGCTGCTTCCTGCAACCTAGGAGTTTGAGCTCTTTGCCAGAGGTTGTAGGGGGCACTACAATTTCAACAGTTAAGCTCAATCCAAGTAGGATGCTTCTCGAGCGGTAAAAAATATCATTCAAGAATTCTCATAAGTCCAAATTCTTGTGAAGCAGTAAAATATAATGGGGAAAAGTTTACGTGATTCTATCAAATTATTATTTAATTCCTCAAACTTTTAATTAAGATAATGTTGCTTTTAAACTACTAAAAAATTGTTAATATCACCCTCAAAGTTACCAAAAAGACAAAAATTACCTTAAATTTTTGTTAATAAAACAAAATTACTCCCATAAATTCAAAAAAAAAAAAAAAACAAAAACAAACAAACAAACAAACAAACAAACACAAAAATTCCCACTTCCCTTTATCATTTTTTGTCCTAAATTTTTAGTTTTAGTTTTTTTTTTTAAAAAAAAATATTTATTATTTTTTTATTAAGGGTATTTTTGCCATTAAGGGAAACATTGACAATTTTTTGTAGTTTATATGAAGATATTATCACAATTGAAAGTTTAGAGAGAATATTATCACTTAAGGCTCTGTTTACTTCGACTAAAATGGTTTCCAAAAAATGATTTCCACATTTTACAGTGTTTACTTCGACGTAAAATAATGATCAACGGAAAATATTTTCTTTTTGACCAAAATTTTTTCTTTAATTTTCGAAAAATGGTTTACGGTTTTGAAAACCGCAAACCATTTTCCACTATAAGTATCTCATTCTTAAATCGATAAACCTTACCAAGACTCATCGAAAACCTCGCAAGTACTTGACCAGGACTCGCCTAGGACCCGCCCGGGACTTGACCGGGACCCGCCCTGGACCTGACCGGGACTTGACCAAGACCCGCCTAGGACTCGCCCCGAACCCCGCCGAGACCTGCCTGGGACTCGCCCAAGACTTGCCCAGGACCCGCCCGGGACCTGACCAGGACCCGCCTGAGACTTGACCGGGACCCGCCTAGGACCTGCATGGGACCCCGTCGGGACCTACCCGGGACTTGACCGAGACTCGCCCAGGACTTGTTCGGGACCAACGAGGACTTGCTCGGGACCCACCTGGGACTTGACCAAGACCTGATCGGGACTTGCCTGTGACTTAACCAGACCTGCCCGGGACCCACCTGGGACTTGACTGGGACCCGCCTGGACTTGACCAAGACCCGTTCGGGACTTCCTAGGGACCCGCCCGAGACTTGACCGGACTTGCCCAAGACCCGCCCAAGACTTGCTCGGTCATGTCCAATCGGGGTCCCGGTCAAGTCCCAAGCAGGTCTCGGCGGGGTCCCAAGCAAGTCCTGGGCGGGTCCCAGTCAAGTCCCAGCGAGGTCCCGGGCGGGTTCCGGTCAAGTCCCCGGTAAGTCTCAGGAGGGTCCCGGGCAAGTCCTGGGCGGGTCCCAGTCAAGTCCCAACAGGGTCCTAGTCAAGTCTCGGGCAGGTCCCGGCGGGGTCCCGAGCAAGTCCCGGTCAGGTCCCGGTCAAGTACTTGGCGGGTCCCAAGCAAGTCCCGGGTGGGTCCCAGTCAAGTCCCAATAGGGTCCTGGTTAAGTCCCGGGCAGGTCCCAGTGGGGTTCCAGGCAAGTCCCGGTCAGGTCCCGGTCAAGTCCTGGGCGGGTCTCGAGCAAGTCCCAGGCAGGTCTCGGCGAGGTCCTAGCCAAGTTCCGACGAGGTCCAGGGCAGGTCCTTGCAGGGTCTCGAACAAGTCCCGTGCAGGTCCCATCGGGGACCTTATTAGAAAAAAAATATTAAAAATATATATATATATTTTCCGTGTGCACGGTAAACACCGTAAAATGTTTTCGAAAGAAAATATTTAGGAAAAATGGCTTTCCTAAAAATATTTTCTGACAAAAACCATTTTACGTCGAAGTAAACTGAGCCTAAGTGGCAATTTAAAAAGAATATGTGGACATGAGCTACAGCATTAGGTTTTGTTAATTATGTGCATCTAATGCATTTGAAATTGTAAAATTTCCTCTCTTTTTTTTTTTTTTTAAATTTATTTCTTTTTGGTAAGTTTAAAATACTAAGGCACGTTTGCTACATGAGGTGCCTATTGTTTTACCAATTCATGCACACAGCCAAGTCATACAAAATTTTTTGCAACCAAAACAAAAAAAAATAAATGAATGAAAGACCAAAAATAGTATTATGAACACCACAAAGCCATCACTAATTTTAAATTTAAAGGATCTAATTATATCTTAATCTTACATGAATTAAAATTTAACACTAGCCAAGGCAGCAACCGACGAGGATTATAAGTTGTTGGGGGTGACAAGTTTGAGGCCGTAGCTGTGGAAATTTATGTACGTGAATCGAAGTATGAGTATAAGACTATTAGGAGTGGGTATCGGTCAAAACGGTCCGGTTTTGGCTCTTACTAGTTATTAACCGATAATTATCGGTTAAACGGTTTCTTAACCGATTACCAGCCAATAAGGAATTTAACTAAAATTATCGGTTATAACAATAAACGGTTAACCGGTTTAACCGTGGGCTTCAGGTTTCTTGCTCTTCTGCAGAAGAACAAAAATGGATCTTCTACATTGACCGCATACAGAGAGAAAGAAACCTGAAGAAGAACAAAAACCTTTTTCTTGCGGACAAAACGGAGGTGATCTTCATGTCGTTGAAGATGGAAGAAGGCGGCGATTCAGGCCAATGAATCTGGATTTGCTTCAAATGTTGCTGGGCAATTTGATCGGTTTTGGAGTTCTCTGTCACCGTTAATACAGTTATGTATTGCAATACTAGTTTGGTTGACTTTGTTCTTGACCTTTCTCATGTTTTAGCTAAAGCCAGTAAACTCAGATTCAACATCCTGGGCTATAAAGATGCTGATGCGGAAATTAATAGTCCTAATGATTGAAATTTAGTCTCAGGCTATGAATCTAATTCTGCATCATGCAAGTTCTCATTGGAGGAGTTGAAGAATTGAAATCGGAGAAAGATAACATGGCAGTGGATCTAGCGATAAGAACAAAACGGAGCGTAGATAACATGGCAGTGGATCTACCTGAACAAAAGCAACCTGAAGGAGAACAAAAGAAACATAAGACCATTTTTGTTCTTCGGATTCACCGCAAACAGAGCGTAGAGAGTAGAGAGGCGAGAGCAGATTGGGGGTATGGTGGCAGGTGGGTCGATTTAGGCTTAGGGTTTGATATTTAGATAGGTATATATAATCCCCCCAAAACGGCTTCGTTTTGGCTTCCCCACTAACCGGTTCTTATCGGTTAAAACGGTTAATCGATAACAAATGGTTAACTAGACCAGACCGGACCGATAAAAATTTCAGTACAAAATTTTTAACCGATAAGAATATCGGTTAAACGGTAATGGTTAGTATCGGTTTGGTCGAAACCGGTAAACGGCGGGTAATCGGTAATCGGTAACCGATTAATTTGCCTGCCCCTAAAGACAATATGTGTCAATCTTAATTTAATCTGTTTAATTAAATGGTTTAGTCTCATTAACTATCATTGGCGGATTCAGGAATTCATTCTTGCAAAGGCGTAAATAAAATAATAAAATTTAATGATAATTTTTTTTTTTTGTTCTCTTTATATATTATATTTTTATTATAATATGGTAAATACAATTAAAAATATATATTATAACACAATATGTGTATCACAAAAAGCATATTTATGAGACTTCATAAATATATGTCAGATTGATATATCAGTTAACATGTAGGCACTAGTACAAAAATAAAGAAAAATACAAAGTGTCTACAATTGCATTTGACGTGATCTTAAAGAAACAAAATCATTTGAAGCTTTCAAAAATTTTCCTTTCAATGTAGACAAGTAAATTATCCACAAGAAACTCATCCTCCATTTTGTTATGAAGTTTTGTTTTAACAATCTTCTTAGTTGAGAATGCTCGTTCGGTAGTTGATGAACAAAGAATTAAGAATGAGATGTATGTAAAACCCTAGATTTAAAAGACTTAACAGTTTTCCTTCTTGTTAATCTGTTGATGGGATCATGGGAAAACCCAAACAATAGGAGTAGGGGGCACTAGGGCAGGCAACAGCAGTGGAATCAGCAGAGAATAACTGAATAAATGAATAAAAGAGAGGTTTTTTTTTTTTTTTTAAGGTTAGGTTTGGACTTTGGAGGGGCTGGTTTTTTTTAAAAAAATAAAATTGGAGGGGCTGGGCTATGGGCTGTGCTAATTTGGAGGGGCTGGGTTTTTAAAATGGAGGGACTGGGCAATATTTGAAATAAAAATATATGAAAATTTTTTTTTAAAAAAAATTTAAGCAAGGGCGCCAGCCCTGCGTCCTTGTGAGTAGATCCACCCCTGTTAACTATAACACAACCTATTTAAATAGACGAGTAACCTGACCCAATTCACACAACTTATTTAATAAACAGATCATGTTGGGTTGACCTGACCCGACCAACATAACCTGTTTAATTAACAATTTCAATTATTGAGCACGAAAATATCATTTTATACAAAGATATTGCCATAATAATTATCAATTATGAACAACAGATCATATTGGGTTGACCCGACCCAACCAACTATTTAATGAACAATTTCAATTATTGAACATGAAAATATCATTTTATACAAAGATATTGCCATAATAATTATCAATTATGAACAATAGATCATGTTGGATTGACCCGACCCGACCAACATAACCTGTTTAATTAACAATTTCAATTATTGAGCATGAAAATATCATTTTATACAAAGATATTGCCATAATAATTATCAATTATGAACATGAAAATGAATTACACTACCACATTTATATCTTTGCAACTAGGGATGAGATTAATGGTAATTTCTTTTCGTCTTAGACTTTAGGTTTTTAATTTTTTAATGGTAAAAATTGAAAAAAAAAAATTAATTAATGAATATATATACAAGTTATGCGAGTCACTTGTAGGTTAAGTAGGCTAACCCGAAACTAACTCGTTTATTAGTCGTATCTAATCGGGTCGACCCAGTTGGACTTGAATTCTATTTTACTAAATTTTAATCAATTAATTTTGTATTAGATTTATGTCAAATTCGCAAATCTTGTTAAAAATTATCGGCCATAAATTATATAAGAGAGAGAGAGAGATGTGCAAGGAGTATTGGCCCAACCCTTCCTCCTCTCCCATCTCTAAATGGAAAAGTGGGCCTCAAATAAGAAACCTTGGAGAAAGCAACACCAATTGAGGCTCAGGCTAGCAAATATCCTGCTTATGTAGTCTTCTTTCGTTTGGGCCTCTCAGCATATTCCCTCCTCAATTGGGTTGTGTTGACTGATGTGGAAGGTGGGTTGGGCCCTAGCGTTCTCCCTGATTTTTAAAAAATAAAACAAACAAATCCTATATTTTTTATTTATTTTTTTAATTATCATCAAACAAACAGACAATTCAACATCACGAATGTCAATCAAAAAGACAAAAAATCAGAGAATAATATGTCGAAAACGCAACCTCATTCTGTCAAAGAGTCACTTGGACTCTTCTTGATCGTGTGGGCATCCCTTTCAATGAGAGCTTTAGGTTAATGTTGATCCACCAACCTGGAGAAAAAGGATGCAATATTGTTACCTTGTATGACCTTTATGAGGGAATCTAGAGAATCTAAAAGGGTTTATCTTCAATTTGAACTAATCAACACTTTTCTCATCATGGTTTGAATTGCATGCATGAGCACTAACCCACTAACCCATTACTCGTAGGCCGATGTAGGGGGACTAGCATACGCCATAGCCTCCCTTCACTTTAGAAGGGTTTAGTATAGATCTTTTGGCCAAAAAATTTTAGATTGGCCGCTCACCGGTCCTTTGAAAACGGGTCTAAAAAGTTAAGTGACGTAGGGGGACTAGCATACGCCATAGCCTCTCTCTACTCTTGAAGGGTTTAGTATATATCTTTGGGCCAAAAAATTTTAGATTGGCCGCTCCCCGGCCCTTTGAAAACCGATCTAAAAAGTTAAGTACATACACAAGCTAAGGTGGTCTCATACAGCCTAGGAAAAAAGTGGTCCTATATGAACTTGGACTAAATTTACATCAAAATCGATGATATTTGTTGGTTGGTAAACAAATTTTATTTGCAAAACATTTTATGAAAATGAATAATTGAAAATAGAACTCTAGCATTATTAGCATATTGTAATTCAACATTTAGACTTCCTGGGACTGTCAAATGTTTCTGAATTGTGTGAATGAACTCTTCTTGTTTCTATCACAACTACTAAACAAACATTTTTAGCTATGAATATTCTTAAAAACTATGCTTTTTAACAAAAATGAATATGATTTTTTGATTGATTGTGGTTATAGTTAGGGATGGAGGCAGACTTTGGTATAGGTAAAGGCCAAGGACCAAAACTTTTAGTGGGTAGGGGCCAATAGGCAAAAAAAATAAAAAGAAAAAAAAAAAGTTTTCCTTATAATTTTTTTTTTCCTTGTGTGTGTGGGCCTACACCGGCCACCCCCAGCTCCGTCAATGGGTATAGTGTTCTCCTTGTTATCCTAAAAAAGAGTAATATATGCTTCATACTCAACTCTTATCACAATTATATACAATAATACAACTAGGCTGATATGGAATTGGTCATAAGGCGTTGGATTAGCATTTATTGAAATAAAATAAAAAATTTAAGGATTGATAGACACTATCACATCAACTCAGTTGTATGCGAATGAGATGAGGATTGAGTATTTTACATTGCTCCTCATAAAAAAATAATAAGGATAATTTATTAAAAATATGTGAAAGTTGAGGAATTCAGTTGTATCTTTCTTTTGGACGCCTATTTTGTCCCTTAATAACTACTATATTTCATAATTGTCGAAAATACTTTATGTGATGTTAATTAAAATATTCTGGTAAAAAATAATTATAAAGAAACGAATCAAATAGCTAATTTTATGGGTTTTTTTTTTTTTTAAATATATATCAATTAAGTGATATTTGTTGTATAGTCTATCCAAGTCTTTGACTAACTACTTTTCCTACCCAAAAAAATAAAAAGTGTAGAATATCATATGGCTTCTTAATGTTCCCAATTTTGTAGACTAATATGGTCAATTGAATTCTGCAGGACTATTCGGTTCCGTTTGTTAAAACTTTTGTTTTAAATTCTTAAAATAAAAATATTAACAAATAACTCAAAACGGACAAATAATTTTCACTTTTACATCAAATTAAAATACTTTTGTGAAACAAAAATCAACAAACATTCCCTCAAAATACATTAACATAATTAAGAAGAGAGCCATGTTTAATCTCCAAGTGGTAGGTGTTAGGTGCAAGACAGATACATTAGAATCTTAAAATAGGATCAAGAAAAAGAAACCTTGTATTTCATTGGTCATTGGAACAACAATAGATGTTGAAAAGAATATCCAGGAACAAAGTCAAACCTCGTGTTTGCCCTACTTGTTTGATATCTGCAACTTCTATTTCTGGACCAATCACCCGTTAAACGGAATGGGCCCCTCAACGTTCACCCAACTTTGAAAGTCTGTGCTCTCATTCTCAGGTTGTGGCGGTGGCTGAATAATTTTTTTCCAATGAATCTAGATTTTTCAATAATTTGTTATCCGAATAGTTTGACAATTCGGATAATTACAAGATTTACAAACTTGACACAAACTAAATACTAAATTATTGAGTCGGGTTAAAGAGTTTGACTAATTTAATTAAATAAGTCGGGTTAAGATCATGACTTATATATATAGTGTTATACACATATACATACTCAATACGATCCGAACTTAACACATGACATTTAAGACTGGCAATTTTGATACAACTTATAAAATTGACATAAACTTAACACGAGATTAGCGAGTTAGGATTAAGAGGTCTGACTCGTTTAATTAAATAAGTCGAGTTAATGTTGACGTATATAGTGTAATAGCTATACCCGACACGACCCAAACCCAATACGTGACATTTATCCTGTAAAGTGTAAACCTAAAACAAAATTAGTGAATTAGAGTTGAAGGGTCTAACTCTTTTAATTAAATAAATCGGTTTAAAGTTTACTTATATAGTGTTATACTTATTAACGAATTAAGGTCGGTGAATTCGACTAATTTAATTAAATGTCATATTAAAATTGATCAATATCTTGATACAACTTCAACCCGACATATGTAACACGGTGCCAGTGAACCTCAAGGGAATCCAAATTATTATCAAACATGTGGGTAAAAAGAAAGACCAGACAGAGAACAGAGTATTTGAATTGGTAGTGCTTTGGTTGGACTAGAAATGGTGATTTGTGTCGGGGTAATTAATTGGACGTGGACATGAAAAAATAGGGTTCATGAATCATGAATGTGAACATGCAGAGACTTTAGAGTTACAGGTTCATTGGATTGACTATTACGTAATTAGTGTTGAATATATAAGTCGGTCGCGGTCACTGGTCAATGGTTGAGTCTTCTTGTTGTACTTTTTTTTTTTTTTTTTTTGGTATGGGACGACTTTTTATTTGTTTTGTTGTGCTTGTGTGATGTAGCCAGTGACGTCATTCCCATGAGGCACCCCACCCCACCTTCCAATTTTGAACCATCAATATCTTTAGTCGAACGAGGACGAATGAAATTGACTTTTATAAACAGGAAACGTTTATTTTCTGGGAAAATATATGCTGTGCTTTTTTTTTTTTTTTTTGTTATGCTGAGGTCAATAATTAATAAATAATGAAGAAGAAAAATAACAGTAAATAATGAATTTAGGCAGGTGTCAGTTCATTTAGGCAGGAAAAATATATAATTTACGCAAGCCTAATTGGAACTCTAATCAAGACCAAGTTCAATCCATGCAAACAGAAAATGAAAAAGTCATGATGTTTGGAGAGAAGAGAGAAATATATATATATATATATATAATAGTTTTTGAAAAATATGGTTTTTTTCTTTTTTAAGAAAAAAAAGTGTTTTGATGGTATACAAGGAGGAGGAGGACTAGTTTTTTGGTAGAGTCTACGTTTAAAAAAAGTAGTTGTTTAGGTGTGTTTGAATTGTTTGAAAAAGATGAGAATTGTTTTCTGGTAGGGTCGACACGGATTTTTCTTTTTCTTTGCTTGAATTGTTTGTTAATAGTTTTGAAAAAAAAAATTGAAAATAAGAAATTATCAAACCATTATTATTTAAGGCAAAAAATTAGTAATAGAATTTTTATTTATTTTTTTTATTTTTTTATATATATAAGTACAAGAGACCTACAAAACCAAACCAGAAAAATATTAAGTATGGTATGTATAAGATTACTTCAAAGGGGAAACACACAATTACACAAATAAGAAAAACTATGAAAACATCATGCATCCCAATATAATAAACTTATATATATATATATATATATATAGACAAATAAGATGGTTTACATTCAATTGAGATATGAATTTTTTAGGCACGGGATACTCTGGATAGCTGGTTTAGGGGGTGGTAAAACCGCCTCTTTAGCTTAAAGGGGAGGTTCGATCACCTCTAATAGTCAATTTGAAAGTGCTTAAATCAATGGCCACTGAATGGTTCAGTCATCTTTAATGACCAGTTTGGAGGTGGCCAAACCATCTACTTGACTATAGAATAGTACGTTTAAAAAAAGTAGTTGTTTAGGCGTGTTTGAATTGTTTGAAAAAGATGAAAATTGTTTTTTGGTAGGGTCGATACGGATTTTTCTTTTTCTTTGCTTGAATTGTTTGTTAATGGTTTTGAAAAAAAAAAATTGAAAATAAGAAATTATCAAACCATTATTATTTAAGGCAAAAAATTAGTAATAGAATTTTTTTTGTTTTGTTTTGTTTTGTTTATATATATATATATATAAGTACAAGAGACCTACAAAACCAAACCAGAAAAATATTAAGTATGGTATGTATAAGAGTACTTCAAAGGGGAAACACACAAATAAGAAAAACTATGAAAACATCATGCATCCCAATATAATAAACTTATATATATACACTCTAGACAAATAAGATGGTTTACATTCAATTGAGATATGAATTTTTTAGGCACGGGATACTCTGGGTAGCTGGTTTAGGGGGTAAAACCGCCTCTTTAGCTTAAAGGGGAGGTTCGATCACCTCTAATAGTCAATTTGAAAGTGCTTAAATCAATGGCCACTGAATGGTTCAGTCATCTTTAATGACCAGTTTGGAGGTGGCCAAACCATCTACTTGACTATAGAATAGTACGTTTAAAAAAAGTAGTTGTTTAGGCGTGTTTGAATTGTTTGAAAAAGATGAAAATTGTTTTTTGGTAGGGTCGATACGGATTTTTCTTTTTCTTTGCTTGAATTGTTTGTTAATGGTTTTGAAAAAAAAAAATTGAAAATAAGAAATTATCAAACCATTATTATTTAAGGCAAAAAATTAGTAATAGAATTTTTTTTGTTTTGTTTTGTTTTGTTTATATATATATATATATAAGTACAAGAGACCTACAAAACCAAACCAGAAAAATATTAAGTATGGTATGTATAAGAGTACTTCAAAGGGGAAACACACAAATAAGAAAAACTATGAAAACATCATGCATCCCAATATAATAAACTTATATATATACACTCTAGACAAATAAGATGGTTTACATTCAATTGAGATATGAATTTTTTAGGCACGGGATACTCTGGGTAGCTGGTTTAGGGGGTGGCCGCGGTAAAACTGCCTCTTTAGCTTAAAGGGAAGGTTCGGTCACCTCCAATAGTCAATTTGAAAATGGTTAAATCAATTACCACACAATGGCTCAGTCATCTCTAATGACTAATTTGGAGGTGGCCAAACCATCTACTTGACTATAGAATAGTTTAGTCATCCTTGAATCTTGATAGTCAATTTGAAAGCGATTGAATCACCTTCGATGACTTATTTAGAAGTGGTCAAACTACCCTAAAATGCTTCGTGCAAACTCAACAGCTAGCCAACCAAACCACCTTTTTTTTAAAAAAAAAAAAAAAAAAAAATTATTTGATGTCATAATCTAAGTCATTTATTTAAATTGAAGGGTCCAAATAAAAAAGATATTACTATATTGGGTGCAATGGTCACCGGATCTCAAGGTATTACATGGCCGACTTGAAAATGTGAAAGAAAAAAAAAATGATATATATAGACGGGGCAGTGTCCTTAAAGTCAAACCCGAACGTGTAATTGGCGACATGTGCTCTTATCCAGTCCATAATAATTTAACACGTGCGACGTGAGGCTCACGTTGTCAATGCACGCGTGTTTTACTTCTACTCCTCTCGTCAAGTCCCACTACTAACACTCCGAAATTCTCACACCAAATAAAGCGTTTTTTTTTTTTTTTTTTTTTTTTGAATAAAATCAAACAAATAATTAGCTATTACTGTTCCTATTTCGGCTGCATTGTAGCAGGTGCTCCTCCAACAGTTTCAAGCAATTCAAACGTTTTTGAATTTGTTACTATTTTCAAAAAGAAAAAAAATAAATAAATACATACTCCTTATCTTACCCGAAAAATAAATTAATATTAAATAAACAAGACAAAGAGTGTCACTTACAAGTTACAAGTAAAAGACACCAACATGAGTTGTTAAATTGGACTAAGAATAGAAGAATAGAAGATTGAGACCAATCAAGTTGACAAGTTGATGAATTGTACCCCAAAAAGAAAGAAAAAGCATAGGCCGCTTATCTCATGCAATGCGTCATTTGCAGACCGTAATTAACTGTCCAGATTATTAATAAAAGAGTCATGTGAAAGTGAAATTCAGTTGCCTCAAGACAGAAAAAAATTGTCGGATAATTTATCATAGTGGCTGTCTAAATTGTTACGAGTCTGGTGTCGCGGTTTGGAAGCTATATAAGAAAGGTAGTAGAGATGAAGTGTCAAAGTTTCCAAGGTGAAGGGTTGGTGGCGATGGGTTCCTACTTTCTGCCGTGAAAGTTAAATAAATAACACAAGCCTGCAGCCAGCCGTCGTGAATTGGTCAGAGGTGGCTTCTAACTACGATTGGCTTATCCTTGCTTGAATTCAACCAATCTTTGACTCTTTATACATCATAAAGCCGGTGGTCACGGTCGTGCTACATTTTTGAGAGGGTGAATGTATAAAATCCAACTATCATAAAGTGTATCAGATTCAGAAAGCCTAGAAAAATAAAAAATAAAATATTATTTTATTCCAAAAGTAAATAAATAACAAAAACTATGACTATTCACCCAACACACATTTAGCCCGCCAAGAATAAAGTTGCATATATAATACATGCATGTGATATGAGCCTCCTGGCCTTGACATTTGCTCACCAATAAAAAGAAAAAAGAAAAAAGGGAGATAGTCAATATTGCTTTGTTTGGTCATATTTAGGGTTGGAAAGTTCAAAAACATTTAAGAGATAGAGAAAACTTTTTAGAATTGTCTTTTTTTAAAAAAAAAATAATTGAGACTAACTTTTGGTGGGAATATTATATTATATGGAAATGCCAAGTTTAAAACAGTCTTTAGTATGTATGTGAAAAAACTAAATCAAATATATTAATTGGTTTTGATTTTGAATGTAAAAGTATCAAATTTAGAAGAAAATTTTAATTTAAACCTAAAAAAACACAACAAATTAAAAAAAAAAAAAAAAGAAGAAAGAAATGAATTGTTTATACAATTTAAAACTAACACGATTCTCTGATTTGTAAATTAATAATCACTCAACATTGATTACGTTTATAAATTAATTATTGTCCATTAAAAGTAGGAAAATTTGGTTTAAACTTCTTAGTTTTTGTGATATATATATATATATGTTGGGGATAAAATCCACAATGGGTCCCACTATCTCTCAGCAATCCTTAATTATCTCATAAGGTCCTACCTTATCTCAACTACCTCACATTATCTCTCCACTGTTTCAAATGATTCTTCGATCATCTTAAAGGAGAAGATTACATAGAAAAATCCTATAAAAGGGAACAAAATCGGTAAGAGGATCATCCTTTCTATATATAATGCTAGCTCTGGGTATATTTTGACCCCATATACGACTGCTAACTTAAGTATCGGAGGATCTTCCCTGTAGACTCCTTTGACGCTCTTATTATTTTGTAGGAGCCCAAAGATTAATAATTAAGAAGATTAATAATTAAGAAGGTGGGAGGGGGCAGTTGAACTGGGCACACAAGCCATCCCTTATGTTTGGGGCAGTCGCACAAGCTACCATTAGTTAAGGGTTTCTGTGTGAATCACCCCTTAATTAGTTTGAGGCAGTTGTGCAAAATATCCTCTATATTTGGAGTGGCTGCACAAGCCACGCCTTTTGTTTCGAGTGGCCACACGAGTCACCCCCTTGCCGAGGGGTAGCAACACAAGCCACCATTTTTTTTAGGGATGACTGCACAAGCCACCCACACTATTAGAGATGCCTTGCCTCCTTTGAGGAGTTCACCAATCCACCCCTACTTATAAATGTAATGAGAATTTTTCTAGTTATAGACAGAGAGTTGGACATTAAGACCAAGGGAGGCCATGGCCCTACTATTTTTCCCATTTTCTTTTAAAAAAATGCTGTTAAATTAAATATATGTGCATTTTTTTTAAAAAAAATTAGGCTTGATCCTTCATTGATCTAGTCAAATTAAAAATTCTACTTTCGTCCCGGGTTATCGTCCCGGGTTATAAAAGACTTCAATCAATGTCATCTTCAATCTTTGTT
>NC_081547.1:22829814-22831163 GCF_901000735.1 Corylus avellana
TGTGTCTCTGCTTTTCCCGCGTGTTTAGTCCCCTAATTTACTTTTGCTTGATTAGCGCCCACTGTTAGTAGCAAGGCAGGTAAAGTCCATGTAGTTCAGCTGTCTGTCTAGCTGCCCAAACAACCTTTCTGGTTGAATTGGACCATCTTTTGTCAAACATGTGCGGAGAAGCAACCCCCCCACACCTTTTTATTTGACGTCCAAGCAAAATAAAATAAATAAACGAAAACCATATTAATTATGCCTAAACTAATATTTTTATGGTTCCAATTCAATGTACTTGAAAAGCAT
The DNA here is from genome assembly GCF_901000735.1 of Corylus avellana. Taxonomy (NCBI): domain Eukaryota; kingdom Viridiplantae; phylum Streptophyta; class Magnoliopsida; order Fagales; family Betulaceae; genus Corylus; species Corylus avellana. Next base: position 22,830,106 of record NC_081547.1, read on the forward strand.
TATTAAAAATTTGGTCATGGTGTTCATGTTCGGGGCTTGCTCTATTTTTTAAACATTTTTTTAATTTATTATGTGAGGAAGGCAATGACCTCAATGCTGTGACGCATGGCACCGCCCAATTGGAGATAGTGTCTTCAAGCATGAGGTTTTAAGTTAAACAACCTTTTCATCACAAGGCAAAAAGAGCACTTTTAAAACGTGTGAATTTATTAAGTACTCGTAAGTGGAGGAAGGAACCACTTTGTAGCATGCGAAACTCGTGCTAAATAAAGCAACACACACAAACGCTTCTGTGTGTCTTTCTTTAGAGAAAGTTTCCGTTTTCATTATCGATGGAGACCCGAATGGGTGGGTTTTATTTTATATTTTACTTTATTTACAAACAATGGAGAATTATAAATTATTATAATTGTTTTGTTTATAAATGGCTTAACTTTATTTACACAATTATGAGTTGATGATGTGGATGTTCTAATCAATAACATATCTAATATTAGAACAAAAGATGTTCTAGGAAAAGGAAACCACAATTAACCTTGAGGGAGTATCGACACTTTTCCTTAATCAAGAATTTTTTGTTTTTATTTTTGTTTTTTTTTTTAAAAAAAAAAACAAAAAAAACAAAAAGCAAAAAGCATACCGTACGTCAGACACGTGAAGGGAAGGAAGAAAAAACAACACATTTTTCAAGACCTCCCACGACTTCTTAAACGAATACTTTAAGAAAAGAAATACTTTGTTTTTTTTTTTTTTTTTTTTTTTTTTTCACGTGTGAAAAGTTTAATTATTCCTTTAAAAATTGAATAAAAAAATTGAAAGGAGTGGCGACGCAATCACCCTCAATGAAGGAGAGGCCGGCCACTCAGGGGAGTGATGGTCGTGCAACAACTAAGAGGTGATCGTGCAACAATCTCTAACTAAGGAGAGTGATGGTCGCCTCTGTCATGAACAAAGAAGAAGGATAACTACAACAACCACTTTTGTCCTGATCAAAGGTAGTTGTACGACAACCCTTGCAAGATGAGGGTAGCCATGCAACCACCCCCAATAGGTTAAGG
>NC_081547.1:22831263-22951093 GCF_901000735.1 Corylus avellana
GATCTTCCCCTGACTGGGGGCTTGTTTACATGGTCATTGTCCAATGACCCACCCCTGTGGTCGAGGATTGATCGGTTTCTCATATCCCCGGATTTGGAGGCTTGGTTTCCAGGGGTTAGGCAGAAGAGGCTCTCACGCCTATGCTCGGATCATTTCCCAATCATTCTTGAGATGGGGGAGGTGTCAAGAGGAAAGAGGCCGTTCAAATTCGAAAATATGTGGCTTAAAGCGGAAGGTTTTGTGGACCAAGTGAAACAATGGTGGGATTCCTATGTGTTTCTAAGCTCGCCAAGTTTTGTTCTTGCTTGCAAGCTCAAGGCCCTGAAGATGAATTTGAAGACTTGGAATGAGGAGGTTTTTGGTAACATTGATAGGAATAAGAAGATGCTTATTGAAGAGCTTCGGTTGTTGGACGTTAATGAAGAAAGTAGGGCTTTGGAGGAGGGGGAGGTTAGGAGGAAGGTGGAAGTGGTTAGAGAGCTAGAGAATTGCTTGCTTATGGAGGAGGTGAGTTGGAGACAAAAGTCCAGGGTGTCGTGGTTGAAGGAAGGTGATAAATGTATGATGTACAAATTTAATTATACTCGCAAGCGCACGAGTCGTGTGCAATATAGTGTGTGTGCAAGTGTGAGGTCGATCCACAGGGAATTGTGTTTGTGAAATTTAATTTCTATCTAAATCAATTATATCTTAACCTAGTTCCGAATGATTTTGATTTTGAAAATAAACTAACATAAACTAAATAAAATAAAAATAATCAAAAGATAAACGACTAAGGTTTTAGAATTCACCTCACCAAATCAAAGCATACATTCTTATGTTTTCATTCATGCATCTGACAAACAATTAAACCCTATATATGTTCTATTGTTTTTTTATAAACCAATTGAATCATTCGATGAATCCATCTCTATTACAAATCACAACGAATATCCAATTGAGATCAAATCATCCACTGTATCCGTAAATCACAATGGATATAAGTCTCAATCAAATCATTCGATGTATCCGTTGGATGAAACACAACGAATATCCAACGTTTTCACGATTTATAAACAACAATCAATCACAATTTTGTCACACAATTGAATTGAAACGAACATACATTACATTAAACGACGGATTTGTACGAACGAAACATAAAAATATAAAACTCATCAATGGTGAGGCTTCATCTTCAACCTTAGTTGAAGAATTAGCCTCTCATGACAAAAGAAATCATAAAGAAACTAAATTACTTCATTAAAATTAAAAACTTACAAAAGAATTCGAGTTCCAAACTACAAAAACCCATAAAACACGGAAAGCGACCAAGAACGGCGCCCCCGGCGCGTCTTCGTCTGATCCCCCCTCAATTGTGAGGCTTAGAGGTCTATTTATAGGGCTTAGGAGAGTCCTAGAAGCCCTAGTAATCCTAGTAATTTCGGAGATTTAAGTCCAAGCCCAATTAGGTTAAAGAAAACCTAAGCCCAAATCGGAATAGGATTCGCCCAGAATTGCGGTCCTATCTTGCGGCGTGATTTTGGCCTTGCGGCGCTCCGAATTGGGAAAATGCTATTTCACAATGAATTGTATAAGTTTGAGTTATCTTTCCAATGCCGCTTGAATCACCTCAATCGGATATCTGAGCTGAAAGTTATGGCCAAAATACCAAGACGTATTCAGAATCCAATTTTGCATCCAATTCGATTTGACTTCAAATTGAGAAATTCCGAATTAATCATTTCCTTTATTTGATTAAACTTTAACCATGATTGGTTAAGCTTAACCATATCTTCTAGATCTTCGCAATTTGCCCTTTAAGCTTGGAATTTTTCCAGAAACGCTTTATTTTCTTCCAAAAGCCTATAAAACAAAGAAAATACAAAAAGGAAGTAAAATGGCCTAATTAACCAAAATTAAAGGATTAAAACATGCAAGTTAAGGGCTGAAAATATGAATATTCTAGCGCTTATCAATGTACTAAATTTTTTCACTCCATAGCCAATTCTAATAGAAGACACAATTCTATGGATTCTTTCATGATTGGGGATAACCTCTCTTCTAATCCGACTGAGATTAGTGAGTTTGTGGTGGAGTTCTACCAAAAACTTTTCTCGGAGCAATGCCATTGGAGACCTATGGTTGATGGTATTTCTTTCGATTCCATTTCAGAGGCGGAGGCTAGTTGGTTGCAGAGAGACTTTGAAGAGGAAGAGGTTAGAAAGGTAGTGTTCAAAATGAATGGTAATAAGGCGTCGGGCCCTGATGGGTTTTCTATGGTTTTCTTCCAGGTTTGTTGGGAGGTGGTGAAGGAGGATGTCATAAAGGTGTTTGGTGCTTTCCATGATGGGGGGAGGTTTGAGAAGAGCCTCAATGTGTCTTTCATCTCACTAATTCCAAAGGTTTCCGGTGCTACCAATCTCAAGGATTTTCGGCCTATTAGCCTTGTGGGAGGAATTTACAAAATTATAGCCAAGGTGTTAGCAAATAGATTGAAGGCAGTACTGGAAAAGATTATCTCTCAATCCCAAAGTGCCTTTATTAAAGGGAGGCAGATTCTTGATCCTATCCTGGTTTCTAATGAATGTCTTGATAGTTGGCTACGATCTGGGGAGCCAGGGGTCATTTGCAAGATGGATTTGGAAAAAGCTTATGATCATGTTAATTGGGGCTTCTTGTTATATATGCTTAAGAGATGTGGATTTGGTGAGGTTTGGTGCTCCTGGATTGAACACTGCATTTCTTCGGTGAGGTTTTCAATTTTGATCAATGGTGAGCCTAATGGCTTTTTTGGCAGCTCCAGGGGATTGAGACAAGGGGACCCATTGTCTCCTTTGCTGTTCGTTTTTGTTATGGAAGCTCTTAGTAGGATGATTTCGGCGGCAGTGAATGGTGGGCTATTAGAGGGGTTCCAGGTCGGTAATGTTACTCTTTCTCATCTCTTGTTTGCAGACGACACCTTGATCTTCTGCAATGCTATGCCCTCCCAACTTCGTTATTTGCGGAGTTTGTTTTTGTTGTTTGAAGCTGCGTCCGGTTTGAAAGTTAATTTGGCCAAGTCGGAGATAATTCCAGCAGGGAATGTGATGCAAGTGGACAGGTTAGCTGGTATTCTTGGGTGTGGGGTTGCCTCTTTGCCAGTGAAGTACCTTGGTCTGCCGTTGGGGGTCTCGTGCAAGGCTAAACATGTTTGGGATGGAGTTATCGAGAAGATAGAACGGCGGTTGGCAGGGTGGAAAAGGTCTTATTTGTCGAAAGGGGGAAGAGTCATGCTTATCAAGAGTACACTCGTCAACTTGCCTACATACTATATGTCCCTTTTCCCTATTCCGGGTAGTGTGGCCAAGAGGATTGAGAAGTTGCAGCGGGATTTTCTTTGGGGGGGGGGGTCTAGGTGATGAATTCAAGTACCACCTAGTAAGGTGGTCAAAGGTTTGCACTCCGATTAAGGAGGGAGGATTGGGTATCAGGAACCTCAGGACCTTCAATCGTGCCCTTTTAGGGAAATGGTTGTGGCGTTATGGGATAGAGAGAGATTCTTGGTGGAGGGTTGTGGTGGATGCGAAATTCTGAAGTCTTTGGGGTGGGTGGTGTTCTTTGGAGCCGGGTGGTCCTTTGGGGGTGGGTTTATGGAAGAACATTAGGAAAGGGTGGGACACCTTCCTAAGGTTTACACGGTTTGAGGTGGGGGAGGGGTCTAAGGTACGCTTCTGGCTCGATTTGTGGTGCGGCGATATGGCCCTCAAGGATGCTTTTCCAGGTTTATTTAGCATTGCCTGTGCAAAGGACGCTTCAGTGGCGGAGCAGTTGGAGGTGTTGGGTGGCTCTATTCAGTGGAATGTGAGCTTTTCTAGAGAGGCTCACGATTGGGAGGTGGAAGTGCTGGCCTCCTTCTTCCAGGTGTTACGTTCCGCTAATATGAGGCGAGGGTGTCAAGATAGGTTGTGGTGGAATTCCTCCAAAAGGGGCCATTTCAAGGTCAAGCTCCTTTACGTTTCCTTGGCGAATTCTGAAGGGGGAGGATTCCGTGGAAGAGGTGTATGGCGTACTCAAGCTCCTCCGAGGGTAAGTTTTTTTGGGTGGTCGGCGGCTGTGGGCAAAATTCTGACCCTGGACAATCTTAGAAAGCGACGGGTGATAGTGACGAACAGGTGTTGTATGTGCAAGAAGACTGAGGAGACGGTGGACCATCTTCTAATTCATTGCGAGGTTGCCTATGCTTTGTGGAGTTCCTTTTTGGGCGGTTTGGGTTGTCTTGGGTGATGCCGAATCGGGTCTCGGATTTGCTTGCCTGTTGGTGGTCTTCAGGGAGGAGTGGGAGTGCCGCGGTTTGGAAAATGGTGCCTACGTGTTTCTTTTGGTGTTTATGGCGGGAAAGGAATAATAGGTGTTTTGAGGATTTGGAGGGGACTTGGGAAGACATTCTAGCCTCTTGCTTTCATACTTTGTATCTTTGGACTGTAGCGCATGTCTTTCCAGTTGCGATTAGTTATGATGATTTTCTCTTTTGTTTTTCTCCTTCTAGTTAGGTGATCCTGTGTATACTCCCAGTGTACTTTGGGGCGCCTTACGCTTTCTAATAAAACAGTTTATTACTTATCAAAAAAAAAAAATTATTGAACATGAAAATATCATTTTATACAAAGATATTGCCATAATAATTATCAATTATGAACAATAAATCATGTTGGATTGACCCGACCCGACCAACATAACCTGTTTAATTAACAATTTCAATTATTGAGCATGAAAATATCATTTTATACAAAGATATTGCCATAATAATTATCAATTATGAACATGAAAATGAATTACACTACCACATTTATATCTTTGCAACTAGGGATGAGATTAATGGTAATTTCTTTTCGTCTTAGACTTTAGGTTTTTAATTTTTTAATGGTAAAAATTGAAAAAAAAAACAATTAATTAATGAATATATATACAAGTTATGCGAGTCACTTGTAGGTTAAGTAGGCTAACCTGAAACTAACTCGTTTATTAGTCATATCTAATCGGGTCGACCCAGTTGGACTTGAATTCTATTTTACTAAATTTTAATCAATTAATTTTGTATTGGATTTATGTCAAATTCGCAAATCTTGTTAAAAATTATCGGCCATAAATTATATAAGAGAGAGAGATCTGCAGGAAGTATTGGCCAACCCTTCCTCCTCATCCCATCTCTAAATGGAAAAGTGGGCCTCAAATAAGAAACCTTGGAGAAAGCAACACCAATTGAGGCTCAGGCTAGCAAATATCCTGCTTATGTAGTCTTCTTTCGTTTGGGCCTCTCAGCATATTCCCTCCTCAATTGGGTTGTGTTGACTGATGTGGAAGGTGGGTTGGGCCCTAGCGTTCTCCCTGATTTTTAAAAAATAAAACAAACAAATCCTATATTTTTTATTTATTTTTTTAATTATCATCAAACAAACAGACAATTCAACATCACGAATGTCAATCAAAAAGACAAAAAATCAGAGAATAATATGTCGAAAACGCAACCTCATTCTGTCAAAGAGTCACTTGGACTCTTCTTGATCGTGTGGGCATCCCTTTCAATGAGAGCTTTAGGTTAATGTTGATCCACCAACCTGGAGAAAAAGGATGCAATATTGTTACCTTGTATGACCTTTATGAGGGAATCTAGAGAATCTAAAAGGGTTTATCTTCAATTTGAACTAATCAACACTTTTCTCATCATGGTTTGAATTGCATGCATGAGCACTAACCCACTAACCCATTACTCGTAGGCCGATGTAGGGGGACTAGCATACGCCATAGCCTCCCTTCACTTTAGAAGGGTTTAGTATAGATCTTTTGGCCAAAAAATTTTAGATTGGCCGCTCACCGGTCCTTTGAAAACGGGTCTAAAAAGTTAAGTGACGTAGGGGGACTAGCATACGCCATAGCCTCTCTCTACTCTTGAAGGGTTTAGTATATATCTTTGGGCCAAAAAATTTTAGATTGGCCGCTCCCCGGCCCTTTGAAAACCGATCTAAAAAGTTAAGTACATACACAAGCTAAGGTGGTCTCATACAGCCTAGGAAAAAAGTGGTCCTATATGAACTTGGACTAAATTTACATCAAAATCGATGATATTTGTTGGTTGGTAAACAAATTTTATTTGCAAAACATTTTATGAAAATGAATAATTGAAAATAGAACTCTAGCATTATTAGCATATTGTAATTCAACATTTAGACTTCCTGGGACTGTCAAATGTTTCTGAATTGTGTGAATGAACTCTTCTTGTTTCTATCACAACTACTAAACAAACATTTTTAGCTATGAATATTCTTAAAAACTATGCTTTTTAACAAAAATGAATATGATTTTTTGATTGATTGTGGTTATAGTTAGGGATGGAGGCAGACTTTGGTATAGGTAAAGGCCAAGGACCAAAACTTTTAGTGGGTAGGGGCCAATAGGCAAAAAAAATAAAAAGAAAAAAAAAAAGTTTTCCTTATAATTTTTTTTTTCCTTGTGTGTGTGGGCCTACACCGGCCACCCCCAGCTCCGTCAATGGGTATAGTGTTCTCCTTGTTATCCTAAAAAAGAGTAATATATGCTTCATACTCAACTCTTATCACAATTATATACAATAATACAACTAGGCTGATATGGAATTGGTCATAAGGCGTTGGATTAGCATTTATTGAAATAAAATAAAAAATTTAAGGATTGATAGACACTATCACATCAACTCAGTTGTATGCGAATGAGATGAGGATTGAGTATTTTACATTGCTCCTCATAAAAAAATAATAAGGATAATTTATTAAAAATATGTGAAAGTTGAGGAATTCAGTTGTATCTTTCTTTTGGACGCCTATTTTGTCCCTTAATAACTACTATATTTCATAATTGTCGAAAATACTTTATGTGATGTTAATTAAAATATTCTGGTAAAAAATAATTATAAAGAAACGAATCAAATAGCTAATTTTATGGGTTTTTTTTTTTAAAAAAAAATATATATCAATTAAGTGATATTTGTTGTATAGTCTATCCAAGTCTTTGACTAACTACTTTTCCTACCCAAAAAAAATAAAAAGTGTAGAATATCATATGGCTTCTTAATGTTCCCAATTTTGTAGACTAATATGGTCAATTGAATTCTGCATGACTATTCGGTTCCGTTTGTTAAAACTTTTGTTTTAAATTCTTAAAATAAAAATATTAACAAATAACTCAAAACGGACAAATAATTTTCACTTTTACATCAAATTAAAATACTTTTGTGAAACAAAAATCAACAAACATTCCCTCAAAATACATTAACATAATTAAGAAGAGAGCCATGTTTAATCTCCAAGTGGTAGGTGTTAGGTGCAAGACAGATACATTAGAATCTTAAAATAGGATCAAGAAAAAGAAACCTTGTATTTCATTGGTCATTGGAACAACAATAGATGTTGAAAAGAATATCCAGGAACAAAGTCAAACCTCGTGTTTGCCCTACTTGTTTGATATCTGCAACTTCTATTTCTGGACCAATCACCCGTTAAACGGAATGGGCCCCTCAACGTTCACCCAACTTTGAAAGTCTGTGCTCTCATTCTCAGGTTGTGGCGGTGGCTGAATAATTTTTTTCCAATGAATCTAGATTTTTCAATAATTTGTTATCCGAATAGTTTGACAATTCGGATAATTACAAGATTTACAAACTTGACACAAACTAAATACTAAATTATTGAGTCGGGTTAAAGAGTTTGACTAATTTAATTAAATAAGTCGGGTTAAGATCATGACTTATATATATAGTGTTATACACATATACATACTCAATACGATCCGAACTTAACACATGACATTTAAGACTGGCAATTTTGATACAACTTATAAAATTGACATAAACTTAACACGAGATTAGCGAGTTAGGATTAAGAGGTCTGACTCGTTTAATTAAATAAGTCGAGTTAATGTTGACGTATATAGTGTAATAGCTATACCCGACACGACCCAAACCCAATACGTGACATTTATCCTGTAAAGTGTAAACCTAAAACAAAATTAGTGAATTAGAGTTGAAGGGTCTAACTCTTTTAATTAAATAAATCGGTTTAAAGTTTACTTATATAGTGTTATACTTATTAACGAATTAAGGTCGGTGAATTCGACTAATTTAATTAAATGTCATATTAAAATTGATCAATATCTTGATACAACTTCAACCCGACATATGTAACACGGTGCCAGTGAACCTCAAGGGAATCCAAATTATTATCAAACATGTGGGTAAAAAGAAAGACCAGACAGAGAACAGAGTATTTGAATTGGTAGTGCTTTGGTTGGACTAGAAATGGTGATTTGTGTCGGGGTAATTAATTGGACGTGGACATGAAAAAATAGGGTTCATGAATCATGAATGTGAACATGCAGAGACTTTAGAGTTACAGGTTCATTGGATTGACTATTACGTAATTAGTGTTGAATATATAAGTCGGTCGCGGTCACTGGTCAATGGTTGAGTCTTCTTGTTGTACTTTTTTTTTTTTTTTTTGGTATGGGACGACTTTTTATTTGTTTTGTTGTGCTTGTGTGATGTAGCCAGTGACGTCATTCCCATGAGGCACCCCACCCCACCTTCCAATTTTGAACCATCAATATCTTTAGTCGAACGAGGACGAATGAAATTGACTTTTATAAACAGGAAACGTTTATTTTCTGGGAAAATATATGCTGTGCTTTTTTTTTTTTTTTTTGTTATGCTGAGGTCAATAATTAATAAATAATGAAGAAGAAAAATAACAGTAAATAATGAATTTAGGCAGGTGTCAGTTCATTTAGGCAGGAAAAATATATAATTTACGCAAGCCTAATTGGAACTCTAATCAAGACCAAGTTCAATCCATGCAAACAGAAAATGAAAAAGTCATGATGTTTGGAGAGAAGAGAGAAATATATATATATATATATATAATAGTTTTTGAAAAATATGGTTTTTTTCTTTTTTAAGAAAAAAAAGTGTTTTGATGGTATACAAGGAGGAGGAGGACTAGTTTTTTGGTAGAGTCTACGTTTAAAAAAAGTAGTTGTTTAGGTGTGTTTGAATTGTTTGAAAAAGATGAGAATTGTTTTCTGGTAGGGTCGACACGGATTTTTCTTTTTCTTTGCTTGAATTGTTTGTTAATAGTTTTGAAAAAAAAAATTGAAAATAAGAAATTATCAAACCATTATTATTTAAGGCAAAAAATTAGTAATAGAATTTTTATTTATTTTTTTTATTTTTTTATATATATAAGTACAAGAGACCTACAAAACCAAACCAGAAAAATATTAAGTATGGTATGTATAAGATTACTTCAAAGGGGAAACACACAATTACACAAATAAGAAAAACTATGAAAACATCATGCATCCCAATATAATAAACTTATATATATATATATATATAGACAAATAAGATGGTTTACATTCAATTGAGATATGAATTTTTTAGGCACGGGATACTCTGGATAGCTGGTTTAGGGGGTGGTAAAACCGCCTCTTTAGCTTAAAGGGGAGGTTCGATCACCTCTAATAGTCAATTTGAAAGTGCTTAAATCAATGGCCACTGAATGGTTCAGTCATCTTTAATGACCAGTTTGGAGGTGGCCAAACCATCTACTTGACTATAGAATAGTACGTTTAAAAAAAGTAGTTGTTTAGGCGTGTTTGAATTGTTTGAAAAAGATGAAAATTGTTTTTTGGTAGGGTCGATACGGATTTTTCTTTTTCTTTGCTTGAATTGTTTGTTAATGGTTTTGAAAAAAAAAAATTGAAAATAAGAAATTATCAAACCATTATTATTTAAGGCAAAAAATTAGTAATAGAATTTTTTTTGTTTTGTTTTGTTTTGTTTATATATATATATATATAAGTACAAGAGACCTACAAAACCAAACCAGAAAAATATTAAGTATGGTATGTATAAGAGTACTTCAAAGGGGAAACACACAAATAAGAAAAACTATGAAAACATCATGCATCCCAATATAATAAACTTATATATATACACTCTAGACAAATAAGATGGTTTACATTCAATTGAGATATGAATTTTTTAGGCACGGGATACTCTGGGTAGCTGGTTTAGGGGGTGGCCGCGGTAAAACTGCCTCTTTAGCTTAAAGGGAAGGTTCGGTCACCTCCAATAGTCAATTTGAAAATGGTTAAATCAATTACCACACAATGGCTCAGTCATCTCTAATGACTAATTTGGAGGTGGCCAAACCATCTACTTGACTATAGAATAGTTTAGTCATCCTTGAATCTTGATAGTCAATTTGAAAGCGATTGAATCACCTTCGATGACTTATTTAGAAGTGGTCAAACTACCCTAAAATGCTTCGTGCAAACTCAACAGCTAGCCAACCAAACCACCTTTTTTTTAAAAAAAAAAAAAAAAAAAAATTATTTGATGTCATAATCTAAGTCATTTATTTAAATTGAAGGGTCCAAATAAAAAAGATATTACTATATTGGGTGCAATGGTCACCGGATCTCAAGGTATTACATGGCCGACTTGAAAATGTGAAAGAAAAAAAAAATGATATATATAGACGGGGCAGTGTCCTTAAAGTCAAACCCGAACGTGTAATTGGCGACATGTGCTCTTATCCAGTCCATAATAATTTAACACGTGCGACGTGAGGCTCACGTTGTCAATGCACGCGTGTTTTACTTCTACTCCTCTCGTCAAGTCCCACTACTAACACTCCGAAATTCTCACACCAAATAAAGCGTTTTTTTTTTTTTTTTTTTTTTTTGAATAAAATCAAACAAATAATTAGCTATTACTGTTCCTATTTCGGCTGCATTGTAGCAGGTGCTCCTCCAACAGTTTCAAGCAATTCAAACGTTTTTGAATTTGTTACTATTTTCAAAAAGAAAAAAAATAAATAAATACATACTCCTTATCTTACCCGAAAAATAAATTAATATTAAATAAACAAGACAAAGAGTGTCACTTACAAGTTACAAGTAAAAGACACCAACATGAGTTGTTAAATTGGACTAAGAATAGAAGAATAGAAGATTGAGACCAATCAAGTTGACAAGTTGATGAATTGTACCCCAAAAAGAAAGAAAAAGCATAGGCCGCTTATCTCATGCAATGCGTCATTTGCAGACCGTAATTAACTGTCCAGATTATTAATAAAAGAGTCATGTGAAAGTGAAATTCAGTTGCCTCAAGACAGAAAAAAATTGTCGGATAATTTATCATAGTGGCTGTCTAAATTGTTACGAGTCTGGTGTCGCGGTTTGGAAGCTATATAAGAAAGGTAGTAGAGATGAAGTGTCAAAGTTTCCAAGGTGAAGGGTTGGTGGCGATGGGTTCCTACTTTCTGCCGTGAAAGTTAAATAAATAACACAAGCCTGCAGCCAGCCGTCGTGAATTGGTCAGAGGTGGCTTCTAACTACGATTGGCTTATCCTTGCTTGAATTCAACCAATCTTTGACTCTTTATACATCATAAAGCCGGTGGTCACGGTCGTGCTACATTTTTGAGAGGGTGAATGTATAAAATCCAACTATCATAAAGTGTATCAGATTCAGAAAGCCTAGAAAAATAAAAAATAAAATATTATTTTATTCCAAAAGTAAATAAATAACAAAAACTATGACTATTCACCCAACACACATTTAGCCCGCCAAGAATAAAGTTGCATATATAATACATGCATGTGATATGAGCCTCCTGGCCTTGACATTTGCTCACCAATAAAAAGAAAAAAGAAAAAAGGGAGATAGTCAATATTGCTTTGTTTGGTCATATTTAGGGTTGGAAAGTTCAAAAACATTTAAGAGATAGAGAAAACTTTTTAGAATTGTCTTTTTTTAAAAAAAAAATAATTGAGACTAACTTTTGGTGGGAATATTATATTATATGGAAATGCCAAGTTTAAAACAGTCTTTAGTATGTATGTGAAAAAACTAAATCAAATATATTAATTGGTTTTGATTTTGAATGTAAAAGTATCAAATTTAGAAGAAAATTTTAATTTAAACCTAAAAAAACACAACAAATTAAAAAAAAAAAAAAAAGAAGAAAGAAATGAATTGTTTATACAATTTAAAACTAACACGATTCTCTGATTTGTAAATTAATAATCACTCAACATTGATTACGTTTATAAATTAATTATTGTCCATTAAAAGTAGGAAAATTTGGTTTAAACTTCTTAGTTTTTGTGATATATATATATATATGTTGGGGATAAAATCCACAATGGGTCCCACTATCTCTCAGCAATCCTTAATTATCTCATAAGGTCCTACCTTATCTCAACTACCTCACATTATCTCTCCACTGTTTCAAATGATTCTTCGATCATCTTAAAGGAGAAGATTACATAGAAAAATCCTATAAAAGGGAACAAAATCGGTAAGAGGATCATCCTTTCTATATATAATGCTAGCTCTGGGTATATTTTGACCCCATATACGACTGCTAACTTAAGTATCGGAGGATCTTCCCTGTAGACTCCTTTGACGCTCTTATTATTTTGTAGGAGCCCAAAGATTAATAATTAAGAAGATTAATAATTAAGAAGGTGGGAGGGGGCAGTTGAACTGGGCACACAAGCCATCCCTTATGTTTGGGGCAGTCGCACAAGCTACCATTAGTTAAGGGTTTCTGTGTGAATCACCCCTTAATTAGTTTGAGGCAGTTGTGCAAAATATCCTCTATATTTGGAGTGGCTGCACAAGCCACGCCTTTTGTTTCGAGTGGCCACACGAGTCACCCCCTTGCCGAGGGGTAGCAACACAAGCCACCATTTTTTTTAGGGATGACTGCACAAGCCACCCACACTATTAGAGATGCCTTGCCTCCTTTGAGGAGTTCACCAATCCACCCCTACTTATAAATGTAATGAGAATTTTTCTAGTTATAGACAGAGAGTTGGACATTAAGACCAAGGGAGGCCATGGCCCTACTATTTTTCCCATTTTCTTTTAAAAAAATGCTGTTAAATTAAATATATGTGCATTTTTTTTAAAAAAAATTAGGCTTGATCCTTCATTGATCTAGTCAAATTAAAAATTCTACTTTCGTCCCGGGTTATCGTCCCGGGTTATAAAAGACTTCAATCAATGTCATCTTCAATCTTTGTTTATTGATGCACTAGTGGAGCGGGCGGTTAAGCTATGGCTCGACTGGTCTTGAGGGTGCGCCTGCGGTTTTCACCGTTTATGTCCTTCATGAGCAGTCTCCCGCGGGTTGTTGCTACTATGGTCACGCCCAAGTATAATAGACATAATTGGTCTCTCCTTCCAACCTTTTTAATTAGAAAAAAACAAATCTTTCTTTATTTATTTTCCCTCTTAGATGATGACCAAGAAGCACGCAGTCACCCTGGGACATTGAGAACGAGTTCAACCTACTTAATTGGAAGGACCTTCTCTAATATCATGCTGCAAGATTTCATAGATAAGGTTCATGAACCTTATAGACACGTTTTGCCTTGTCATACAAGGCATATACTAGATGAGGAAAACATCTAAATTCCAACATAAATATTCTAGGTCAAATCTAGAGAATGCCAGCTAAATTTTATAATGCTAATGATGTGACCGTTTTAATCAACTTTTGAAATTTTATTAAAAATAAAGATTGATCAAACAATTAGTCGGAATTGTCATGTTAGTGTTGTAAGATAATTATAAGATAAAGATGCGGTTTCTAGCATTATTATTCGGTAAATATCAAATACTAAATGAAAAAGTGAAAAAGAAATATCCTTTTTCCCAAACAAGAAGCATTTTATTGGCAGCCAACACAAGAAGATGAGTGGAATATGAGTACTAAACTACAGTGTTCATAGCTTCACACTCCTCACTCGGGCAACGTTAATTCGATGTCCTTCGTATATACTTTGAAAAGCAGAAATGAAAAGAGGATTGCAGTTCCAAAAAGCATCCTAATTTTGTGTCAATTTTATCAGCCGACATCAGAAAACGACAAATTAAGGACTCTACGTAGTCCATGCTTGTCGCTTTACTTTTTTTTCTTTTTCTTTTTCTTTTTCTTTTTCTTTTTCTTTTGGCATGCTTCTCGCTTTAATTTCTTAAGAAATGCAGGCTTAAAAAAAAAATTTACAAAAAAAAAAATTTATAAACTGATGTGGCACAATATGATTGGATATAAGATAAGTTCAAATTTTGAAAAATCTAATTATGTTGTGTCACATCAGTTTGTAAAAACTTTTCTGTAAAATTTGTTTGTAAGCCTAGTACTTCTCTTACTTTGTTACATAAAAGGCTTCTTATAAGCTAGGGGTGTAAACGAGTCAAGCTTGAGCGAGCTTCTCTTATTTGAGCTCGGCTCGTTTAAATTTTACTCGATTTCGAGCCGAGCTCAAGGACAAGCCAAAAAATCAAGCTCGAACTCATAATAAGTCGAGCTAAGCCAAGCTAGCTTGCAAACTGGCTCTTATATTTAATTTATTTATTTTTATTATAAATTTAACTTCAAGTACTCTTAAACCACTCAAGAAGCTAGCTTGCATATGAGCATTTGCTTAGCTAGTTAGGGTCCGTTTGGGAGTGCGTTTTTAAAAAAATTAATCTGCGTTTTTAAACCAAATCGCAATTTTGGAGTGTTTGGGATTGCGATTTTAAAAACGCAAAATTTAAAATCGTGGAAAAATCTGCGATTTCTATAAGCTGACTAGGGGGTGCTTATTTGAAAAAGTCCGAATTTAAACCAAAATCACGATTTCTCTTAAAACAATATTTGGCGCAATATTTACTTATTTGGCAATGAAATTGCAATTATTTGCTAATGTTATCCAAACACTTAATTAGTAAAAAAGTACTTTTTAACATGTTTTACCAAACGCCTATGCGAATTTAAAAAGTAACGATTTTAAAAACGTAATTTTTAAAAACGCAATTTTTAAAATCGCACTTATTAAAATCGCACTCCCAAACGGGCCCTTAGTCGAGTATGGAGTCTGAGTTAAGAAAGCAAGACACTTAGTTTTGAAGCGAGAGGCTATGTATCCTTTTATTATTAGGAAAATAAAAAATCATCAATTTTTAATATTAATATGAGCAATTACCAATTCGAGCCTTATAAAAGCTGCTCACAAGCCTAATCGAGTCGAGTCGAACTTGCTTCATTTAATATTCGAGTCAGTATTTGTGTTCACAAAACACCTTATTTAATAATCAAATTGAGTACGAATCGATCCCGAGCTTGCTCGCGAACAACTTGCTTGTTTAACACCCCTATTGTGACTGTGGCTGCCAACTTTTTTCAAAAAACTTCTTTTTTTTTTTTTTTTTAATAATTTTATTTTATTTTATTTTATTGAATTTAACTAAATTTTCATATGGGTAGTGGTATGGCGTGTTTAAGTTGTGAGTTAGTGCAATATACTTATCATACTCTCGTCCTACGTACCCTCAACTCTGCACGGTTGACCAATTAATCAATGCTTATTTTTTCTATAGCGTCAGCTTTTATTTAAAAAAATAAAAAATAAAAAATAAAATAAAAATAGATACGATCAAATTAGTCCAATAGAATAGGGGTGAAATGAGAGTATGACAGATAGGAATTTACTAAGGTTAAAATATTTTCTAGAGAACGTTTTTTCTATTTTTTTTGGTCTTTGAGAATAAAGATAATGGTCAAATCGAAAACATTTTCGATTGGCCTAAAAAAACTTATTTAATTTTTGTAAAATAATTTATCTTTTTCAAAATCGTAAACAATTTTTTCGAATTTGAGCTTTTCACTCTCAAATCGTTGGAGTTCGCTAGATCATAGTCGGCTTCTGTCGAAATTCGCCTAACTACTGCCAGAGGTTGTTGGAAGTCACCAGCTGTTTTTTGTTGTCGCTCATTTTTAGTACGAGCCAAGCGTAAGAAAATATTTGCAACAAAAAACATTTTACTTCAACAAAATATCGAGTAATGCTACTATTTACACTAATTTTACATCGGTTGACGTTGTGTATTTTAAGTGACTTCTCATATGAGCCACTTAAAAAACACAAAAGAAAAATCACTTAAAATACTTCACGGTATAAAATAAATATGATAAATAAATGTAAAGAATATCATTACTTGCAAAAGTATTTTGTCGCATTAATGGTTGTATTAGCATGTTGGATGAAAAATGTCATGGAGGGTAAGAAGGTAGCCAAGACTTTTATTTAGGGAAAGGGATGGATATGATAATTCAATAGTTGTGGTTTGTCCATAATAAGGAACACAGATAATGACTCATTAATAGGGTCAAATTAAGTATATATTCAAAAGTATGCAAATTAATTTGGGGGAGCCCATATTGAAAATTGGGGCTCATATAAATGTGGTGATATATTGAAAGCTTTGAAAAGTTTTGACATACTCATTCACCACATATGTATTCATTCTTTCTTTTTAAAGTCTTTAGGCCGATATTTAAGCTTAATTAATATCTTTATTAGAAAGTTTTAATAAACTTTAACATACAGCATCCGCCACATGGCCCACATGTTTATTAATTTTTTTTTTTTTTTTTTTACAAAATATTTGGGAGGACAAAGTCACATATTTATTAAACCTAATGCTATTTTTCACACCCATTTCAAATAAGTTAATATAACGTGTTTTAAGTGGGTTTTTTATTTTTTATTTTTTATTTTTTTATAGTCACTTCTATCAGGACGTGGTGAAAAACTACGTATGTTTTACTGCATTCAATAAAAAATTGATACATCAGGTAAAAACACAAAATATAATGAAGATGAAAATGCCGTATTTTTAATTCAAATCAATCCCAACAACTTTTCTATTAGTTCTAACCCAACACTCACCACTCACCATCAAATCCCGTCCCGCCTCCGAGCCCTCAACATCAGAGTTTCCAAAACCAACCAAGACGGTAGATTCGGTAGTTTTATTAATGTGTATTTTGTCAAAAGAAAATTATTTGGTTTGAAAGGTTATATTATTTTTTGGTATTAAAAGCTGAGATGATTATTTCTATTGGAAGGTGTAAAACACTGAATTTACACCACCATCTAATTGAAGTTATTCTTTTTTTTTTTTTTTTTTTTTAAAAAAAAAAATATTTTTTTCTTTAAAATAATTAACATGAAAAATCGCTTAAAACATATTACATTATCGAAAAATGAGTATAATAAATAAATGCAAAAAGAAAGGTTGATGTTTTTTTTTTTTTTAGGTGTGACTTTGTGTCTCTGCTTTTCCCGCGTGTTTAGTCCCCTAATTTACTTTTGCTTGATTAGCGCCCACTGTTAGTAGCAAGGCAGGTAAAGTCCATGTAGTTCAGCTGTCTGTCTAGCTGCCCAAACAACCTTTCTGGTTGAATTGGACCATCTTTTGTCAAACATGTGCGGAGAAGCAACCCCCCCACACCTTTTTATTTGACGTCCAAGCAAAATAAAATAAATAAACGAAAACCATATTAATTATGCCTAAACTAATATTTTTATGGTTCCAATTCAATGTACTTGAAAAGCATTATTAAAAATTTGGTCATGGTGTTCATGTTCGGGGCTTGCTCTATTTTTTAAACATTTTTTTAATTTATTATGTGAGGAAGGCAATGACCTCAATGCTGTGACGCATGGCACCGCCCAATTGGAGATAGTGTCTTCAAGCATGAGGTTTTAAGTTAAACAACCTTTTCATCACAAGGCAAAAAGAGCACTTTTAAAACGTGTGAATTTATTAAGTACTCGTAAGTGGAGGAAGGAACCACTTTGTAGCATGCGAAACTCGTGCTAAATAAAGCAACACACACAAACGCTTCTGTGTGTCTTTCTTTAGAGAAAGTTTCCGTTTTCATTATCGATGGAGACCCGAATGGGTGGGTTTTATTTTATATTTTACTTTATTTACAAACAATGGAGAATTATAAATTATTATAATTGTTTTGTTTATAAATGGCTTAACTTTATTTACACAATTATGAGTTGATGATGTGGATGTTCTAATCAATAACATATCTAATATTAGAACAAAAGATGTTCTAGGAAAAGGAAACCACAATTAACCTTGAGGGAGTATCGACACTTTTCCTTAATCAAGAATTTTTTGTTTTTATTTTTGTTTTTTTTTTAAAAAAAAAAAAAACAAAAAAACAAAAAGCAAAAAGCATACCGTACGTCAGACACGTGAAGGGAAGGAAGAAAAAACAACACATTTTTCAAGACCTCCCACGACTTCTTAAACGAATACTTTAAGAAAAGAATTTTTTTTTTTTTTTTCACGTGTGAAAAGTTGAATTATTTCTTTAAAAATTGAATAAAAAAATTGAAAGGAGTGGCGACGCAATCACCCTCAATGAAGGAGAGGCTGGCCACTCAGGGCACATTTATCTTATTTAGGGATAGTGCACAACTAAGAGGTGGTCGTGCAACAATCTCTAATTAAGGAGAGTGATGGTCGCCTCTGTCATGAACGAAGAAGAAGGATAGATACAATAACCATTTTTGTCCTGATCAAAGGTAATTGTACGACAACCCTTACAAGACGAGGGTAGCCATGCAGCCGCCCCCAATAGGTTAAGGCTGACTGCACGACTACCCCAATAGGACATGAATGGTTGTGGAGCCACACCAACATAATAGAGGTTGTCGCATGATTACCCTCCTTCTCCATTAATGATAGCCGAGAAGGTGACCAACACTAATCAAGAGTGAGTGATTTTCATTTCGGATTTCGATCTCGCTTCCTAATACGTGCTAATCATATAAAAATTGCCTTGAGACCACTAAATCACCAACACTAGTGGTGCCTATATTTTGATTGGATTATAAATTTAAGAAGACTTGTAAGAATGTGAAATTTTACCGGAGGCTCATCTTATTCCCAAATTCTCATTAATCTTGTAGGAATGGCTTTTATGTTTTCCAAAATTCCCTTTATAAAAAGGAGAATAGGGTTAAATTTTTATAAATTTTAATAAGTCAATTTAATCCCATCAAAATGAGGCATTATATATACATAATGGGGGCAAATTTTTTTTCACCAAATTGAATTGAAAGAACTTTTTCAATCAAATCTATAAATTTGTCAAATTTTTTTTCTAAGCATACGAGAAACACATGTTTCTTTTTTAATACCATTAATAGAGTTGAAAAAAATTCTATTAAAAAAATCACGTTCTTCTCATATGTACTATTAAAAAAAAAACAAATGTAATTATTTAGTACTAAGAGACAAATAATAATTATATTGAGTGAATAAAAAAAAAAAATACCAATTAGAGAAGATGAGTAACGCTAAAAGTTCTCATTGTATTTTAAATGATGTGACTTTTAAAATTATTATTGGGCTTATGATAAATCATTATTAATTTTTGATCAAATAATAATTTAAAATGTCACGTCCTTTAAATAGAAGGGGCTGCAAGAAAATGAGAAAATTACAGTTTACCCCCCCAAAGTTGATAGCGATTTTCAATTCGAATACCAAAGTTTTAATTTTTGCAATCCACTCCCACAAAATTTCAATTTTTTTCAATTCGACCAATATTATTCAAAAATTCCCATATTGCCCATAATTTTTATTTTTTATGAAAAGAAATAAATTTGGGGCTGCAAAAATGACCAGATGGCCAAAGGGGTGGCTACGGCCAACCCGAATTTTTTTTTAAAATTTTTTATATAAAAAAAAAAATAGGGGCAATATGAGAAGTTTTGGATATAATTGGACAAATTGTAAAAATTTAAAACTTTGGGGGGTGAATTACAAAAATTAAAATTTTAGTGTTCGAATTAAAAAACGCTGTCAACTTTGAAAAATAAATTGTAATTTTCCTCAAGAAAATTAAGGAAACACCTTTTGGAAAAAGCAAAGGTAGAATAGAAGCAGGTGAAGTGTGTAGTGTGAAGCGCGGAGAGAAAAATGCTTTGAGCTGAATAAAAAAATTCGCTTTGTACCAATAATAATAATAATAAAAAAGTGATATATATATATATATATATTTTAAATATATAAAAATAAAATAAAATAAAAAAGAATGCATGGAACGTGGAAAATGCCAGAGAACGGGACAAAGAAAAGAAAGTGAATGGCCATACATAACAAAAACCCATAATGAAAAGCAGATAATGAAAGAGAAAGCAGCGGGTCAAGATGGAACTTCTCCTTCCATCCATTGTTTATTCATTTGATGGCGTGCTTGACTTTGAAATTTTTGTGCCTGGAATTTCAATGCAACCGACACGTTCCCACCCATCACATTCTTTAATATTTTACCCAACTCAACAAAAAACCATGCACTATAAATCTATCTATTATCTTTACTGTCTACCCACTTGAACTCCACATGCCCCCTTTCTCTCCATTTCCACCAAGTTTCCTCACAACTTGTCCTTCTTTTTTTTTTTCTTTTTTAATTCTCTCTCCCTGTCTCTTTTTCTCTATATATATTCACACGCCCAATTCAACGAACAATTGATAGAGGAGCCAGCATAGCTTTTTTTTTCTTTGTTTCTTGGTCAATCTGAGACAGCTTTGAGCCGGTCGAAACTTGAATTTTGCTTGCTCGGAATACGGCGGCTATGGATTTTTCTTCATGGAGAAGCACTCGCTTGGATCTTAACGCCAATCCCATCCGGGTTCTCGAGGATGCTTCGGTACGTACTTGGAAATTTAATCTTTTCATCCATCCATCCATCCGTTCCCAGAAGCTCATTTTCACTTCAATTGATGTCATGAAATTAACTAAGAAGATGTTTTTTTTTTCTGTTTTTTATTCAATTTCAGAACAAAGAGGAGGAAAGCAATAATTTTGTCGACTTTGGAAGGAAGGTTTCTGTAAAAGAAGAGGTGGGTTTTTGATTAATTCTCTTTTTTCTTTTTTCTTTTCTTATTTTTCTTCATTATTACATGGGTGCTGAGATTTTGTGGTGTTCGGATGATGTGTTCAGAGTGGGGCTTTAGTGGAGGAGATGAACCGCGTGAGCGCAGAAAATAAGAAGCTGACGGAAATGTTAACGGTGATGTGCGAGAATTACAATGCTCTGAGGGGACAATTGACGGAGTATATGAGCAAGAACTCTGAAAAGGAGCTTATAAGCGAATCAAGGAAAAGGAAGTCAGAAAGCAGCAACACCAATAATGTCAATGGAGTTCGTGGAAATTCAGAGAGCAGCTCAACTGATGAGGAATTGCCATCCAAGAAACCCAAAGAAGAAACCATTAAGGCAAAGATTTCCAAGGCTTATGTCAGAACTGAAGCATCCGATTCCAGCCTTGTAAGTCTCTACCAATCTCTCTTTCTCTTTCTCCCTCCGTCTGTCTGTGTGGGTGGGCATAAAATGACATGGTTTTCCTTTGTAGGTTGTGAAGGATGGATATCAATGGAGGAAATATGGTCAGAAGGTGACCAGAGACAATCCCTGTCCTAGAGCTTACTTCAAATGTTCTTTTGCTCCAAGCTGCCCCGTTAAAAAGAAGGTTAGTGATCTTCAAATGTTCTGTTGCACGCACACGTTGTCTGTCTTTCAGTTCAACTAAGAAGAAAATGAACCAATTCCTCACTCAATTTCCTATTTGATTGATATTTAGAAAGAATATGTTAAGGAGTTTGTGCTCATGATATTATTTTGGATCTTCAGGTGCAAAGAAGCGTGGAAGACCAATCTGTGTTGGTTGCAACCTACGAAGGGGAGCACAACCATCCCAACCCTACTCAGCTGGAGGCAACATCTGGCTCGAACCGCTGCGTGACCATCGGTTCACTCCCTTGCTCGGCGCCTCTCAACTCGGCTGCAACGACAGCCCTCACAACTCTTGACTTGACAATTAAAGCGAAACCCAACAGTGATATTGCCAAGCAATCAAAACCCAGAATGGATTCGCCGGAAGTGAGACACTTCTTGGTGGAGCAGATGGCTTCTTCCTTGACGAAAGATCCCAATTTCACAGCAGCTCTTGCCGCAGCCATTTCGGGAAGAATTCTACACCAAAATACAACAGAAAAATGGTGAAGAAATTATTGTATTGAAATAGCTTTGTATGGGTATTTAGAGGATTAGGATCGATGTTTATGTAAATACAACATTGGGAAGATCGAGGGAAAGAAGATCTAGCTAGCTAGGAACATATAATTGTTGAACCTCGGACTAAATTAAGAATACTGTCTACTGAAACAGTAAAACACTTGAAGAGTCTGGTTCTGGTGCTCAATCATGGCCTCTTTATACATCGTTTCACATCCTACTATGGATATTTCTTGAACCTTGATAACAATGGAAAACTACTGCTGGTCTCAGTCCTGCAACCTTTTTGGTCCTTTCATTTCTGTAATTAAGGCTCAACAATTGCGAAATGAGTTGAACTAATTCTACAAATGTTGGAAGCCTAAACCTCAGACGACCAAGAAACAAGTTATGTATAAACCAACCAGCTATATATATATATATATATATGTTCCATTCAATCTCATTTTTAATCCGACTATGATCAAGAATTGACAGTGAGGAATGTTATGTTGTGTAACTTAATTTTCCCATTTGATTAAAAAAAGAACAAGAAAAAAAGAAAAGTGTAATATTTGAGAATATCGATCCATGTTCATTATTTGGAACCGGGTGAGGGTACCGGAACACGCTAACAATAGGCTTATGGTTCACAAAGTTTTATTTCATGGTTAAGATTTAAAGTTTGTTTATCTAATGGTGTACACATGATATCATATACTCTAATTTTTTTTAAAAAAAATGTGCTAACATTGACATCATGTATATAAAATAAATATTAAATATTATCCATTTTATTAGAAATCGAGAGGATAAGTGTTTGTGTGGGTAACAGTAAACTGGCTTGATTCTTGAGATTAATGGGAGAAGAATGATTTTTCAACAGTGCACTACATTGTAAGAAAACAGGTGCTTTCTCACCAAACAAATCATCAATAATTCCCAAAACCTAAAATGAGCTCATTTTCAATCTGCAATAGTACTGAATAACTAGATAACACGAACAATAAATTATGGTCTCAACCTTGTACGTTTGCCGTGCATTTTCAATTTTATTATTATTATTTTTTTCTTGCAGCTTCATTTAATCTTGAAACAAGAGAGGGGTCGAAGTCCAAAAACACCTCTATGCATACATACAAATCATTCCAAATAAGCTCATTACTGTTGTGAAGAGGTAGCTCAATTAGTTAGAACCACGCTTAATGAAGCGAAAGTCAACTAGTTCGAATCTCTCTTCTCCTCTTGTGCGGACATATAAATAAAAAATAAGCCCACCACTTAAAAACCCACAAAATTCTAAAAGCCATTTGACAACTAACATTCCTTAAAGTTGCCCATCAAAGAGAACCACACAAAACACACGGCTCAACACCTCACCAATTCATGCACACTCCCTTCGGACTGTGCCACACACAACACACGCACAGCCGATTTAATTGAGTTGGTCGGCTTCATCGAGTTGGTAGGAGGAGAAGTGAGAAAGAAAGAAACATATTGGACCACCCTCCTTTTTCTTTTAGGAAAATGGGGCACGTTGGACTCCTAACACTTAAAATATTTAATTGAAATGTAAGGTAAATTGGTGGAAACAAAATTCAAACTTAGAACCTTTCACTTTGATACGATGTTAAATCACTATTTCTCTAAAATATTTAAACGAATAAAAAATGACTAATTTAATAATTTAATTTATATTCTAACTCAAAGAATTCAAACCATAGTTAATCAAACTGGCCGTACCATATTATGCAAAACAAAAACATAAAAAAAACGAAACACTTTTAAGAAAATAGTATTCATCTCTCTCATTTTCTATACACATATCGTCTGGTTAATATACATACAAGAGAAGAAGCAAAACTAAAGATAAATATTTCACCTTCATCACTCTTTAGAACAGGAAGAGCAACCAATAATGAGCATTTAGTAGTTCCCAAAATCACAAATCAAGCAAAGCTTTCAAACTTTATATTAACATGAAATTAAAAAGAAGAGAAACATAAGCATACCGGTATTGGGCGTACTCCAAGCGCACCGTTTCTTGCTTTCTAAGCAACCCCACCACCGACTCTCTCGACCTTCTCAGCCTGTTCAGTCTTCCACCCAGATTGCCTCCGCCTCACCCCAGCATCCCCACTCAACGACGACGTATCGGCGGTAGACGGCGACGACGACGCGGTCATTGAATCCTTCCGACCCAGTACAGAC
Organism: Corylus avellana; assembly: GCF_901000735.1. Classification (NCBI taxonomy): domain Eukaryota; kingdom Viridiplantae; phylum Streptophyta; class Magnoliopsida; order Fagales; family Betulaceae; genus Corylus; species Corylus avellana. Next base: position 22,855,398 of record NC_081547.1, read on the forward strand.
GGCGCCGTTTCGCGTTTCGGAGAATTGAGTACAGGAATCGGACCAATCGGTTGCGGGGACGGTGCTGTCGATTTCTTTGTGCTTGGTATCGGATTTCTTCATGGGTTTTCGGGGATCGGTGGGCCGGGCCTTGTTCCCGGTGGGCTAAGGGCCGGCCGAGACTCGGACTCGGCAATGTTCATCGACCGTACCCGCGATGGGCCCGACATTTCCAGCTGAGAGTGTGTAGTTTCTCTGGATGCGCAGAGGAAAATTTGAGTGAAGATTTTTGACTGAGAAAAAAACGAATATCAGAGACGGAAATAAAGTGAGAAAAAGCTTCTCAGTAACCAATCCAACTTTGCCACGTCATTTCATGAACTTCATTAATTAAATAATAAGAGTTATTGCTGATTCATATCATCCAATGAAGTGGAGGTCACCAGTTCGAATCCCCCTCCCCCCTCTTATGCGGATATGTCAAAAAACTCTTATTATTTAATTAAAAACTTTTTTTTTTGTACAAATGATTAAATTAGTCAATATAGTTTGATTAGACAGTAGATGTCGCAACTTTTTTTATAAGCTTAAATTGATAGAAAGAGGTAAATAAAGTCAATGTTAGAAAGAAGTAAATTTAGTCACTTAATCAATACTTTAACATTCATGTGTGAACTTAAACTCCTTTTTAATGCGTGAGGCTCAACATTGGGATGAACTAATAGAGTCAAGGTTCGATCTCATAAATTTGGCTATGATACCATGTTAAATAACCAGTTATCTCAAAAACTTAAACTGATAAAAAAATATAAATTTAATCACTTAATTAATACCTTTAACATCCATCTTCAAGCATTCTCTTTGTTCTAACGATGTGAGATTGATAGTTGAGAATGCTAAGTAGTATTTTTCATTGCTCTTTGAATGTAATGTGATATTAAAGTGAAATTATTTTTGAATATTTTGTGTATTGAGTTATTTGTTAGTAAAATTCTAAAAAAGACTTAGCAAATTACCCCAAAAATTATAAAAAAGAAAAAGAATTTGGTGGCCCACTTATCCAACTACCATCCACACACTCATATGCCTTAACAATAAAACCAGAAACTGAACCAGAAGAAGCGCTCAGTCCTCATCCATGGCTACAACTTCTCTAATCCCCAAAGTACCCCTATCACCCTTTCTCACAAACCCAGCTTCATTTCCCTCACTCCACTCCACCAAACTCTCTTTCCTGCACCCACCAGACCACCCTCATTGCGGCAAGAGACCAATCAGCAGCCTCAACGCCCAACACAAGAAGAAGAACTCCTGGCTCGACCCGTTCGACGACGGAGAGGACCCGGAGATGGAGTACGGCGGATTGTTCAACGACGGGAAGCAAGAAGAGGACGATCGGCCGCCGGATAACCCCAACAGCCCCTACGGGTTCCTGAAGTTCCCGGCGGGTTACAACGTGGAAATCGCGTCCTTGGCGTTGAAAGTTAGAGGCGACGTGAGGAGGTGCTGCTGCATGGTCTCCGGCGGCGTGTATGAGAATTTGCTCTTCTTTCCGGCGATTCAGCTGATCAAGGACAGGTACCCGGGTGTTCAGGTGGACGTGTTGGCGTCGGCCAGAGGGAAGCAGGCGTATGAAATGAACAAGAATGTGAGGTGGGCTAATGTTTATGATCCTGATGACGATTACCCCGAGCCAGCCGAGTATACCGACATGGTTGGACTTCTTAAGGTCGGTGGCTCCCATATCTTGAAGTCTATTTCATTTGAATCTTACTCGGTTAGTTATAAGAAGAGTAAAAAATAACCCTCCAATATAACTAGCGGGATATTATTCTTACTTAATAAAAAACGTAATAAAAAATGACTAATTTAGTATTGTACTTTACAAGCGAAACCAATCAAAAAATGACACTTGGCACACATGCCTCATTAAAATTTAAAAGAAAATTTAAAACTATGGCTAAGGCCTAAGGGGGGTGGAAACCACTCCCATCCCAGCTGTAAGAGTAGTTTGGCCATCCTAAACGGCAATAGGAAATGGCTTGACCACTCTAAACTTTTTTTTGAAGTATTATTTTTATTTTTGTTTTTGTTATTTTGTTATTTTTATTTTTATTTTTTTTTCTAAAAGAAAATTAATGAAGCATATGAGCCAAGTGTCATTTTCTTATTGGTTTGGCGTGTCTACATGTTTACATGTTAAAATTATGGATGGAAGTGGATAGAAGTAATATCTTGATGCTTAGGCTCAAACAAGTACTATTTACAACACTTTTGAAACTAAAGCTCCGTTTACTTCGATATAAAATGCTTTTAAGAAAATGATTTTTCGCATTTTACGGTGTTTATTTCGACGTAAAATAGTGGTCAACGGAAAATATTTTTCTTTTGACCGAAAATTCTTCTTTAATTTTCGGAAAATGATTTTCAGTTTTGAAAACCATAAACCAATTTCCAATTATGAGCATCTCATTCTTAAATCGACAGACTTTGCCAACACCCGCCCAGAATCTCGCCGAGACTTGTTTGGGACCCGACCTGGACCTGTCCGGAACCTGCTCGAGACCCGCCCAGGACTTGACCGGGAGTTGCTCAGGACTCGCCCGGAACTTGACTAAGACTCGCCCTGGACCCGCCCGGGACTTGACTTGGACCTGCCTGGGTCCCCCTAGGACCCGCTTGAGACTTGCCCGGAACCTGCCTGAGACTTGACCGAGACCCCGTTGAGACTTGACTAGGACCCATTCGGGACTTGCCCGGGACCTGACTGGGACTTGCCTGGGACCTAACTCGGACCCGCCCGGGACTTGATTGGACCTGCCCGGGACTTGACAATGACCCGCTCGGGACTTGACTAGGACCTACCTGGGACTTGACCAGGACTAGACCAGGACTCGCTCAGGACTTGACCGGCACCCTCCCGGGACTTGCCTAGGACCCCGCCGGGACCAGCCCGGGACTTGCCCGAGACCCGCCTGGGACTTGACTGAACCTGCCAGGGACTTGCTAAGGACCCACCTGGGACCTAATCGGGACCTGCTCGGGACTCGACTGGGACCCACCTAGGACTTGACCGGGACTAAACTTGGACCCGCCCAGGGCTTGCCCTGGACCCGCCTATGACCCACTCGGGACTTGCCGGGGACGCTGTCGGGACCTACTCGAGACTTGACTGGGACTCCACCGGGACTCGCCCGGAACCTGATCAGGACCCACTCGGGACTTAACTAGGACTCACCCGAGACTGGACTAGGATTCACCTAGGTTTTGACCGGGACCTGCCTGGGACCCCATTTGGACTGGCCTAAGACTTGCCCGAAACTTGCTTGGGGCCCTACCGGGATTGGACTAGGACTTGCCCGGTTGGGTCCCGGTCAAGTCCAGGCAAGGTCTTGAGTAGGTCCCGAGCGAGTCCACGAAAACTCCTGGGCGGGTCCCGGTCAAGTCTCGATGGGGTCTCGGGCAAGTCCCAGGCGGGTTTGGGTGAGGTCTTGGTCACGTCCCGGACAGGTCCCTGTCAAGTCCCGGGCGGGTCCAGATCAAGTCCTGGGCATGTCCCAGGCAGATGTCGGTGGGGTCCCGGGCAAGTCCCGGGCGGGTCCCAGTCAAGTCTTGGGTAGGTGCGGGTGAGGTCCCGAGCAACTTCCAGTGGGGTCCCAAACAAGTCTTGGCGGGGACCTTATTGGAAAAAAAAAATATTAAAAAAAATTATTTTCCGTGCGCACGATAAGCGCCATAAAATGTTGTTGACAAAAAACATTTTCAGGGAAAATGGCTTTCCTAAAAATATTTTCCGACGAAAACCATTTTACGTCAAATTAAACGGAACTTTGGGTGCATTTGGAATTATGATTTCATAGACAAAAAGTGTGATTTTAAACCAAATCGTAAAAAATAAACTGTTTAGGATTGCATTTTTACAAAATTACAAGTTAAAAAAGTAGAAAATCTGTGTTTTCAAATCGCAGTTAAGAAGATGTTTTTTTTGAAAACGTACAGTTTTAAAGGCTAAACTACAATTTTAAAGGTCTAATTGTGTTTTTAAAAATCACGTTTTCAAATTACATATTTCAAAATCGTATTTTTTGAAATCGCAAACTCAAACCGACGTAAAGGGTAGCCATTTGATATTAGACTTTTACCACAGTTACCTCAAAGGCATTTTAACCCACATTAACACTTAAACAGGGCGTTTGACAAACTTCCAAAAAAAAAAAAAAAATACTAGATCAACTTGGTTTTAAATCATTTGTGAACAGAAAATCAACTCATTTCTTGAATATGCAATATTTCTAATACTATACTTATTTTCAAAAGCTTTTGCTCTCTTCGGTGATTTCTTGATAATCATGTAAGAAAAATAATCAGCAAATCTATTTTTTTTTTCTTCTGCAAATGATGCAATTTATAAGCTTTTACACAGTAGCTATAGTTTCTCTTTGCAACTTTATGTATAACAAGTGATTATTCAGGTGGGTTTCAATTGTTGCTGCAGAATAGGTACTATGACATGGTGTTGTCAACCAGGCTAGCAGGGCTAGGGCATGCGGCATTCTTGTTCATGACAACAGCTCGAGATAGAGTTAGCTACATTTACCCAAATGTCAATTCTGCAGGGGCAGGATTACTTCTCTCCCACACATTTGTTCCAGATAGTACCAATCTCTCTGATGGAGGATATAACATGTGAGTTTACAATACAAGACAAATGATTTAGGTACTTCAATATTTAGTAAACATAGATATTGTTCTTTCCAAACAGAATTTTGTTCTGCAGGATATAATGTTTTTGGATGGCCCAAGTCTCCAAAGTAGCAGAAAAATGTACATGGATTAACCAGAAAGTACAGAGTGACTTACTATGTTATGATTTGTTTGATTAGGTATCATCAGATGCTTGATTGGTTGGGGAAACCATTTCGAAGCGTGCCAAGGCAACATGTGCCTCCTCTCAGAGTAGCCATTTCAAGGAAGCTGAAGGCAGTTGTAGAGGCAAAATATAGGAAAGCAGGAGCAGAGAAAGGAAGATATGTTGTAATTCATGGGATAAAATCGGATTCCAAGGCCTCAATGCAGTCTAAGGGGGATACTGATAGCTTGCTACCAATTGAAGTGTGGGCTGAAATAGCAGATTTTATAAGGTACTGAATTCATTATAGAAAAAAGAGAAAGGAAAGAAAAGAAAAAAACTGCTGTTTGAAATGCAAAGAGCATACATAACTCTGCTACTCAGCCAAAAAAAAAAAAAGAGTTAAAAAGACACTCTCATGTGGAAAGCATTGACATGAGATTGTATTTGTTAACAGGGGACCTAGGCCAGTTTTTGTTATTCCACATGAGAAAGAAAGGGAGAATGTGGAAGAACTTGTTGGAGATGATGCAAGCATTGTGTTCATCACAACTCCTGGCCAGGTAACTTTTTCTTCTTTCACTTGCTCTTGTGTAGAAAAACTAGTGTACGAAAAGATAAAAAGAAAAAGCAAACGTCAGCAAAAATGCGTAAAATGGTAGAAAACTTATCTGGGTATACTAGAAAGGAAACCACCCGATGTGGTAGTGAAAATCACTATTGATATCTTATATACAGATTAACCCGTCTAAAATTCAATGACGGTTTTCACTTCCACATCAAGGAGTAAGCACTTAGAATTTAGCAATACATGTAGCATTTCTCTTCATGAAAATGCCTTCTCTCGCACGGTGATTTTGCATGTTATGTTTAGAACATACAGCAATAGTATAAATTTTCTACGAAAAGATGAAGAATGATAATGCTAGATGATTAAAAACATGGAGCATTTTCAAGTTCCAATACTGTCACTTGATTCTGCTGGGGTTTCCTCTGCTTCAGCTGGCAGCCCTTATCAATGACTCAGCTGGGGTGATTGCTACAAACACAGCAGCTATCCAACTTGCAAGTGCACGGGAAAAACCCAGGTAATTCATTTCATCTGACAAATAAACTCAGATAAGTTTAGATAGAAGTTAAAAAGGCACAAGTTTGAAATGGTTACACATATTTGCTGCAGCATCGCATTGTTTTGCTCTGAAGAAAAGGGGAAACTATTTGTTCCTAATGCAGAAGAGAAGAAATGTGTTATTGTTTCCTCCAAGACAGGAAAATTAATAGATATTGACATTCAAGCTGTTAAGAAAGTACTTCAAATTTTTGATGTGTCCCTAGCTCTAGCCTAGAAGAAGAAGAGGGTCACTTCCTTTTTTTCATTTTATAATTTTTTTTTTTTTACTTTTTATGGTTTTTGTTATTGTTGCTGCTATTTTGGAATTGTTTCCATTTCAATTGTATAGAAGAATATCAAATTTTCTGCAAATTGTTCTGGCTAAACATACCTTTCCCCAAATTTATCATGGATAAAATTTATTTAACACAATTTAGTTTGAACTACCCTGCCGCCGAATATGTGAAACATAATATTTCATTTTAGAGTCTGTTTGTGTATGTGTTTGAGAGGCTTAAAAGTCCGTGTAATACTCAAAAGTCCGTTTGAAAATAAAGTACCCGTTTGGTAAAAGAAATTGAAAGCGTTTTTAAGAGTCCAAAATGCACAAAAATTGCTAAAACACACTTTTGCCAAAAGCTTAAAAATAACGTTTTTTTACTTAAAATCTCTAGCCCATCTTCGGGAGCTTTTACAAGAAATTAACTAAATTTGAAGTCAGCCTCTTGGTAATGTTGCCACAATTGCTAGACGCAAATGTTTCTACACAAAAGCCTTGTTGAAGTGACAAGTACCCTCTCCATTTTTAATGCAATGATAATATTTATTTTATGGTTAGAATTTAAAGTTGATATATTTAACGATGTACATGATACAATATCATTTAAACTTTTTAAAACAGGTGCTAGCATTGACTTTATGTACACTGTTAAATGCACAAACTTTAAATGTTTTTCATGAAAAGATCATTGTTTTGTTGTTGAAATACCTGTGCATTCCCCGAAGGGTTTCCAAAGGCCACAAATTTAATTTTAGAGATGGTTGCCACTCCTTCACGTGGCAATTCTAATGCCTTCCCTCATAAAAAAGCACAACATTTAATTCCTAGGAAAGTCAATTTCCAAATAGCTTTCACCTAGTTTTTCAAAGAAAAAAAGTACGCAGAAAGTATATAAGAGAAATGCCCTGATAAGGAAGAAAAGTCCAAAATATCAGGTGTCGGCTCTTTTTATTAAGAAGAAAGAGAAAGAGAAAGAGAAGCAAAGAGCTGAAAGAAAAGAAACACCTCTAGACAATCTACCTTGGACAATCTGAGGAACAGTTAGTTCTTCCATGATCAAATCATGAGACTAGCTTTGCCCGAGTGGCTAGATCTTCCTTTGATTCTACATATATCATGAAGGCATAGCCGAGTGACCAGAGGAGAATGTATTGCAAGGGCACCCAAGAAAGACATGCAAGAAGACTCATAACGCTTCCTACGTACTGAGGATCTCTAATAACCCCAAAAGGGAATTCTGTCACCCAGGGAATGTTCTTTCCAAAGCGAACTCCATAGTAAGTTCCAGATTCACCAAGCAACTGAAACACCCTGTAATTTGACAGTTTTAGTACACCAACTAAGAGATAGATAGTAAAAAACAACACAGCAAACAAAGGCAATAATCCGAACCACAAATTTATTCATGGAAAGCACATAAATTACCAGCTAAATTTCTAAGTAGTTTAGAAAATATTTAAGATATCACCACTGGAGCATAAGCAATTGACATTTTATCTGAAAGTAAACAGTGGTCCTCCAAAATGAAGACAGAGCATTCGTTTTTTTTCCTTTTACTGTTGTGAGTATGAGTTTCTAGAAAATAGCCGTTATGCATGCTCTTGTCATTCCGTAGTATGCAACACTTTAGTGAAAGCTATAAGAACAAAGTAATTAAATCCTTCGTAGGAGTTACAAGCATGATCTAACAGTTCTCATGGTTTTCTTCTCTAGTTTTACTTCTGGTTGAAACAAATTAAGCCTTAGATAAACTATTTTTTAATGAAGCTCAGTTTCCAACAAATAACAGTAGCCAGAGAAGTGTGGAGCCTACCAAGCTCATGCAGACTTCTATGTTATATCTGTTAAGATTAGTCCAATTTTGTTTTTTGATAAATAAGATTAATTCAGTGCTTTCAATATGCTCCTATTAACAAACTCATTCTGCCAGTTCGTAAAACCATAATCATCATGGGAAGCAAATGACCTGCTGCTACATGAGATGCCACAAACTTCTGATCTGAGGCAAAGAAAAAAGGACAAGACATTGTCAAAAAGTTTCTTTGACTATTGCAAATTTCCTTTAGCAATCTAGGAAGGGAATCCTCAACCCTAATACATAGATATGGCTATCGTTTAAAGGTGATTCGCCCTTATAATCCTTAGTCATTCTTATTACACAGCTCAATAGCCACAATCCCCTGCCAAAGGCTGGCTTTGCATTTTGAAATTTTAAACCCACCTGATCCCTCAGTCCCCCAAGATGGAATTTCCTCCACCCTACAAAGAAAACAAGTACTTGCTCCAGAAACTATCTAGTAATTCATAAAATTTACAACCAATAAATGCTACTTCTGCTCTTCAAATTGAAGCAGTGCCAAACCTGACGACCTACAGGTTCTTCCCCTTCTCCTTAACTTTTTTTTTTTTTTTTCTAATTCCTGTGTGCTTTTCTCCTTCCTTCAGTGCCTGGGATCACATAACTGTAACTATTGCATTCTCAGCTGGGATTCAGATGATTCAACCCCTAAGCCCCACACACAGTTCTCAGACAAGGGGATGAAGAACCAACTCTATGATGGAAACCCACACGACAATCAAGTAAATTGATTGAAGAAAGTGCTTCACTTAGGGTGGGAGGCAAAACCACAATCAATGTTTTTGATAAAATGACCAAACAGATCAAGTGCACTTCGTTATATAAAAAATTCACCCGATCCATATTCAACTACTTGAAGATAATAACTCAAATCAAAGAGAACAAATCCTAACAACCTCATCCCACTCTCTGTTTTGATGATAACAAAATAGAGCACATATTATCTTAACCTATCGAATATAACAGGACACCAAGTAAACTAACGCCCCTTACCACTAACAACAATAAGAAATCCAATTGAACTAACACTCTAGCCTCCTTATCTTCATCTTATCTGGTACTTAGGATTAGGCTCCTATCACATTGCCTGCAGGCTTGTCTTCGACTTCTGCTCCCCCCCCACCAAATCCCTTCGTTAAAGTTCTTTCTTTCTTTTCTTTTTTTCCTTATTATTGTCCATAAATTGATCTCCATTCCATTTTTGTATGAGTCTAATTTACAAGGATACTAACACACACGCCGGTGTTTGAAGAAATTAATGTGTGCACTTGGTGCATCAATATGAACCTAACATCAGTACCATTTCTCAAATTTGAAGGGCAATTCAATTAGAGCCTGGGAATTGTAACAGTATGACATACATTCTAGAGGGGCATGGCTGCATTTGCTCTGAACCTTTAGGTCTCTGCTAAAAACAGTTTATGGATCAGTACTAACTAACAATCAAGGAAGTAAATCATTTTATCAATAACCATATGCGCTGGAAAAGGAGATCATCCCAATGGCTAGTTGACACCAATTATCCAAGCTCTAAGTACAGAAATCATTTTTGGATGTTATAAACACATAAGAGACTTGTGGCATGCCTCTCCCAATCTTTTAATGCTTTAAATCTTTCACTGATTCTATTGACATCTACATTAATGAACTAATGGAACTAATGAAAGCATGCAAAACAATTAACAAGATACAAGCCTATTATATAATAATTACACTTGGTGACACTTCTATTCTTCAAAAATACAAGGCACCGTAAGGACAAGAATTACACAGTACATTGTTTGCAAAAACCAAACATAAGATGATTTTCTAAAGAGACGTCAAAGATAGGACATAAATATTATCCAAAAATAACACATTCATAATTCTAAGTTAACCCCAGAACCAAAATTTGACAGGTGCACCTAACAAACATCCCAATGTCCCATCTCACACACAAACACACGCACGCACATGAATATTGCATAAAGACAGGAAAGGACGGACCTGAAGTTGAGGAACTGGCCAAAGGCGAGGAGGGGCCAGAAGTAGAGAGGGGGAGGCCAAGAGAGGGAGGACACAGAGAAGAGTGAGACCAACTGAACCAGCTTCAGCAAATGGGAGACGTGGGCCATCACCTTTGATGGGTCCCGCCCCTTCCCACACAGGTCCACCCACGACTGCGGTCTGGTCCAAAGCAAGTAGTAAAATGGGAACGGCACCAAAACCCCAACCGCGGCTGCTATCCCCATTTGTTTGAGTGTTTTCCCTTTCACTTTCTCGGGAAGAAAATATCTGTTCCCCCCTGCCTGCGTGTTTGCGTGTGTCTGACAGTCTGAGTCTCTGAGAGATAGAGAGAGAGACTCTTGCCCAGGCTATGGTTTTTGGATTTTGGGCTTAAAGCAATTTATTGTGGCTTTAGAAATGTATTGGGCCAGGGCATATATGTGATAAATCATACATTGCTATGGTGGCATGCGAATTTTGCTTTTGTTATTGGAAAAATTATAAAATCAGTACTTGTAGTACACTAATTTGCAATAAATTCTTTATGTTATAAAAATAATCTGAAAGCTTCATGTACTACGCAAAACTAACAAATAAATCTTTACTATCAAATTCTGTCTAAATTGTTGACCGATTATGTTAGTATGCCACGTATAAATCTAAATTATATAATGACTCGTGTCGGGATATGTCTTTTCGGGTTTTGGGTGTGTTTGAGACAAGTTGAAATCGATTAGCAGCCTCTAGGATTGATCAGCAGTCACTTGTGGTCGATTAGCAAGCTCTAGGATCGATAAACAAAACCCTGTGATTGATCAATTCCAGTTCCAACATCCCGTTTTATTAGTTTTTTTGGTTCTTAGAGTAGGTATTTGATCCGATAGAATCTTCTAAAAGTAGGCTTTTTCAAAGAGAGCGTTGCAGAAGAGTTCAAGGATAGTTTCCAGGGTAATTTCAATGATCAAAGTGAGTGAAATTCATAGATACTATTATGTGTTTTTTGTTGGCATATTATTTAATGTATGAAACATGTATGCTTACTACTTGCAAGAAAAATACTTTGTAAACGATGTAAAATTTAATTTGTGAACACAAAATATCGGAAATTAAAAGTATGAAATGTCATATAAGTATTTATCATTGCAAGCATGTAAAATACAAAGATAAAGTGCATCGTATGACATGACTTCCATGTATGCATAACAGTCATGGGCTTACAATTATACAAACTTGACCTTATGGTCCAAATTTATGTTTATATTTTTGCCACTTAGATCCAAAGGTTTAGCTAAATGACTAATGCAACCATTTACGAATGGTGATCACGACAAAACATCGCTAGTAGTGTGTCACCCAGGGTCAGACCCGATCGGGCTACTAGTTAATAGTTGCTATTGTATTACTTCACCGAGGCACCAGTGTTATACCAGAGATTTTTGGGAATGCACAAATCTCACTGTAAAAAAGTTAATGGTATAGGTAAACCATGTGGAGTTGAGCTACGACTCTACATTTCTGCTATAACATGTACTATATGTATAATGCATTTTCATCCTTTGCATTGATATTCTGCCAAAAACTATTTTACATGATATTGATTTTATTAAATATTGGGTTTACTGCATTGATAATTGTCTTTCACGTGTTCTTTGCTCACTAAGTCGTAGACTTATACTTGATTTTAGCTTCTACCATTATGTCTTACAGCAGTTTACTCTTTAAAAGATGGAACTTGGGAATTAAGTCGAACAAGAAGTTGATGACTTGGGATTTGGGAAGATTTGACCAAATTGGTCTTTGAGGAGTTAGGCTTGTGGCGTGGTTTGAACATATAAGGATAATCTTGGAGATCATGAGTTCATAGGGATTGGTGAACCTGATTATTAGAGTTGATTATGTTTTAAGATTTTGCTTAATTTACAATCACAAAATCAAACAATTAGGAGAACCATTATCAAACATGATTTTGTTTGTCTTTCATTAGATGCTTCCACCTTGAATTGGACAATATGGTACAAGACACTTGATCTTCTGTTTTCTTTGAGAAAACACGAGCTATACTGATACGTGAGTCAATCAAGCTAAAACAAAACGGTGTCGTCATCAGAAATCACGTGGATCAACAAAAATCACGGATGAGGATGATTGGCGATTCATCCAATCAGACGGCTCACATTTTTCACTTTCATCTCCAAGCCTCTTAATGCACCACATATCTTCAGCCCACGAGAATCTCTTCCAATGTGGGATCGCCTCTCGAACCGGGTCCCGCTGTCCCACCTCGGCCACCACGGCCCCACATCCGACGTCGTCCCGAGCCAGATTATGCGCAAAGGCGCATAGCGATTTCATGAGGCGCGATGCATGTTGACCTTCCATGTGTAGCCCGTACAAAACGTGCACCCCGAATTGTCGGAAGACGTCGGGAAACGACGGCAACCTCAGCCACGGCAAACACGCGTCCAACAACCTCGTACCCATGCAGCCGGCGTACGCCAACGCCGACACGCCCTTCACCTGCAACTTGAACACTTCCTTTGTGTTCCACACGCTTAGGATTGCGAAACTTGGGGGAAGATTAGTTATTATTTCGGCGTTTGGATCCCAAGAAAAGTTCTTCGGGAAAGCCATGAAAGTGCCATAATTGAGCTTGTTGCGTAAAATGCTGTCTATGTCTCCTGGGAAGAACTCCGAGTTTGCAAAGATTCGACGATAAATTGACTCAGAAAGTTGTGGGGTGAGTTTGACGATCTCAATACCCGAGCCAATTGGTTTGTAGTGAGCGTGGACCGGTTGCACCAACATAGTAGGCGTGCGGAATTTCTTGTACGAACATTTTATGGTAAATAAATTAATGGAGGCCTCGTTTGTGCAATCCGTGGCCATGTATGCATACTCCGCACCCTTTTGCTTGCACCATTCTTCTAATTTTTGTACCAGTGTTGTGCCGATTCCAAGCCTTCTGTAAGCCAATAATTAAGTTTATATTAAAATCAGGAAGCAAAAAAAAAAAAAAAAACAAAACAAAACAAAAAAGCAAATGGTACCTATATATATATATATATATATATATATATTAAAAACAGGTGGAATGGAATAAATGTGAAGTACTTTATAAAGGGGCTTTATTGGGGGGAAAAGCAAGGAACATTTTAGGAGATATAAAATAACATGGCAGACTAAAAAACATAAGAAATAATCGTGGTCTCAGTCATAGGTGGGAGCTAGGCTGCGCCTGGTGACATATCTAACACAGTACTATATTATATAATTGATGGAGAAATTTTTAGTTAATTAAGAAAGGCCAATTATTTAGGGGACACACCACACCACACCACACCATACCATAGACTAGGAATTTAATAAATCATTTGTTGTCCGTACTAGATAAAACAATTCTCTTTTTCCTCTTGTTCTTCTCGATCAAAAGATGATCATTAACAATATTAATAATATTAATTAATTAATTAATACGAAAGAAGAGAATGAGACATCCTTTGGAACATTTTGGTGACAGAAGTGCACGTACACACACATGATGGTGGATACATATGTGTCAAGGACAGGCTATAGCTCATTTCCATGATACGAGGAATTAACATTACCCTCCTCATGTTCTTGTCGAATCTAATCCTGTTTTTAATTGTGGGGTGGCCATTGGATGAGAATCTAGAAAGCAGACAAACACAGAGATAGAAAGAGAAAGAGAGAGGAACCTGTGCATAGGGGAGACCCGTAGCCCCAGAATATAAGCCAACTTTACATAAACAGAATTCCCACGTGTCACAGTTTTTACACACCCTCTTATCACCCCCACAATCTCTCCCTCTCCCTCTCCATACTCGGCAACCTGGACAATTAATACAAACATCATCGTCAGTAAGACTAAATTAATGCAAAACTAAAACAACCTAAATAACTCGATCTCCATGTACAACATATATCAGTCGGTCACGTCCACATTACAAATATAATGTGGCTTTGAATTAATTATATATGTAATTATTAGAAATTAAATAAATATAATTACCAGCATGATGTGTATTGGGAAGGGACGGACGCGGCATATGGGATCACCCATTAGGTCGGTGACAAGAGAAGGCTTCCCCTGCTGCCCTTCTTCACACCGCCTCTCCAGCTCTTCCACCGCCACCTTATCTCTCTCTTCATCATACTCCCTCACCGCCACCAGTTTTGGCACGTACTCGGCGGCTACCTTCACCGACATATATATATACTCCAATATATATATATATATAGTAGATAGAGTGAATATATATATTTTTCTCGTAGAAATTATCTTAATCTCTAGTACTTTGTGCTCTCTGGGCTGCTAGCTAGCTCTCCAATCTCTATCTACTTATATATATATAGGACAAGGGGCTGACGTGGCAACTCCACCAGGTTGAGTGGACCTTTTAAATTGAGGCAATGTTACACCAATTATATTATGTCACATTCTCTAGCTCCATCCATTTGAATAGTCTAATAAGAAAGATCGATGAAAGGTGAATATACTATATCATTGGTGAGAACCAGATATATTCTTTTCGATTATCGCTGGATTTTTATTAATTTTAGTAATATGTTTCTATGATGTCGATCTATATATAAATCAAACAAAAGAAAAAAGGACTAAAAACCAAAGTCAATTATCATGGTTTTAACATACATATCATGTGTAGTGTCAAAGTTATTATCGTGTGTACAATGATGAGAACGATGACGGCATGCGGTAGTTTTATATATATATGCATGGCAGTTCTTAGATCTCCATATATGGTCCAAATTTAATTACAGTACCACACACTAATTAAGGCATGTTTATCATAAAAGTTTAAGATTTTAAGAAGGGATAAATTTAACTAATACTCATTCTTACAATATGGGTGTTCGAACTTTGTCTTAAATATAAGGTTCAACACGTGTAATATTTAATTGAAATGAAAAGTGAATGAAAAGACATAATTCAAAATTAGGGTTTTTGCTCTGATATTATGTTAAATTAATTACCGCTTATTCAAAAAGACTAAGTTAATTAGAAGATATAAATTTAATTATTTAATTAATACTTTAACACTTTCTGGCCATCACTTGTGGGCTCAAACTTCATTTTATTATGTGAGTCAAAACACATGAAACGGAGTGACGGAGGATGGAAGGAGAACAATAGAAAACATATCAAAAATAACATAAAATAAGATAAATCACATTGATCAGAGTCTCACCGATCAACAATGAGGTTTTGGTAGAGTCTCACTACCAAGAAGAAGAGAACAATCATGCCTCCAAGAAAACATCTTTTTCATTAATCATAATCTGATCTCCATAGAGTACACAGAGCATTTAAATAGATATTGTAAAATAAACCATAACCCTAATTTGACTCACTTTGGGCTAAGCCCATTATCTATTTATAAAATAACTTTAACCCTATTTTAACTGACTATATATGGACCAAGCTCATTATTAAATTACAGAATACAAAATCTTAAAATCTAAAATCTAAATAAAACTAAAGACTAATTTATTCTTTTCTCGTCCCGCATGAAGGGGTGAATTGATGGAGTCCAGGTTTGAATTCATCATGACCTCTGACTTTAATACCGTGTAAAATCACAACTTCTTTCAAAAGCTTAAGCTTATAAAAGGAAAGAAATTAATTAAATTTAATCATTTTATTTATATTATAACATTATATATCTTAAGAAAAAAGAAATTGTACTTTCCCCCGATGGATTATATGTATATATATATATATATATATATATATGGCCTGGCAGTGGTGGACAGTAATTGGTCCGGCCGACACCTGCAATGATGATGCCTGCGTGGTGAGAGATACCCAGTGTATGTAGCCGAATTCCTTAATCTCATAGAGCCATCCGATCCCCATACAATATATTACTTTCTCTTCACCAATTATTGTGGGGGATGGTGTTGTGGTAGACCACGTCTTTGGTGAACATGTGGATGGTCTTGTAAGGATGATGATGATTACCATGATCATATATATACGTTTTCCACTATCAATTTGTTTGTTTATGTTTACAAAATAATTAAAGGCCAAATAATTGTTAATAAAATTCTAAAAAGCTGATGTATATGTACTTAATTGGAATGACGTTTGTAGTGATGCAAGAGTTCTTGAACTACCTACCTATTTTGGGAAAGGGGAAAATTTTATCTCATATTTTCTGACTTGGGTTCTTTTTCTTACAGTAGCTGCTACATATATTATATGGTACTTCAAATTATGTTATAGATATATATGACTAATTTAGCCACCAAAAGGAACCATTAATGTTACAATAGAAATAAGATTGTCTAGGCAAGAACGCCCATGCTGCACAAGTGAGAAGAACATGTTACATGACACATGCGTTAAATGGGAGAGTAGTACGTACTATATATATATATTAAGGATGACAAAAGCATTAAATGATATTTAAAGATTTCTATATGTTATCATTGTTATCATTAGAAGTAGTAGGAATTGAGATCACTAACCAAAAAGCAGTGTCTTCGTCTTCTACTCAAAAGATAAAACTTTACAGAGTAATTGAGAGAAAATTCTCTGATTTGATAACAATATTTTAACTGATTAAGTTTTATATAAATAAGCTAGTCTATTTATAAAAGATAAATACTTGTAGAGAAAATAAATCTAATCCTAGTAGTAATAATAAACATAATCCTAATAAAGAAAAAAAAAATAATTAAAGCAAATCTAACTCTATTAAGGAAATAAAATAAAGTCCTAATAAAATAAAATACAATCATAATATAAAATTGACCATAGCGTGAATTGTGACACTCTTTCTTTTTGTACTTCCATTATCTGAGAACCGGTAAAATTCTGATCAAGCGGTGCTGCTCCAATATTATTTTTGATATTTTTCTTATTTTCATTTTTATCGAAAATATAGGTAAATATCGTCCTACATCATAATTGCAATGCATTAGGTTTCTACAAGGAGAGAGTCGGTGGGAAATATTATCAAGCACCTCCTATGTACTAGTTACTCCTACCTTAATTAAGTGGGATTATTTTTAATTCAATTCCATTCCTCACTTACAAATCTTCCAACATTCACAAGGACCCACACTCAACCCTTAAGTAGTGGGGTAATTTTTTTTATTAAGTTAAATACATATGCATTTTTAGGCTAAAAAATTAGACTTAACCCTTCGTTCATACTTTGGTCCCTCCGAGTAAGAAATCCTAGCTCTGTCTCTACTCATAGCTAAGAGTGGCAAAATGGGTTGGTGGGTCAACCCGAATACGACCCGAGTGACTCGCCACCCAATTAGCCTAAACCCAAACACGACTGGTTTAGATAAACGGGTTGAAAACATGGACACGACACGAAAAATAACTGGGTACATAACTCGACATGACTTGCTTACTTGTAAGGCATAGCGATACGACCTGACACGTTTGAATGAAAAATAGGAAAAATAATGTAATAATACTTGGGCTTTAGTTTAGGGTTTTTTTTTTTTTAATAATTTAAGGCGGGTCACCCGGTGGTGAAGCGGGTTGACCTGACAGACACGAAAATAAACGGGTCATAAATGGGTTGGCCCGATTATAACCCAAACCCGTTTAGATTAAACCCAAACACTGTAACTTCGTATCGGGTTCGCGAGTCATGTCAAAATTGCCGGTCCTACTCACAGCTTCTACAAATAGTGGTGCATGCATGGGCATGTGCATACAAGATAACATAGAATGTATTAGATTATGGTCAAGCATATTCTATTAATATTTCAACAATATTATTGTATTGGTATAAGAATGATCTTTTAGATCTTTGGAAAATATATGATTCGATCATACTCTTCTTTTTATCTCCCTTTTGAGATTTCTTCTTCTTTTTTTCCCCTCTCATTTATAACAGTATAAAGTTCAACATATATAGAATTATTCATCCAAAAAAAAAAGAAGCTCAACATAGAATCTGCCTGGTATTATCTTTTCTCATTCCTATTGTCCGTTAAGATTGATAGGTGACAAGAGCTTCTTATTTGTAGCTAGGGCCACCAATGGTTTTACTCATCTTTTTGTCCTTGTAATTAATATTGGCTGCCTGCTTAATTACAGTAAATATTCGATTCTTAATTAGGTTCATTAGAAATGATTATGTTGACTATATTCTTAATTGCTGACGTCAATATTATATTATATAATTAAATTACAAGAGAGCAAACAAAGAGATATGTAGAGGATGATACATTGAATTAAAAGATCCTTCAAACAGCTAATGAAGTTTAATGTGGTGGGAGTATAAGAATATGAACTTATGCGAGTTCCCAGCTTTATAAATTAACCTACTTTATTTAATTAAATTCATTATATAATTAATCAGATGGTCTAAGTGCTTAATCCAATACATAAATTAATAATTAGAAGGAGAAAAAAGGTTTCCTCCTAGGACATATAGCATTTAGCGTATACAACAAGTATATAGCTAGGTTACCTTCAAATTCATTATCCTTTTTGTCCAACATCCGGCAAAAGATGTGTACTTCTCAATCTTAGATTGTTTATTTATTCTTCTTTCAATTTTTTTTTTTTTTTTTTTATTTTTTTTTTCCTTTGCAAAAATTGCACTTGCAACTCTCGAAATTCAGACATGCATGCACTCCGAGGTTGCTTCACCATTATTATTTAATCTATTTCATTAATTAGAAACTTCAACTGATGTAGGACGACAATCTAAGCTCCCTTGATCAATTGATCATAGCCACACGTTTCTATCAAAAAAAAAAAAAAGGGGGAGAAAAACTTTACTTACCACTCCTTTCATAACTTTTGCAATCATACCTTTAAACTTTAAAAAATGTCAATCTAGAGTTAAGTCAAACTGTTGATGAGTTAAATCTCCAAAATACTCCTAAGATATTTATAAAATTACAAAAATATCTTAAATTTGGACAAGGGTATTTTGAGAATTTCACTTTCTCCGTTGGGATTTAACTTTGAATGTGAACGGGAGGATTGACATTACAAACTTCTAATAGATGGTTTATCTAAATTAACACTTTTTAAAGTTTAAGGGTATGATTGCAAAAGTGATAAAGATCAGAACTGGTAAATAATGTTTTCCCAAAAAAAAAAAAAAAAGAAAAATTGTATTTAATTACAACTTTTAACCTATTTCTATTTTTTTTACTTTACATTAAGAAAAGATTTAATAATTAGCTTATTTAGTAGAGATTAGTACCTTGAGGATAATCAATACGTCGATTGTGACGTCAATATAATTTTCTCTTTTTATATGAGTAAGGTATTTTATTGTTTTCAAATAAATAAATAAATGAGAGAAGAGACCGGTCCAGACGTATATGCACGTGTTAGCAAGTAGCATATGAAGCACAATAATGTAAGGATATGATGCAGCCACAGATGTACATATATATATAGCTCCACTAGATAAAGTAATAGAATCTAAAATTAGTAATTAACACTTGTTAATTAATTAATTAATAATTAGAGGCTTAATATATGTATAAACGTGTAATGATAGAATGATTCAGTCGTAGGTCCCCACTTGCTTATGATCTGCCCTTTCGGCTAAAGAATCGATAGAACCAATTAACTGTGATTAATTAGAATCATATAAAAATAAATTAATAAGCAAATTAATCTACACAATTAATTAGTTAATCATGTTAAATAATTAATACCTAGAATGTGGCAATGTGTCGTCTTTAAGCTCCACTACCCAATGCCCTATGGAACAGTTGTCAAAATGTCCATGGGAAAGAAAGGCATATATGCAGGTGCAACCCATTTTCTCATTTGTGCTTATTTTACATGCAAATATATATATATATATATATATATATATATAGGGAGAGTCTTACATGCCTGCGGTAGTGGATTTATTCCAAGGGTTTTTTAACCCTTAGAAGAAAACTACCTAAAAACTACCGTGAAACTAAAGTTAAGTACCGTCAATTAAAATATACAACGTTAAGTCTGTTTTTTTTTTTTTCTTCTCTCTGTTTGTTTGTTTTTTTTTTTTCTTCTCTCTTTTAATTCTCTGTCAACGAGTTGAAGCCCCACCTCAACATGTGGACCCTAAACACCCTTGAACTATAACCCTCGAATCCTATGATGCCGTCAAGTTTGCACCAATGGGAACCTGACCCTCTGTTTCCAACTATAAAAACAGATGTTCTTGGTTACACTTGGAAAGATTATAAGAATTACCTTCATAGCAAACGACAACGAGAGCTAAAATATGGTGAGTCAGGAAGTTAAATTAAATACATGGAAAAGAAAAAGCGAGAGAATATTTTATTTTATTATGCATTACAATTGGATGCAGAAAAACATATAACAAATGCGCAAATGATTATTGATTATAAGTTATTTAGTGATGTGGTTTCTTTTGATATGACATACCGAACTAATAAGGAGTATTACCGCTTGCAATATTTGTTGGGTTTAATCATCATAGAGAGGTTGTGATATTTGGGGCTGCACTTCTATACAATGAAACTATAGAGTTATTCCAGTGGTTGTTTGAAACTTTCTTTGAAGCAATGTCGGGGAAAAAGCCAAATACAATCTTTACTGATCAAGATTCTGCAATGGCAAAAGCTATCTCATTGGTGATGCATAATACTTGCCATCGATTATGTAAGTGGCATTTAATGCAAAATACTTTGAAACATATTGGCCATTTATTAAGAGATGAGAATGGGTTTAATAGTGATCTCAATGCATGTTTTAAAGTTTGGGAAGAGGAAGATGAGTTGCTCATTGCTTGGGATGCTATACTTCATAAGTACAATGTACATGACAATTCTTGGCTACAACATTTATTTGAAGTGAAAGAGAAATGGGCTAAAGCATATGTCAAGATGTCTTTTTCAGTTGGAGTAAATTCTACACAAATAAGTGAAAGTTTGAACTCTAGCTTGAAGAATTATTTACAGTCAGATTATGATATTGTAAAGTTCTTCATACATTTTGAAAGATTACTGAATGATAAGCACTATAAGGAATTATTGGCGAAGTATAACTTAAGACAAAAGTTACCAAAAATTAAGATCTTATGGGAAAAAATCACTTTACCCCCCTGAAGTTTTAAGAGTTTTTCAATTTGAACCCAAAAGTTTAAAAATTGACAATGTACCTTCCCAATGTTTCAAAAATTTTCAATTTAAACATTCCGTTATTAATTTCCGTATCTATAAAATTATGTAATTACTCTCAGGCTTTTTTTTTTTTTTTTAAAAAAAAAAAAAAAACTGTCCAATTTAACGAAAATTAGTAACGGAAGGTTTAAATTGAAATTTTTTGAAACATTAGGGGGTACATTGCCAATTTTTAAACTTTGGGGTTCAAATTGAAAAACCCTTGAAACTTCAGGGGGGGTAAAGTGAATTTTCCCTAGATCTTATCACCTATGTTGGTAGAAGCAGCAAAGATTTATACTTAACCATTTTTGAAGTTTCAAAAGCAGTACGAAGAGTTCCAAGAAGCTTATGTCAAGGAGCATATCGAAAGAAACTCATCTCATGAATATATAGTGTCATTTTATGATAAGCCTCAAGATCGCAGAGTCATTTGGAAATCTTTAGAAAAAAAATTTTCAGGCAATTGCAGAAATTTTGAGAGATGTGGAATTTTGTGTGGCCATGCTTTAAAATACTTGATGTTATGAATATTAAGGTACTTTCAAAGAAGTACATCCTTAAGAGATGAACAAAAGATGCAAGGAATGAGATTGTGCAAGACTTCAATGGACATGAAATAATAATAGACACCAATTTAGTGTTAAAGTATATCAAGCACTCAAGAGGTTGAGCCCAGGCTCGAGCGCAGTAACAAAGAAGAAAGTAGTCCAAGTGTGCTCGAGCTCAGTATCGAGTGCAGTAACAAAGAAAAATGAAGGGAAGCAAGCTCGAGTGCGCTCGAGCGCAAGCCAGATGCGATTGAGTGCAGATAGGCACACAAGCCAGTCTCGCAACTGCAGAAAAGCTGAAGCTCAATATGGAAAGATTTTCTATATTCTTCAACCTCCTATGACAGCATGTAAAGTAACTTTGGGAGTACTAGCTCGCAATGATCAAATCTTTTGTAGAAGGAAAGAAGCTCAACCATTGGAAGACTTAGACAACAAGAAAACCAATTAGAAGATTTCATTCTCCTTGACGTAAAAGGAAGATCTCCTTCTCCTTAGTGTAAAAGGATTTTGACTTTATTGTATTAGTGTTAGCCGTGTATTAGGTTTAACCTTTGTAGTATATATACAACATCAATGTATTTGTAATATTATCAACTTTGAATACACCTTCTCAAAGTTTTTCTTGGTATCAGAGCCTCAAGGCCAACACCATAACCTTTTCAACCAAAACTGAATTTCCTTTCAACAATACTCACAAGAATACTCAATGGCAACTACAAACCCCAATGCTTCTTCTTTCATCCCACCTAATACTACACAAAACACTCTCTTGAAACTTGATTCTGGCAACTATACCAGTTGGTTGACACGGATTAATCCCACATTGCGTACTCATGATCTGATGGGCTTTGTGGATGGGTTAGAACCATGCCCCCCAAAGGCAACCACGGATGTAGAAGGAAAAGAAATCCCCAATCCTTAAAATACCCTACCTGGAACAAGAAGGATCAATACTTACTAAGTGTGATTACAGGATCCCTTTCAGAAAAAGTTCTAGCAATAGTTTATGGACTAAACACCTCACAATAGGCTTGGAGTGCATTAGCTACCAAATTTGCCTCCAAGTCCAAATCTCGAATCTCCAACTTAAAGAAGCAACTGTAAGGTCTCTCTCAAGGTCCCAAATCATGTGTAGATTACATACAGTCTGCCAAGCTCTTGGCAGATCAACTTAGTGTAACTGGAAACACCATTCCTGATGAAGAAATCATCACCTCAATTCTCAATGGATCGAACCCCTCTTTTACTCACTTCATGACAACCTATTCCTTCCATACCAGAACCAATGAAATCAACTTTGAAGACTTCCAAGATGAACTCCTAAGCCATAAGATGCTGCTCAACCAACAACTGTTCTAGCATGAAAAATTGGGTTGGAAGCCAATGCTAAAGCACTTATGTTATCACACCACAGAACTAGAGGAGCAGCTAGATATACTTAGATCTCTTTCAGTAGCATTCTAATCCAGAAGAGTTCAGCTGTAGTGATGGAGAGTGACGTATACTCAGCTTCTGTGCTGGACCTTGATACAACAACTTGCTTCTTTGCACTCCAGGCTATAAGACAGTCTCCTAGGAACACTGCAAATCCTATAGCTCCATCTATATCACCTGATATCTAGTCACACTTGGACCTTGTGCCCAAGACCTATACATCACAATGTTATCAGAAACAAGTGGGTCTTCAAAATCAAAAGAAAATCAGATGGGACTGTGGAGAGATTCAAAGCCAAATTGGTTGCTAAAGGATTTGATCAGAGAAGTGGAATAGATTATACTGATACCTTTAGTCCTGTCATCAAACCATCAACTATTAGGATTATCTTCGCCCTAGCAATTCACTTTGATTGGACTATTAGACAACTTGATGTTTCAAATGCATTTCTGCTGGGTCATTTAAATGTTAAAATATAACAAGCACTCAAGAGGTCGAGCGCAGGTTCTAGCGCAGTAACAGAGAAGTCTGCAGTCCAAGTGCGCTCGAGCGTAGTAATAGAGAATTTTGTAGTCCAAGTGCGCTCGAGCGTAGGCTCGAGAGTAGTATCGGGCGCAGTAACAGAGAAAAGTGAAGATAAGCAAGCTCGAGTGCACTCGAGCGCAGGCTAGATGCGATTGAGCGAAGACAGGGGCACAAGCCAGTCTCGTAGCTACAGGAAAGCTGAAGCTCAATATGGAAAAATTTTCTATATTCCTCAACCTCCTATAACAGCATGTAAAGTAACTTTGGGAGTACCAGCTGGTTGTGATCAAATATTTTGTAGAAGGAAAAAAGCTCAACCATTGGAAGACTTGGACAACAAGAAAACCAATTAGAAGATTTCCTTCTCCTTGATGTAAAAGGAAGATCTCCTTCTCCTTAGTGTGAAAGGAATTTTACTTTATTGTATTAGTTTTACCTTAGTAGTATATATTCTAAATCAATGTACTTGTAATATTATCAACTTTGAATATACCTTCTCAAAGTTTTTCATTTAGAAGTCAAAAATCGATATAAGTCTTTATGCCCCATGTATGTCAAGCTTATCAGTCTAGTAGTTGAATGTGAAGAAGCATACAATATAGCATTGGAAAGATTGAAGATGTAATGAAAAGGAAGTCCAATCTTAGTCAAGTTGATAATTCTCAAGAAAATCCATTAGATGAGATGACAATCATAAGTGCTAAAGGCATAAAAAAGAAGCAAGGTTGTAAGGGAAAGCGTCGAATCAAAAGTTGTACTGAAGTAACTAAAAAGAAGAAGAAAAGTATCAATAATCATCCCCCACAAGCAAATCAATATATACATGTCATAGTTTCGCAACTTTATATTATGTTTCACATTTATACATTTAACTTATTTAATATGAGTTTAATTTATCAATTAGTGTGTAATTAAAATAGGGCCAGTGTACAACTTCATTGATGCATGGATCGCTGATAGTTCTAATCATTTGTCATATCGTCATTCAGATCAGGTATCAATATTTCAGCTTTTTTTCTTTTCTTTTTTTTTAAAAAATTTTAATTGATTTTATTTGAAGAAATTGTATACAATTATTGATCAATAAAATATGACATAGGATTTGTACGTGCCTCATTCTACAAGTGCTAATGACCCTTGTAGTATTTACCCTTTATCACTACATCATGTACTATTCTACTAAATTTTTATTTAAGGCATATATAATATGTTAGTGCTAATAACTATTCTAATTATTTCTCATTGCTTGCAAAATCGCAGGATACTGAGAGTAATTCAAGTCTTCTTACAAGTTTGAACATCCATGACAAGATTCTGCGAAATTCTGCGAAATTTTTTTCCTAACCATTAGTTGGTGCACAGTTGTTGGAGGGCTTCACCAGCTTGCAATTTTGTGGAAATTCTGATTGTTCAGAGTCCACGAGTTGAGGTGGGGCTTCAACTCGTTGACAGAGAATTAAAAGAGAGAGAAGAAAAAAAAACAAACAAACAGAGAGACAAATTTTTTTTTTAAAAAAAAAAAACAGACTTAACGTTGTTTATTTTAATTAACGGTAGTTTTTAGGTAGTTTTTTTTTTTTTTTTTTGAAATTGAAACTTCATATATTAATTAGAACTTTGCTCAGCTAAAACAAAAGGATGGATACACGGAGGATAATCAGCCTCCCACAAATGCTCTCCTTGTAATGATAAAGCTAGTTTTGCAATTCTATGGGCCACCCCATTGGCATTCCGAGAAATGTGCTCCATTCTCCACTCTGTGATATTTTCTAGCTGGTGCTTAACATCTTGAATAATTGTCCCGTATCTGTCCCACCAACTTTCTGATTGTAGCAAGTGTTGAATTACTTCTAATGCATCTCCTTCCAATACAACCTTCTGCCAACCCCTTCTTGCACAAAACGCCACCGCCTGCTTCATCGCCACAGATTCTGCAACTGCTATATCCCGTATGTAGGGTCTTCTATCGCAATAACTGGCCAACATCGTACCATCATGGCTTCGGGCAACTAAGCCAATCCCCATACCCCCTCCTCTAGGATCTATAGAAGCATCCCAATTAATTTTGACAAATCCTTCAGGAGGCTTCTTCCAATTCATATCGTGATTAGCTGAATTGAGCATACAATTGCTATTCTTCTGTAATTGCATCGCCTGCTCGTACTCTTCCAGATGAGCCTTCGCTTTTTGTACAACAGCTGCAGGTGAACTCATGATCCCTTTAAACACCATAGAATTTCGGCGGAGCCAAATCTGTCTCGCTACTACCACAAACAACTGTATCTCCTTCTCCTCCAATTTTTCCATCAAGTTCCCAACAAGGTGCCCAAAATCCGTTTCATTGCTCAGGCTTTTCTGTAGTTTGCGGCTGCATTCCATCCAGACATCTTGAGCCGAGGGGCAACTCCACAGCACATGGCATGGGGTTTCCTCCATACGCTCGCAAAGCGGACATAAAGGATCGGGTGTAATATGTCGACGGTAAAGGTTTCCTTTGGTGGGCAGAACATCTTGGCAAGCTTTCCAGATAAACAATTGTTCATTTCTGGACCCCTTCAGTGCCCATATGTTCCGCCATAAATTCCCTGCAACCTCCATCGACGAACTTGATCCCCTCCTTGCTTCCCCCAAGGATTGAGCAAGATGATAAGCACTTCGAACCGTAAAAATACCATTTTTTGTTCCCGCCCACACCAACATGTCTTGCTGTCCGCCTGGGCATATAGGCATATTACAGATCACCTGTACTTCCTCTTTCACGAAAATCCTTTCGATAAGAGGGATATTCCACCATTTTTTATCTTCGTCAATAATGTCTCGTACCTTGGCATCTTTGCTGAGAACGCAAATCGGCGACTGAACCAAATGAGATGAATCTGTAGGCAACCATCAATCGCCCCATATGTGAATTGTATGACCATTTCCTACCCTCCATAGCAGTCCGGCCTGCAGTAATTTCCTCGCATTCCAGATGCTACGCCAAGCGAAGGAAGGTCTATTCCCCAAATTAGATTCCAGAAAAATTCCATTCGAAAAATACTTCGCTTTTAAAACCCGTGCTACAAGAGAGTTAGGATTTTGGACAAGGCGCCATCCTTGCTTTGCTAGAAGGGCCTGGTTGAAGTTTTCTAAATCACGATACCCCAATCCTCCCCTTGCCTTTTGTGTCCCCAACTTGTCCCATCCCATCCAAGCCACCCTTGATAAATTATCCTTGTGTCCCCACCAAAACCTAAGCATCATAGAATTAATCCGTTTGCATAGAGTCTTTGGTAGCTTGAATACACTCATCGTGTAGGTCGGTATCGCTTGAATCACCGACTTCAGAAGCACTTCCTTCCCCGCTTGAGATAGGAATTTTTCCTTCCATCCGTTGATACGATCCCATATACGTCCTTGAATATTTTTAAAGGAGCGTAAACGAGACCTGCCAATGAGAGACGGGAGGCCTAAATACTTTTCGTAGCTTTGTGTAGAATTGACGCCCACTAAAGCTTTTATATGAGCCCGAACTTCCACCTTTGTATTTTTGCTAAAGAATAAGGATGTTTTCTCCCTATTTAGCTTTTGGCCAGAACTTCTCTCATACAGCTCAAGAATCTCTTGCAACTTGTTCCATTCATCAATGTTTGCCCGACAAAAAAGCAGACTATCATCTGCAAAGAACAGATGATTGAGACTTATTCCCCCCCGTGTTATAGGCAAACCTGTAATCTTCTTTTGCAATTCAGCTCGACAAAGCATATGGCTAAGCCCTTCAGCACATAAAATAAAGAGGTATGGAGAGAGAGGATCCCCTTGCCGCAATCCCCTGGATGGAATAATTTTTCCATAGGCTTGGCCATTCACCAACACCGAAAAGACACCATACGTACACAAATCATAATTTTTTCAACCCATCTTGTGTCAAAACCGAATCTAAGCATAATCTTCTCTAGAAAATCCCATTCAACTCTGTCGTACGCCTTACTCATATCGAGTTTGAGTGCCATATACCCCTTACGCCCCTTCATTCTATTGCTCATTGTGTGTAATGCTTCAAAGGTCACCAAAATGTTGTCGGTGATGAGTCTACCTGGCACAAATGCACTTTGATAGGGAGAAATAATATTAGGTAGCACTTTTTTCAGCCTATTAGCTATAACCTTTGCTATTATTTTGTAAATAACATTGCATAAACTAATAGGCCTGAAACCAGACACAATAGAAGGTCTCTTTTTTTTTGGGATCAATGCAATATACGTTTGATTAATACTAGGTTCAAAAATACCTCCATTCAGGAAACCGAGCACTGCTTCACAAACCTCCTGATTGACGACTCCCCAAGAATTTTGGAAAAAACAGGCCCCATATCCGTCTGGGCCCGGTGATTTCATAGGTGCCATCCCCATCAATGCTACCTCCACTTCATCCTTAGAAAAATCAGCTAGGAGCAACTGGTTCATGTCACCCGTCACCCTCTGTTCTAGCCCCTCCAAACAAGAATCTATTTCTTCTATTCCCCAGTGTAAGATCAATGGAGGGTGATCAACTTCTATTTATTTTAATATATATATACCTAAAAACTACCATTAATTAAAATAAACAACGTTAAGTCTGTTTTTTTTTTTTATTCCCTTGGTCTATATATATATATATATATATATATATATATATATATATATATATATTTCAGAATTAAAAATGAGTTTGACATCTCATTCTTATTTTGGCTCCTCCAAATAAGAAATTATGAGGATCGAGTGAAAATGCGGGCGGATAATAATCGCCTGCATATGCTATCCGCACTTATCTGCAATCTGTTATCCGCATATGCAAATGCGGATGTAAATAGCAAAAACTAATATTCACAAATGTAGATGTAGATATTATCTGCATCCCTATTCCTTTATATATTTAATATATATTATATTTTTATATATATACATATATATTATATTTAATATTTTTTAATTTATGTTTGTCGGATTTGTAATTTATGTTTCTTATATTTGCTAGATTTGTAATGTTGTTGGATTTCACTTTTAGAAAACTCTTCTGATTTGTTATGATTAACTGCCTTATATGTTCTTCATTTATTATTATTTTTTTAAAATGTTTTTTTCTTGTCACAAACTACAGATTTACTAGAAGCTAAATATTAAAGAATATATGTGATGAAAATTTACTGGCAAAATGATTAGCAAGTGTGATATGAATAATAGTGTTCAATTATAAATAATGTCTTATTTATTTATTTTTTATTTTTTTATTTACTAGAAGCAATAACTAGTGAATTGCAATTTCAAGGTCTAAAACGATCATATTCTTACCTCAAATGCAGATAGCGAATAATATCTGCATTAACCGCGCGAATGCAAATAATAATCACATGAAGTGAGATGAGAGTTGAGTAAATAGCATTACTCTGTACCAACAGACTACCACTGGGAAAGAGATTTTGCATTTTGGAATGAATGAAACAATTTTTAGTGCTGATTTGAGAAGTGTAGCATTTCTCTTAATCAATATGTTTTACTTTCCACTTAAAGCTCTGTCTTACATATGGGCATTTCAAGATTGAATACTTCATAAATAATTTACGGTTTTGTATTTGTAAAAACTTTGTAGTTTCGTTTTCTAATGTAAGAGGGGTTCATAAAGTGGGTTAAAGTGTTGGTAGGAATCGATTGTAATTGGTAGAGAGTAAATACTACACACACTTTCATTCTCACACTCTTACTTCTATTCTTCATCGCGTTGCTTTTAAAATCACAATTTGGTCAAAATCCAATAATAATTTATCTCGAATCAAATGATAATTTTAAGGGAAAAATATAAAAAAGCCCCCCAAACTACCAGCTGTTTTCGATTTAGCTCCCTGATGTTTCAAAAGTCATAAAGTAGCCCCCTAAACTACCAAACTGTCGCATTTTGGCCACTCCGTTAGTCAAAACCGTTAGTCTCGACGGAAACTACAAAACGGCGTTTGGTTATGGGTAAGTTACAAAAATGCCATTCTATGTTTTTTTTTTTTTTTTTTTTTTCTTTTTTTTTTAAGGAGGAGTAAAACGGCGCCGTTTTGCTTAGGTTAATTAAACCCTTTTCCCCATTCTCAATCAATCCCACGCAGCACAGCTCCCCCCCTCCCCCTCACGCACAACTGTGGCCGATTCTCTTCTCCACATGCACAGCTCCGGTGATCCAGCCCATCGCGCCGGTGGTCCCCCTCACGCCGATCGTCCGTCGTCCCGTCTTCACGTCGTCGTCCTGCAAAACCCAAAAACCCAGAAATCATTCCGTCCAACCCAGAAATCATTCCATCAAAACCCACTAGCCGGGTTGTTGATCTGTAACATTCACATTCTTTGATTTCATGGCTACTGCAGAGAAAAACCAAATTCAATTCCCATAGATGGGTTTGGGTGTTGTTTTCTGCCCTGGAGTTTTTTTTTTTTTTTGTCGGTTCTCTTAGGATTGTCCAATAGTTAGAGGCTAAGATTTGAGGGTGTTTTTATGTGGGATTGTAATTTCGTGAAATGGGGTTGTTATCAAGTTGCACTATTCTTCCACAGATTCTGTTCACGGAGCTGAAATGAACTCCCGATGGTGTTTGTGTTTATTTGAAATTGAAACTTGGCCTTTCATGAATATTGAACCCAAAAACTGGATTTTAATGCGCCGAAAATGATTATAATGGCATCCATTTAAGCGATGTTTATCAGAGAAACTTCATACTCATTGAGCTTCAAACCCACAAAACTTGTTGAGATGCCGCAAGTTTTGCTTAATCTATATTTCTGCAAGCTCAGATATAGTAAACCCTCTCGAAGATCCGAAACGAAAGCAAGCTTTGCAACCAGATTTTTCTAATGAGAAGTTGAACCTAAGCGATTGAGAAGGAGATGAAACCATATTTCTCTCCAGAGGAGTTGAACCCAACATCTGAGACAAGATGAAGTCTGAGCCGAGAAGAAGGTTTGTTTAGGCGTGGAGGGAAAACGCTGAACAAGGGTTTAATTAACCTAAGCAAAACGGCGCCGTTTTGCTTAGGGTAAGTGAACCCTTTTGAGAGCAAAACGGCGCCTCCTTAAAAAAAAAAAAAATAAAAAAAATAGAAGGGCATTTTTGTAACTTACCCGTAACCAAACGACGTCATTTTGTAGTTTCCGTCCAGACTGACGGTTTTGACTAACAGAGTGGCCAAAATGCGACAGTTTGGTAGTTTATGGGGCTACTTTATGACTTTTGGAACATCAAGGGGTTAAATTGAAAACGGCTGGTAGTTTGAGGGGCTTTTTTATATTTTTCCCTAATTTTAAAGACACGTCAGAGAGTGCGAGTGTAGGACTGCATGTATCATTACTCTTTTTCATAGGTGGTCCATTTACATGGTATACCTAAATCTATTGTCTATGATAGAAATGTGAAATTTGTACGCCAATAGGAACAAAGTTCAAATTGTCTAGTGCTTTTTCACCCGCAAACAGATGGACAAACCGAAATGGTAGATGAACCAATAGTTAGTTTTTGTATTTCTGTTGGTTGAGGTGTAGAGATTGTGTTGAGCTGCTTGTTTATGCAGCAATGCTCTGGTTAACTTTGGAGGGATGTGTTGTAATCAGTTTTGTTTTAAGTAAAATTATGCTTATTCATTAAAAAAAATAAATGTGCATGAGAATTGAGACACAGAATGGATGTTGGACAATCTCCTGCTTGGAAGCACCTACCTCTGATAGGTAAAATAATTATGGTTGTGATTCTGATTCCTTAATGACTTGTATTTTATTAATTGGAATATCAAGTTGATTGGCACGATAGACTTGCACTTTGGTTGGTTTTTCGCCTAATACGCTTTGATGTTGATCTGAAATCTGAATCCATCCTCCAAAAAATTCAATCACTACTCCCACGAAATCAGAGGTGGTGGATTTCTCCTTGATGCCTGGGAAGTATTCATAAATAATCTACTTAAAAGAACTTCAGGACCACTCTATAATTCGAAAATGTAACCTAAAACTGATCCTGTTCTAGCACGTTAAGCTAAAATAATGGTAAAGAAATCTTTACTTTCATCAAAACATTCTGCTGAAAAGCAATCTTCATCCATAAGGGATGTTCGATTCGTCTTTGGAAGGTGATCCGCGAAAAGGGTGTATTCTTCAAGAACATTTTGTTGATTCTAGTCAAGCAAATCGTTTAAACACAATCCTCCCCTATTCTGAGAGCCTCACATGTAGGGCAACAATTATGGGTTGCTACCAAGCCTACCATACAATGTGTCGCCTCAGTTGATTGGGGGAAGGGGAGCATTTTATGATTTGCCTGTATACCCATATTGCTTCCTTAGATGGCATGCTTTACATCAGTTTAATCGCAAATTTCAGATTTTCGACCATGATATTCCAATATCTAAAAAAAAGTATTCGAACAGTTTTGGAAAGATCAGAACCTTTTTACGATGAGTTCACGATCAGGCGGCGAACCCCAGGTTGAAATGATAATAGTTTCAAATGGTCACATAGGAAATGAGTTAGCATGTTATAGAAATTCAATATAATTGTTGCATCTGGTTTCAGGTCTTGATTTCTACTATAAGCAGACCAGCTTAGAGCATCATATCTTGAAATTTATACACAAATCCACTATAGTTCTCAGATGAGGTGAATGGTGAGTTTTAAATACCAATGTAGTTGCCTGTTCGAATTGAGGTGAGTTATAGTGAAAAATCGGATCTGCAATGCAAGGCAAAACACTCACAGACCATGTTGTCAGCTTTGAGTGCGGTTGTACTTGGTTGGGTATTCACATTGTAGAAGCTTTAGCAAAACCTGAAAATCTAGAGAACTCGTCTTGAAGGAGAGCCTGTGGGTTACCCTGTTCAACCTATGCAAGTAAAAAGATTTTAAGAGGTTAATCCAATATAAAATGGCAAGGAAACATCTATTCAGCGACTACCAATTAGAATAAAACATTAGATAAAATTTTATTGAAATACTCAAATTCATAAATGACTTGAATGTACCACTTTTTCTTTCTTTACCAATGTAAAGTGCATACATACACTAGATATGCCAGCTCTCAAATGTGCTAAAGAACAAAGAGACAGATCCATAAACTTGATCACCAATTTGTTTAGCAGTTGACATTCATGATTCTTATCAAATAAAGCTGAATATTAGTGGTAATGCAGCATTGTGCGCTCAAGAAAGTATCCAACTTGGAAAAGTTATGAGATTGTTCATAGGCATTACCAACTAAGATATTAGGGCATAATACAAACAAATTTGTATACCATTTGTTATGTATAAGTTCCAGAGACCTAATACCTGTACTACAACTTCTTGATAGAATATTTCATTGAAAAATGCTTATGCTGCTCTGGACATTCAAAATTCTACATAAAACCAGTGTAACTATTGTTCATGGGCAAGGGATTTATGTCCGCATATGGTCCATCCACTTAAATCAATGATTATATATGAATCTAAACCAAATTAGCCAAGAAAATTAATTAATAAACCAAATATGATAAGGATAAAGTATTAAATCACTAATTGTTCCAAAAACTTAAGTTTATAGAAAATTATGAATTTAATTATTTAATTAATATTTCATTTGATTATTTTCTTGAAATTTGTTAAAATAATAATTAAGTGATTAAATTTATCTCTTCTTATGAGTTTAAGCTTTTGAAATAACTGGTAATTTAATATGGTATTAAAGCCAAAGGTCTTGAGATCGAACCTTGACTTCGTCAATTCACTCCATTTAAATTAAATATTCGACTTGTTGGACCCCACCTATTAAAATAGAGTTTGAGCCCATACGCGAGGAGGAGTGTTAAAGTAACGATTTAGTTCTTCCTATGAGCTTAAGTTTTTGGAATAACTGATAATTTAACAAAATCAATTCATTAAATTCAAGAATTCAGTCCTAGTCATCCTAATTTATTAGGCTCATTCTCATCATCTGTTAGCCGTACCATTGTCCACACCACAAGATATTTAATATTATCAAAATTTGTAACAGATTTCTTCTCCTTTTTAGAATATAATATCTGGGGAGGAAACAAATGAATCAATAACAAAAGACATACACCCATAGCACACACAAACGCATACAGAAGCACACCAAGATAAGCATACCAGGATCCCATGGTCAAGAATGAGGATATTGTCCATGTTCAAGACCATGGAAATGCGGTGAGCAATTGTGATCACTGTCATGCCTCTGCATTCAGTAGATATGGTATTTTGTATTACTGAAGCGGTTTGAGTGTCAACATTGGCCGTGCACTCATCCAAACACAGTACCTGAAATCATAATACTGTCAGTACTCTCTACTTCTCTCATATTATACCCCCTCCCCATCCCCAAAAAAATTAAAAGCAATACATACACACACACACACAATAATTTCTAATAAACTACTTTGCATACAACATACATCACAACCCTCTTGTTATCTTTTCCATTTGTTTATCACCTTTCTTTCTCTCTTCATTGTTTTGCTAGAAATCATAATCTGTTTCAAATTCTCATGGATGACAGAAAGAACAGGAGCATATACAATAAAAAACTAATGCGGTCTGTAAACTCCAAATGCACCCCCATAGGAGAGTGATTAGGATGTACTAATGAAGACAACTGACATAAATTTACCATGGCACTCAAGCATACATAAATTATTTTAAGTAGAATGTTGTCAAAAAAGAAAAGGACTAACATCTCTGGAATGTAACGATTCAACTGAAGCTACAATTATTACCAGGGTAGAAAGGTATGCCGGATTTCTGTTGCAAAACCGAGTAGGGATAGGCATCTAGGATCCATATGGAAAAGTGAATTTGGTTCTTTATATTTACTTTAAATCATGCAAGAATGAATTTATTGCTCAGAAGTTTGAAGAGATTATTTCCCTAAATAGTCTATTTCTACACTATCAATAAATTTAATATTAAGTGCTTTTCATGCTTGGATGAATTCATCCTAGAACTTTCTGCTTGAAACTTTAGTAGTTAGATAGTGTGGGCATCCAATCAGAAAAACATGACCTTCGTAGACTTGAGGAGTGCACGTGCAAGGCAAAGCAGCTGCCGTTGCCCAACAGAAAATGACATCCCAGCTTCCTTTATGTGAACATCTAGCCCTCCAGCTGCTTCTACTTCATCCTTGACATGGCATTTCTCCAGAACCTTCCAAATCTTAAAGTCGTCACTAACCCGGAATGGATCTAGATTATCCCTAGGGATTTGAAAGAACACAGTCAATGTAATCATATGATAATGAAACCATAACATAAATAACACTGATATATCTGAAAAAGGCACAATAGCCAAGAAATTATATCTGAAGAACATATAATCAACAAAATTGCATGAAAAGTATAAAAGACATTTCCATGGATTACCTTAATGAACCATCAAATAAGCATGGACTCTGGGGAACAACAGAGAAATGTGAACGGAGATCTCTAACAGGAACATCAGCTATGTTTATCCCATCCACCAAAATACATCCACCACTTATTGGTGTAAGGCGGAAAAGGGCATTCAAAACACTAGATTTTCCTGCACCCGTTCTTCCAATGATTCCAACCTTGAAAAAGGTGAAGAGGAAAATGCCAATGATGTGGTAAGAATAATCCAAATAAAAGATATGAAGCCTTAACTGAATTTAATCAATAAATGCGAATCCTGCACAAAACTGAATAATCATGATCTACCTAATTATATGCACCTACCTGCATCCCTTCCACAATCGTAAAAGAAATTTCATGAAGCGCATCTGGCAAAGATGGCATGTATCTCAAAGAAACATTTTGAAATTCAATCAGTCCTCGAGTTGGCCAATCTGGATCCAAGGATTGGCATCCATGCAGTTCTTCTTGAGGAATGTCCATATACTAAAGAGAACATAACCAAATGTAAGTAATCAGAAAAGGAAGTATCTATGGAAGTCTATCATAGTACCTGAAGAGCTCTTTCAACAGAAACCATTTCCTTCTCTGTTTCAGTAAAACTTGATAAAAAGCTGCCCAGCAAAGTCACAATTGGGGCGGCATAGGAAAGAGCCAATCCTACCTGTAAAAGAACACAGCAGTTTCCACTGAATTCCAGGTTTCACAAAGTATGCAAATAATTCAAGTACAATAAAAATTTAGACTTCTATCTAGTAATCAGAATATTATAGGTAGAAGGAATTGAAATGCATAATGGCAGTCAAAGATATACAAGGAGCAGAATAACGTACCAACCCTGGGGTGCCGAAACTAACTGGTAAACCACCATGAGATCCAATAACAGCCATCATGGCAACAAATGAGATGATAAATGCTGCTAACAACTGGAAGAAGATGACTGGTCACCATACTAGTCACAGTAGGCAATAAGTATTATCCTAAACCACTAAGCATATGGCATAAAAGTTACCCTTTAAGTGTCCGATCACAATCCTCCATTTTGAAAAGTCAATACCAAGTTATAACTATCACCCTACACTATAAAGCACATATTTTTCTTTGAATGACTCCTTACCTTAATGTTTAACCATTCTTAAGTTAAGTACTGGAAGGGTAATATTTAAAAGCTGTAGTAGAATTAGCCAGTTCCAAGAAATTTATTACAACCTCCATAGGACCATAGATTATTGAAGTAATGTTGTATATATCAAAAAGCGTAAGGCGCCCCTTAAGTACACAGGAAAACCAACGTTAGCCCACAAAATGACCCCGTTAAGAGAGCCCTAATCCCCCCAAAAAAAAAACCCTAGGCCCGCAAAACAGACCTAGATTATTGACTTCTTCAAAGAGGATAATCTCTATGGGGCAGAGTATTGTCTAGAGCAAAGCTTCAGATCAGGGAACCAGCCTAATGAATAGAACTTCAGAGTAAAAAAAGTTTTATTAGATTAGATGTCAGTAAAAAACCTATCATGAAGTCATTTCAATTCTTGTGATATACCTGAAGACGCAGGGAAAGCCACAAACTTGCCGTCAATTCGGTGTAAGAAGTTTGCTGGTACAATGTAACATGCTGAGTGAATGTGGTGAAGAAAAAGTCCTGCCCAAAACAAGCATCGATTAATTCCAAGATTTATAGATGTGATTATCAGCACAAATTGCCGATCATAATCAATACAAATAAATGTGAAAACAAGATTGGCAGAGTAGCTCAATAAAATAGGGGAAACCTTTTGTTTTAATAAAAAGGAACATACAGAACATTAAGTACTCTTTGCATTGGTATACTAGAGCAATACAATAAATTTAGCATACCTATGATAACAATGCTGTTTTTATTTTTTATTTTTTTAAGAGTAATATATATGAGTAAGGGAAATCTTATAATTTTACCGTTAATATGATAAAAACAGAGAAGCTGCCACTCAAGGGTTGAGCTCTCATAATCTT
This sequence comes from Corylus avellana, assembly GCF_901000735.1. Lineage (NCBI taxonomy): Eukaryota > Viridiplantae > Streptophyta > Magnoliopsida > Fagales > Betulaceae > Corylus > Corylus avellana. The sequence goes on from NC_081547.1 coordinate 22,892,522, forward strand.
TTTCACATGCTCTCTTTTTCTCTAGTTGTCAATGCCACATGGTATCAAAACACCAATTTAAAACCATAACCCTAAAGTCATTATTTTTTCTCTCATCTTATTTCCTTTTCTCTTCACTTTTCTCTTGTTTTTCTTTCCAAACCCTAAAACTTTCACTACCCCAAATAAGTCAAAGCAAGTATTAACGAGATTTGTCGTATGGACTCTGTATAATCGTGCAGCATAGATTAGAGATCATTGGGAGGTTGTATGTCACATATTAAGGTACTTTTTTTTTTGATAAGTAATGTAGTATATATCAAAAAAAGCGCAAAGCGCCTCTAAGTACACAATAATGTATACAAAGGAACCCAACCAAACACCCTAACAAACCAAAAAACCCAGAAAAACCCAATCAAACCAAACACCCAACCAAAAGGGTATACAAGAGACCCAACCAAAAACCCAAGAAAAGCCCTAGTGCATCTAAGGTGGAAACCTAGTGCACCTCAGGGGGAAATGAAAAGGCATTTTTCGACCCCAAAAAACCCCGCCGACGCCGGCCCTTCACCGGAGAGATGGTTTTTTAACGTTCTAACAACTATGAGGTTGTTGGAATATGTAAAGCAGATTGGTGGGGAGATCATCTTCACAAACGATCTGTGCCAGCTTTTTGTACTTGTATTGGTAGTAATTTGGTAACCCAGAGCGGGAAGTGGTGGCATGGTCTAGCCTTGAAGTTGAGTATCGAGCAGCATCAAAGTTTAGTATCAAGGAGCATCGAAGTTGAGTATCGAGCTATGGCTCTTATAGCATATGAAATTAATTGTGTGAAATTTCTTGTAAAAGAATTGGATTTTTATTGTTTTTTGATAAATAAGTGATTTATGGAAAAGTGCAGAGGGGCGCAATCCTAGTACACAAGATGTATACAAAGAAAGGCTCCACTAAAGGCTAAAAGAGGAACATAAAGACAAAAATTGAAGCATAGTGAAAAACTGACACTTTGAAAGCATCAGGCCCAATGAAACAAAGTCTGGATAAACAGCTTTTTGAGCTCTTCCAACAACCTTTCTTGATCTTCAAAATATCTTGCATTCCGCTCTCTCCAAATAGTCCACATTAGACATAGTGGGGCGATACGCCACACCTCCTTTGCTAAACTATTGTCACTCTGACCTCGCCAACAAGTTAACAAATCTGTCACCTCTTCAGACATGACCCAAGTGACATAAAAAAGAATAAATAACACACTCCATAAAGCTCGTGCCACTTCACAATGAAGGAGAAGATGGTTGACAGATTCGCTACTTTACTTACACATACAACACTATTCCACCACAATAATACCTGTCTTGCGCAAATTATCCAAAGTCAGAATCTTTCCTAGTACAAAATAGCACCTAAATAAACTCCTTCTAATGCTTCAAGCAACACACCAGCATGAAAGCCACGCCGCAATCTATTCCACACAAGCCCCCAGCAGTCTCACATTGTAGCAGCACTGTTGATTCACTGCTATACTCAACTAGTCCACATGCTCGTACCAGTCCATGCAGAAGGTTTCAGTCCTCATGATCACAACAATTTCATAACAGCAAGCAACCCTCATCCACTTGCATGCCTTCATGATTGCTTCCTGCATACTAGCAAGACAATACACCCACTTGTGCAGTGCCTGCTTTCTAAGCTAGCAAAGCCTTCCAATGGTCCATGGTATTTAGTCAGTACATGAACAGCCCAACACTTGCTCACTGGCTGCTTTTGTCCCACACAAATGAGTACTTGCCCCAATGCCAATACCATCTCCTGACTTTGTTTGATTCAGTTCACAACATCATCACTATCCATATGGCCAAACCATAGCATACTCAAGTCCATGGTCATGCTAACATAATGCCAGCCAACACTAAGTGCATATGCAGCCATGCACATGCAGGCCCACAGCTGCCAAGAGTACCCCTTGAGTAGGGAAGCCACAATCAATCAACACAAGGCATCAATATCACTTGCTGCCTGCTATGTGCACCAATATGCAGCAACCATTCGGCCCATGGCATGGCTCCCTCATGCCATGGTCTTGTGGCTAGTATAGTTGCAAGGTGCCAACCATGCCCACCACCGAGGCACCCCAGTAATGGCTGTGACAGAACACCACCACCAGATGAAGCCGATGTCCCAGTCGGACACTCAATAATAAAGGTATGGCTCCCACATGTCAGGAAAAAATATTATTTCATTTACATAAAGTATTATACATAGTGAGCATAAGGCAAGGCCTGAAGACAATGCCTTGCACCTAATACTGCAAGCAGGAAGGCTGTATGAGCTGTCTGTGTTTCTCTATGTTTTCTTTGAAAATATTATTTCCTTTACATAAAGTATTATACATAGTGGGCGTAAGGCAAGGCCTGAAGACAATGCCTTGCACCTAATACTGCAAGCAGGAAGGCTGTATGAGCTGTCTATGTTTCTCTATGTTTTCTTTGAAAATATCCGCCAAACTCTCAGATTTTAGCATGTTGAATGTAAATTAATTTACATTTTTAAGCCTTTGGTACCACTATTAGACGTAGTAAATATAAAGCTAGCAGAACGTTGTACAAATGAAGTACAAAAAATTTGAAGGGAAATTTACCATAATATATAAATTGCTCTAGTTTTTGAATCTGTAGTTTGAACACTAATAACTTTTTTTTTGATAAATAATGTATATATATCAAAAGCGCAGAGATGGGCGCAACCCAAGATCCTCTACTGAACTTCAAAAGAATCCAGGGTTTGAAGAATTATACACGCATTTTTTGAGCATATAAAACATATTTGTGCCTCCAAGTGTGTTGTACTTTTCTTTTTCTTTATTTGGTTCCTTCCAAGTGACTATTTTTTCACCACATAACGCCATTAGACACACTTCGAAAAATAAAATACAAATATCTACCTCAGACTTGAATGCCCTTATAGTTGATGATCCATCCAGTGTTTCTGTGAAGGATGCATATATGGGAGAACGAGAAACACTGTCCAGCCTTCGCAGTTCCCTTGATGTTGACCTGTAGAAGAACTGAAGAACTAGACAGTTAGCTAGTCCAAGTTTTATTCTTTCCTTGTATGGACAACCAATATTAATATCATAAAGTTCACAAAAGCATTGGAATCAATTCCTATGTATTCAAAATATGCTATACATAATTGTCATCCCCAATAAGTTCTCATTTTTAATCAGCGACCAGCATGATTACATAAGAAACCAACTTTAGAATGATGCATCACATATTGTCATAATCTCATATATTGAAAAGGTGCAATTAAATCAGAATGTCCTCACCTATATGGGGTGTATTTGAGCAATGCACAGACTACAGAGAATTTTGATAAAGATCAAAAAGCTAATTATGGGTGCGCTTGAGCAAGCGTGTGCGCACCTATATAACATGAGTTCAAGCTTTTTAATAATATAGAGACCTACCTGAAGCTTGCTGTAGATATACCAAAACGGCAACAGCAAGAGCAGGAAGTAGACCTACATTTATACATCAAACCATTGAATAACTTTATAATTGTGAAAGACAGTTAAAAATGGATTTACAGAAGAGTACACAAGCAAAGTGGCCAAATTTTATGTGTACCTGTACATATGACAAAACTACAGCAATCCCCAGCAAGCCAACAAAATTGGCCAATAGAATGTTGAGAATGAAAGGAAGAGAGTCATCAATCGTATAGAGATCAGAAGACAACCTAGAAATAAAAACAAAAAAAGATTTAAAAAAAAAAAAAAAACAACTTATGGAGTATACATAAATTACTAGAATCATCTCCTGGAGGCATGTTATTCTAACCTGTTGAGTATCCTTCCGCCTGGTGTCTGATCAAAGAACTGGACAGGTGCATTGATAAGCTTATGAAGCAGTGTGTTATGCACCTTAACTGCAGCTCTTAAACCCCCAAATGCAAATGAGAATGCCCTCACCAACGTAAGAAAGGAGTTTATGATACAAAATATGGAAAGTATAACCTGCAAAAACAATTACTAGACCAAAATTAAAGCAGCAAAACAAACATTTCAATTACAAGTTCCCCAGAATTCTAATTCGCATGCTCTTTTCAACAACGAAATATTATGGTGAAGGGAAAATAAGATATGTAGCAATGTCTAGACTTTGTATCAGCAATACACTGTTCCTTCCACTCCCAAGTCCTGAGCTATTGAAAACAAACACACATAATCAATAAAAACTCCCAAAATTAAGATCAATGATCTCCATTTGCAGAATCTCAAGGTACTGCAGCTTAAAGGTCTGTTGACTGAGATTAGCATCTTCCGACAAATAATCTGTTAATATTTTGACTGCATTTCTAGAAAAGCCATCAGATTTATCATTTCTTAGTTGTCTTCTTAAACTCGGTTCAAGCTTTAGTTCTGACATTTACTTGTACAATCAGTTGAAAGAAAAGGGAAAAATAGTCTTATTGTACTTGATTATTAATTGATTCTGTTGCATCGTTTACATAGAGAAGTGATATAATCTAATATAGAAATATAATAAATGAAAAAAAAAATGGAAATAAAATCAAATCGGCCGTTTGGGAAGTTTCGTTCTCCAACATTCCCCATCAAGTTGAGGCGAAGATGTCTCGCATGCACAGCTTACACAGCGGAATGAAAAAACCTATTGGATAGTCCATCAAAATATCTGCTAGTTGCTCTATTGTCAATTTCAATGTATTTAGTACAATCATGCTGGACTGGACTATGAGCAATACTAATCGCAACCTTCTTGTCACAGTATAGTCTCAGGCTCCTGAAAATCAAATCCAAGTTCTTTCAGTAGAATCTTCAACCATAATAACTCACATATCCTATGGGTCATGGCTCGAAATTCAGCTTCTACACTAGATCAAACAACTACTGATTGTTTCTTACTACGCTAGGTAACAAGATTTTCTCCCACAAGAGTGCAATAACTCAAAGTAGATCTTCGATCCGTGACTGACCCAGCTGAATCTGCATCCGTATAAGCTTCTACTTTTCAAGTGATCATGTTGAGCAAACAACAACCCTTTTCCTAGTGAAAATTTTAAATATCGAAGTATTCAGTAAACTACTTCCATATGAGACTCTTGGGGAGAACGCATAAACTGACTCACTATGCTAACTACATAGGCAATGTCTGGACAAGTGCGCAACAAATATATTACTTGCCAACCAACCAATGATACGTGTCTTTATCCACCAGAGGGCTCTCATCACTTTCTTCTAACCTTATATATTAAATTTTGAGGAATAGACTAAAAGACAATTTGGATACAAAAGATCGATAGAAGGGTGAAAGATGTTGATTGGATACTTTTAAACCACCACTTATCCCAAAAGCTTAAGCTGATAAGAAGGGGTAAATTTAATCATTTAATCAATACTTTAACACTCTCCCTCACATGTGGGCTCAAATTCTTAAATAACTAAGACAATGTTCGAACTCATGACTTTAGGCTTTGATGCCATGTTAAATCACCACTTGTACTGAAAACTTAAGCTAGTAAGAAATAGTAAATTTAATCATTTAATCAATACTTTAATAGATACAACTTAGATATAGGATGTTGAGTACAAGATCTAACGCCTTTACGTTGAGCAACAGGCAAATTCATATCATCGATAATAGGTATTGAAGAATTTAAATCAGGGGTAGAAGTACTATTAGCTAAGTCAAGGTCAGATGTTCGGCAAGTAGCATCAAGAATAGCCTTACTTTTTTGCCGTCTAGAGTAAATTCTCAGCTCCTCCACTGGCAGTGGCTCATATGACTCATTAGTAGGAGACTCATCAACAAGTGGTTGTTGTTTGCCACGCTTTGGCACAGGAACAAGAACAAGTAAAGGACTAGGCATATCACCCATTTGGGAAGTTTCTTTGTTCAACACAATCAAACATAGCTTCATTACTCATTTCAAAATTTTCCCAGACGAGAACAAATTTAAAAATCCTAAAAACAATATAGTTTGTATGAACGGTTTAGACACAAAAGGCGGAGGCTATTATATTATTCAACTTATGTTAACCTAATACAGGCATCCTATTATATAGGATTAGGAAAATACTATAAAGACTAAAATACCCCCAAAACCCTAATGACTCAAACCCTAACTCTTCTAACACTCCCCCTCAAGTTGGAGCATATACATCTTATAAATCCAGCTTGAAAGATACAAGCAAACGAAAAACAACTAGAAAACATATTCTAACACTCCCCCTCAAGCTAGAACTGCTTGGACCACACAAGTTAATTAAATAAAACTTCAACGCCGGTCGAAAACTCGTTGGTAACTTGAACAACCATTTGATCAATTCTCGCCGAAAAACACCAAGGCCGGTCAGATGCAACGATCACTTGATTGGTTCTCGCCAGAGAATCCAAGGCTGGTCGGATACATCGATCTTGGGATTGGTTCTCGCCGTAAAACACCAAGGCCAGTCGAATGCAACGATCACTTGATCGGTTCTCGCCGGAGAATCCAAGGCCGGTCAGATACATCAATCACAAACAACAAATTTTCACATGATTAACCAACAAGATTCACCGAAAAACAGATACTGGAAAAACAAAACAAAAAAAAAATCGCTGAAGCTTCGCTGGAAATACGCCGGAACTTTGTCGGGGCTTCAAAACTGGCCGAAAACACACAGAACTGGCCGGCAGTACCTAAAAACACAAGAAAAACACTGAAAAACAGAACAGAAACAGTCACTGGAGGCTTGCCGGACCTTTTCCGGAGACTCGCCGGAACTTGAAGACAGAACACTCCGACCACTTCAACAACAGCAACTACAGAATCAATAGAGGGCAACACAGTAACGTTTCAATACCAAAAACATCAAATCGTCGGAATATTATTATTATTTTTTTTTTCCCGATGGCTGCTGCAACTTTTCCGGCCACCACAGAATACTCCGGCCACTTCAAACAAGATAGAAAACCACCACAGAACCATCCGGCCAGCATCACAGAACATCAAAAACAAACAAAATATATATATATATATATATATTTTCACCGGAAGGAGTTTCGGTCACCCTAAAACAAGAACAAAACAGCTCTACGGAGCTCTTTGAAGGTACTGCCCGTGTGGGTTAGCCCACACGGGCAGTGTGGCCACCAAGTTGAAAACTAAACTACTCAAGAATCGAAACAAGCTCTGATACCATGTTAATAGTGTTGATGCAAGAAGTTTAGAGGGAGAAAAGGAGGCTAATTGTATTATTCAACTTATGTTAACCTAATACAGGCATCCTATTATATAGGATTAGGAAAATACTATAAAGACTAAAATACCCCCAAAACCCTAATGACTCAAACCCTAACTCTTCTAACAAACACAATCAAACATAGCTTCATTACTCATTTCAAAATTTTCCCAGACGAGAACAAATTTAAAAATCCTAAAAACAATATACAACAATTCAGAATGAAAAGAAAGGCCTCCATGACAATCCTAGGGAGATATTCTGTAGCCTGCCCTATGCAGTGGAAGGATATAGTACACATAAATAAGACTTGGTTCCCATTTGCAGTCCATAATACACCCTGCCATTCTTCTATTTATTCATGTTTTAATAATTATTTACTTTGGATCTCATATTTGTCAGTCAGATACGGTCTATATGTATCATATAGCCATAATTAGTCTTTCTAGTTATGGCATGTTCTTGTATTATAACTGTAGTATATTGTCATTAATAGGTAGATTTTAGTTACCTTATTTGTTTCCCTAGATTGCTGTAATCACTGAGATACAACCAGTAATTACCTAGACAATTTCTATATAATACGAGCAACTCTCACATTGAGAGGTATTCAGTACAATTGACATGGTATCAAAGCCATCATCTAAATTAGGGTTGTTCTAGGTTTTCAGTTACCTGTTGTTTTTTTTGGCGGTCAATAACTTCAGGGGAGTTGTCGATCATTCTGGTGGGTTCTAAACTGCTATTTGGCAGTTTTTTGTTGAGGGTAGCGGCAGTCTACATAGATTAGTGGGGCAGGTTCAGGTGTGGCTGATTCTATTTTGGTGTGGTGCGGAGTGTTTCCGGCGATCTGTGGTGTTTGTCAGCAGACTTGGGCTTTCGGCGATCTCCTTGGTGGCTGTCGGCGATCTGGGCTGTCGGCCGTTTGGCGTTGACAGTGCATTGTGGTGATTTTTTGGGGCTGGCAGGATCTGGAGGAGTGATCCCGGCGATCTCGTTCTGTCGGCGATTTGTGGTGCTGTCGGCGATTTGGCGCTATCGGCAATTTGGGGCTGTCAGCTGTTTGCTGCTGTGAGCGTAGATAGGTTGTCGCGATTTCTGTTTGGGTGCTGAAATTTCTGTCGGCTATTTGGTATTGTTGCGATTTCTGTTTGTGGTGCTGTTGGTTTGGGTTGCTGACTGGTAATTGGGTTTTTTTTGGGCTTGGGCTTTGTTGGGCTTGGACTTGCTGGGCTGGCTGGTTTGGACTTGCTGTTTGGGGTTGCTAAGTTGCTGGTAACTTTGGGCTTGCTGGGCTTGCTGGGATTGGGCTTTGTTGCTGTTTGAGGTTGCTGATTGGTGTTTGCCTTGTGTGGACTTGGGCTTGCTGTCCAATAGTTCTGGTGGGCCTGTTACTTCTTTATCAAGTGTTTTAATTTCTAATTTTCTTATTTATCATGTCTTCTAGCGAGACTTTTGGGGTTCGTTTTACTAGAAAAAATTATGCTGCTTGGGAATTCCAGTTTTAATTATTTGTTACGGGAAAAGAATTGTGGGGCCATATTGACAGTAGTGATCCAGCTCCTACGGAAACCAAGGAGTTGGCTAAGTGGAAGGTCAACGATGCACGTGTGATGTCTTGGATCTTAGGGTCTATTGATCCTCTTATTGTGCTTAATCTGAGGCCCTATAAGACTGCGAAGACTATGTGGGAGTATTTGCTGAAGGTTTATCATCAGGACAATACGGCACGCCATTTTCAGCTGGAATATGAGATTGCTAGTTACACTCAAGGCAATCTCTCCATTTCGGAGTATTTTTCTAGTTTTCAGAATTTGTAGGGAAAATTTTATGATATGGTTTATGCGAAGGTACATGCTGCATCTCTCTTTGCTGTTCAGGCTGTTCATGAGCAGAGCAAGAGAGATCAATTCCTGATGAAATTACGCTCTAAATTTGAGGTTACTCGCTCAAATTTAATGAACCGGGATCCTTCTCCATCTTTGGATGTTTATTTTGGAGAATTACTTCGTGAGGAGCAGCGTCTTCTCACATAGGCTACGTTCCAGCACGATTCCAACCCGAATCCAGTAGCCTATGCAACCTATGGGAAAGGGAAGGGTAAGGATATGCGCAAAGTCCAGTGTTTCAGCTGCAAGGAGTATGGTCATATTGCTGCCAAATGGGCAAAGAAATTTTGCAATTACTGTAAGAAACCGAGCCACTTTATCAGAGAATGTCCCACTCGGCCTCAGAATTGTCAAGCTACTGCCTATCAGGCTGCAGTAAACACCTCTTCTGCTCTAGTGATGTCCTCAGCCTCTTCTTCTGCGGCCAGATCAGCTGTTTTTACTCCTGAAATGGTCCAGCGGATGATTCTGTCAGCCTTTTCTGCCTTAGGGCTCCACGGTAATGGTACTATTTCGTCTAAGTCTTGGCTTATTGATTCTGCAGCATCCAATCATATGACCAGATCGTCTGATACTCTTTGCAATGTTCGTCCATATCATGGTTCATCTCATATTCAAGTAGCTAATGGGAGTCATTTAGCTATTAATGAAGTAGGAGATATTAATCCTTCATTCAGAGATGTTTATGTATCTCCTGGACTTTCTAATAGTCTTATTTTAGTTGGCCAGTTAGTTGAAAAAAACTGTGACGTCCATTTCTCTCGTGATGGTTGTCTTATGCAGGATCATGTGTCGGGGAAGATACTCGCGAAGGGGCCTAAAGTTGGCAGACTATTTCCACTACACTTTTCAATTCCTAGTTGTTATCTTTGGCTTGTAGGACAATTAACACTCCGAACGAAGTATGGCACAAACGTTTTCAAACGTTTGGGTCATCTAAATTATGTTATTCTGTCTCATATGTTAAATTCTGGTTTGTTAGGCAATAAAGAACGAGTTTCTCAAAATTTGTCATTTGATCGTTCTGTATGCAAACTTGATAAGAGTAAAACTCTTTCTTTTTCTTCTCATGGTAGTCGTGCTACACAATGCTTTGATGTTGTGCATAGTGATGTATGGGGCATTTCTCCTGTAATTTCTCATGCTCGATATAAATATTTTGTAACATTCATAGATGATTTCAGTCGGTATACTTGGGTCTATTTTCTTCGGGCCAAATCTGAGGTCCTGTCTATTTTTAAGACCTTTGTAGCATATATTGAGAATCAATTTTCTACAGGCATTAAGATTTTGAGGTCTGATTCTGGTGAAGAATACATGTCCCACGAGTTTCATGATTTCTTACACCACAAAGGAATTGTTTCTCAACGCTCTTGTCCTTATATTCCTCAACAAAATGGAGTGGCGGAACGAAAGAACCGCCATCTCTTGGATGTTGTTCGCACTTTATTGCTTGAGTCCTATGTTCCTTCTAAATTCTGGGTTGAGGCATTATCTACTGCAGTTTACTTAATTAATCGACTGCCCTCTCAGGTCTTGCATTTTGATTCTCCTTCTTATCGTTTCTATCATCAGCATCCTAGCTATCTTAATCTGCATACTTTTGGATGTGTTTGTTTTGTTCATTTACCTACTCATGAACGTCACAAACTTTCTGCTCAGTCTGTTAAATGTGTCTTTATGGGTTATAGTATTTCTCACAAATATTATGTTTGCTATGATCCTTGTTCGGACAAATTTCGTATATCTCGTAATGTTGTGTTCTTTGAGAATCAATGTTTCTTTTCTACACATGTTGAATCATTGCATGAGATTAGTATTCTACCTTGTTTTGATGAATTGCCTCTTCTGCCTGAACAATTCAAACCTAGAATTATGTATACTCGACGTCTACCAACTTTGCCCCTTCCCGAGACTAACCCTTCATCTGAAACTGTTTTGACAACTCCTCCGATTGACTCGCCATCTGAGACAGTTCATGAGTCTGGTCCTCGACGATCTGCTAGGGTATCACGTCCTCCTGATAGGTATGGTTTTCCCCACACTTCTTTTAATGCTACTTTATCTTCTATTTCCATCCCTACATGTTTTTCCGAGGCTATTAAATGTGAATGTTGGCAGAAAGCGATGGATGAGGAACTTCGGGCTCTTCAGGACAATCATACATGGGATGTGGTTCCTTGCCCCTCTCAAGTTAAAGCCATTGGTTGTAAATGGGTTTACTTGATTAAGCTTCGCTCTGATGGGACTCTAGATTAGTATAAGGCCCGATTAGTTGCTCTTGGAAACAAGCAAGAATATGGGGTGGACAATGAGGAGACATTTGCTCCGATCGCGAAGATGACCACCGTGCGTACAATTATTTCTATTGCCGCCTCCCAAGGCTGGCCACTTCACCAGATGGATGTAAAAAATGCTTTTCTTCATGGTGATTTCAAAGAGGATATTTACATGACTCCTCCTCCGGGTTTGTTTTCTTCTCCATGTGCCGCTGTCTGTAAGTTAAAGCGGTCTCTCTATGGCTTAAAACAAGCTCCCTGGGCATGGTTTGAAAAATTCAGGTCTACTCTGCTTCTCTTCTCCTTTGTCCAAAGTCAATATGATTCTTCTTTGTTCCTTTGCAAGACTCCGATTGGTCTCATTCTTTTACTTGGTCCTCTTACGTATGTGGATAATATTGTCATTCTGGGCACTGACTCCAGTTTGATTGCACATCTCAAGCGGAATCTTCAAGACTCTTTTCATATGAAAGACCTTGGTCCTCTTACGTATTTTTTGGGGTTGGAGGTGCACATTGATTCTTCTGGTATATTCTTGAATCAACACAAATATACCCAGGACTTGATTAGCCTGGCTGGTCTTCAGGATTGTTCTTCGGTGGATACTCCTATAGAGGTTAATGTGAAATATCGAAGTGAGGAGGGTGATCTTCTCTCTGATCCTACTGTGTTCCGACAGTTGGTAGGCAGCTTGAACTATTTGACTATTACTCGGCCCGATATTTCCTTCGCTGTCCAGCAAGTTAGCCAATTTATGCAAACTCCACGCCATCTTCATTTAGCTGTTGTTCGACGTATCATTCGATATCTTCGGGGGTCCTCTGGCTGTGGGTTGTTCTTTCCAACCGGCTCTCCCCTTCACCTTGTTGCTTATAGTGATGCGGATTGGGTAGGATGTCCTGACACTCGGCGGTCTGTCACGGGTTGGAGCATGTTTCTTGGTGATTCTTTGATTTCTTGGAAGAGTAAGAAGCAAGCTCGCGTTTCGAAATCATCTACTGAATCCGAATACTGGGCAATGTCTGCTGCTTGTTCTGAGATTGTCTGGCTTCGTGGGCTGTTGGCTGAGCTTGGTTTTTCTCAAACTGATTCTCCTCCTCTTCATGCTGATAATACTAGTGTCATTCAAATAGCTACTAATGCTATTTACTATGAACGTACAAAGCATATTGAGGTAGACTGTCATTCTATTCGGGAAGCTTTGGACACTCGTGTTATCTCTCTTCCTCATGTTTCTACTGATCTCCAGATAGCTGACGTCTTCACGAAGGCTATGACATGACAGCGTCATCAGTTCCTTGTAGGCAAATTGATGCTTCTTGATCGACCAGCATCAATTTGAGGGGGGATGTCAGTCAGATACGGTCTATATATATCATATAGCCATAATTAGTCTTTCTAGTTATGGCATGTTCTTGTATTATAGCTATAGTATATTGTAATTAATAGGTAGATTTTAGTTACCTTATTTGTTTCCCTAGATTGCTGTAATCGCTGAGATACAGCCTGTAATTACCTAAACAATTTCTATATAATACGAGCAACCCTCACATTGAGAGGTATTCAGTACAATTGACAATATTGTGATAAGGACAATGTAAAATCTGACACAACATCTGCCAAAAACATCCACATAAAAAGCAGACAGTTCGATCTAGGGACCCTTATCAAATTGCAATTATATGGAAAAGTACGGAAGTTGAATACCAGATAAAAGGAGGTGGAGTATTCTGACTGACCACGTCCTGTTGTTGTATCAACCCAAAATGATAGCCACAGATCATTTCCATTACGAGAAGCTTGCATTAAAATTGCTGACAAGCATATTACAACGGTAATAAGCCAACCAGAAAATGCAGCATAATTCCTGAAAGAGATAACAATGAACAAATTTTATGGTACCGATAAAATGTTCAGGGAGAAATTTATCAAGAGAAAGGCCCTAACAAAGTGCAGTTTCAAGATACTGTTATGTCCTATAAGCAGGAGAAAATATTTGTACTCACTCATATACAGTAAGTTCAACTCTGCCCTCTTTTCGTTGCTCAACTTCAATTATCTCTTGTGCTTCCTCCGAAACACCAACAGTAATTTTTTCTAGGATATTTAGTTGGACTTCAGAATTAGTATCCACGCTGGAATCTTGTCTTTGAATGTGCAAATATGTATCAAATTCATTTAGTGGAGAGAATGCTGAATATGAAGAAGCTGACAAGTCAGCTGAACTCCCCACCCACTTCACATGTCCTTTTTCCAATACAACCACCAAATCAGCACAAGATATTGCCTGGAGGTGAAGAAACACAAAACAAAATTCATTTGCATAATGACTGCCACAAACCATAAATACTCAGTGAGATTAACTTGTGAAAGCTAAAATCAGAGAAAATCAATGGTCTCTTTGTACCCAAATGGTAGTTGGAGAGGGATCAAGTGTTACAAATGCTAGTTCGAGGAGAATAAGTGTGTGTGTGTCTATATATATATATATATATTTCACAACTAACAATATGTTCTAAGAAAAAACAATAAATTTCTCTCTTAAAATATTCCTCTTATCCACCAGCTGAACATCAATCTAAATAAAATGTTTACTTAACTCAAGTAGATATCTTGAGAAAACCATAACATTTCAAGGGAATCACCTGAACATTATGCGTACAAAGTACACGTGTGTGTTGCTTCATAAGAGGACCCAGAATTGCATTACATAAAATCCAATGAGCAACCTGAGCATCAACTGCACTGAGGACATCATCAAGCATAAAAATATCGGAGCCATGATAAATAGCCCTGTTCATAGCACAAAGTTGCAAGTTGTAGTTTGATAAGAATCCCATATGAAATTTCAAAGAAAAAAGAATAAGGTAGAATGGAAGCTAGCCACAGTGGGAATGGAAGATGCTATAACCTCGCCAAAGCAAGACGAGCTCTTTGTCCACCTGATATGTTCATTCCTTTTTCTCCAGTATAAGACATGTCTCCCCCAACCATTAACGAAATATCAACATCCAGTGCACATGCCTGTAAAGTATCTGAGTATCTGCTCAAAGAAGAAAAATATTCATGTATCCATAGTTGTCAATGTGGAGAACTACAATTTTCAAGATTTCTGGTTTTTTAGGACTTGGAACAATCGAAGATGAGAACATAAGATTTGTAAATAAAAAGGGTAAGATTAAATGGTGAGGGAAAAGAAAATTTGTATTGTTCATAGAATCAGAATAATTTTAATAAAGTCTGTCAGTGTAGTCAATATATCAGGAAAATTTGGCCATCCAGACATTCATTAGCTACCAAAATTTGACTATCCAGACATTCATTAGTTCTCGTTGGAGATGTCGGTGTTGTATAAGGTTTGGCTCGTATTCTTGGTTGTAGAGTGGCATCTTTGCCAATGAAGTTTTTGGGTCTTCCTTTGGGAGCTTCGTATAAGGCTACATCTATTGGAAAAATCGTATTGTTGAAAAAATGGAATGTCGTTTGGCTGATTGGAAGAGGCTTTATCTGTCTAAGGGAGGTAGGTTGACTTTGATAAAAAGCACTCTTTCCAATTAACCTACTTATTATTTGTCTATTTTCCCCATTCCCGTAGGTGTGGCTAATCGGATTGAAATGCTTCAAAGTAACTTTTTATGGGGTGGAAATGAGTTTAAGTTCCACTTAGTTAATTGGTCGAGATTTTTTCTTCGATGCTATCTAGTGGTTTAGGGTAAGAATTCTAATTCAGTTTAACCAAACTCTCCTGAAAAAAATGGTTATGGCGTTACACCACAGAAAGTGGGGCTTTGTGGAGATCGGTTGTGAAAACTAAATATGATAGCATAAGGGGAGATTGGTGTTCCAAGGAGGTAGTGGGGCCCTTCGGAGTGAGAGGGTGGAAATATATAAGCTGGGGGTGGGGAGTTTTTTTTTTTTTTTTTTAGTTTTGTTAGATAGGAAGTAGGAGATGGATCCAAGATCAAGTTTTGGCATGATTTGTGGTGTGCAGACCAACCCCTGAAGACAACATTTCTGGACTTGTTTAGTATTGCGTGTTGTAAAACGCAAGGGTGGCGGATCATATGTAGCTCCTTAAGGGAAATCTTCAATGGAATATATCTTTTACCAAACTTGTGCATGATTGGGAGGTGGATTTGGTCGGTCACTTCTTTCTTTGAACTTTTGTATTCTATCAGATTGAGCCATGGCGGTGAGAATAAAATATGTTGGAACCCCTCCAAAAGGTAGAATTTTTGAAGTTAGGTCCTTTTATAATGTGTTGTCCATTCCTGCTAGTTCCCCAGTATTTGAAGAGTTAAGGCTCTTTTGAGAGTGACGTTCTTTGTGTCGATGGCAGCATTAGGAAAAATCTTGACTATGGATAACCTAAGGAAGGGGAACGTTATAGTACTGGATTGATGTTGTATTTGCAAGAGGAGTGGGGAGTCCATTGATCATCTTTTTCTTTACAGTGAAATAGCAAGAGAATTATGGGGTTCGCTTTTCCGTCTTTTTGGTGTTCAATGGGTCATACCTAAAAGGGTAACAGAGTTGTTGGCTAGTTGGAGATGTTAGTTGGGAAGCATAACATTTTAGAAATTTGGAGGATGGCACCTTTGTACTTAATGTGGTGTATTTGGAGAGAGCGAAATGCAAGGAATTTTGAAGATTACAAGATTTCGGTAGTAGAGCTAAAGAATGTTATCTTCAAACCCCTTTACACATGGATAGCAACTGCTTTTCTCTAGTTTTTCTGACTTTTTAGAATTTTCTTTTCCCTCTTCTCCCTAATAGGGGGTTTCTCCTGTATACTTCCCGTGTACTAGGATTGCGCCCCTTTGAGCTTTCTATTTAGAGTGAATTACTTATCAAAAATATATATATATATATATATATATATATATATATATCAAGAAAATCAAGATCAAAATATTTATTATTGTTGACGGGATAACACCTTCTGGGATCATAATCCTTTCCAAATAATATGTTATCACGTATCGTTCCAGATAGAATCCATGGTACCTACAGTTGCAAACAGCAAAGGACAACATAAGAAACTTTCATTTTGACCGTAAATATGGTAAACCAATGTGCAGAGAAGCTTTGAACCTGTGGTACATATGCTATAGATCCACTTGAATGTATTAATCCATGAAGAAGGTGCATTTCTCCCAAAATTGAATTTAATAAGGATGATTTACCTGAACCAACCTGAATACATGTGGTTAGGTGGGTGAAGGATAATGTAGTAAATCTTGATATGGAATTTACAGCAAATGAGATTCTTACTTCAAAGATTACTACTTATCAGAGTGCTAATCTCCATTTCATTTATCGACATATACAACTAACAGAAAAGCTTTAGTTAATATTATCATTTCCAATGCTCCAGATGTACTGGAAAATCTTGGCCAAGAAATTTCAGACTAGTGGCCAAGCAGCTTCTTGACTTTTCTAAAACCACCCACTTCCAGTGCCATTAGCAATACAAGGTCACAAAATGAGAGGCACCAACTGCCTGAAAGTAGTATTCTTAATTGCATATATATTGCAATTAAAGATTTTAACAATCGTTCACAAGCCGGGAACAAAGGATATGGGTTGCAAACAATTGACAGCCAATGAAAAACATTCAGACCTTCATTAACAAATTCTACAATGGGATTGCACATTATGATGACACATCTATAAAAACTATCATTTAGAATCATATGCAGTATCAGTACTATGACAGATTTGAAATAAAATACTGTTACCTAGACTTGACATATAATGAACTTAAAGCAAGATAAGTGGAAAATTTAAATAAGGCACTATGAAATTTTGTTAGAGCATTCTAGGCTATGATTAAATTCATCATTTCCTTAGACTTTTGGGAGAAGTTGCAATCTACCATGGTATGAAAGCAGGTGTCCCATTTGAAAATTTAAAAAGTCCACATGTTGAGCCTAAATCACTGGAAGTCTAGACTCACACGTGAGAGAGCTAGAATATTGATGAAATGATATATTCACCATTTTTTATTAGTTTAGATTCGGGGGATTGGTAACAGATAAAAATTATTGTCAAACTTTTAAGCACATAACTAAAATAGTTCAGGACTATGTTACCAAAATACCGAGACTAGATATGTAGTAATGGATGAACAAAATTTTGAAAAACTTCAGGTACAGGTCTGACCTCTCCAATTACTGCAACAAAGGAACCCTTTTGGAGGTCTAGAGTCACATGATTCAAAACCATATTCAATTCTTTTTCATCACTGCTTGACCAATTACAACATGCATCTTGGATAACAATAGCCATGTTTCTAAAGGTAGCTTCAGACTGTTCATCCAAAGAAATTGGTGAAGGAGAATCAGCTGTCTGTTCCACCTCAGGTTTGCGCTCAGAGCAAGCAAGGAACCTGCTCAATCGCCTAGTAGATATTATGGCCTGGCATGAAGAAATCAATCAATAACCACCAAGCACAATAGAGATCTGCTTCAAAACTAATGGGACGTAGAGAACTCACATCAATGAGTCCATTAATGACCCATGGAAATGAATTTAGAGGAGATATCAAGGTATTAAACAGAGCAAGACAAGTGAAGACCTGCAATTAAGGTTTTTCAGAGAGATCAACTTTATTGATAATAACTACATTGATAAAAGGAGATGCACGTAGAAGAAAAAAAAAATAGGAAACAATACTGTGTCACTAAGTTATCACAAGTGCTTGGGAAACAGTTAGCATACCGTTGCAGCATCAAGTTGATGTCCCATGAGTGTAAAGAGTCCGAATGTGAACAGGGAGAAAAGAGTGGGTGTTGTGGCCCAAAAGAATACACACCACGCATCTAGGTACTTCCGCGTCTAACAAAAATGCAATCAAATTCAGGACTTGTTTAGGCATGGGAAGATGGAAGTTGTCTAATCCATTGCATAAATTTTGGGTACTCAAAGAGCACAAGTACAAATCATACAGTTAGATGGGTCACTTCTGAAGATCTCGTTTCCATCAACCAGCTAGAAAAAAGAAGCTCCCAGCCATACATCTTCAAAGTGCGAATATGCCTCAAAAGTTCACCGGTCCTTCTTATCCTATTAAGCATCAAACTATTTGAATGTAAATATTCTAGAAAATAAAATAGATCTAAAAGACATGATAATCGATTCTATAGTTGCAACTGCTATCCTTTGCAATTGTTGATGTTCAAGTTGTTGCCAACTCATCCCAGCTACCTGAGGCTAACAGCCCAAATAAAGCTATAAAATTCCATGTCCAGGACAAAGCATTATTAATCTCTTCCCAGATATGCAAGCACCAGCTTTCCTTTGATTATGAGCATAAAAAGGGATAAATTTTGAACAATCACTAAACCACTAGAGAAAGATAACCATAATGTTGCAGGACAAGAACAAGAAAAACTATGTTTTGCTAGAAACGTGTCACCTACTGGATATTCCTTGTGGCTAATACAATAGTAAGAACTAGAAGGGAAAAAAACAAAATAAATTAAAAATTAAAAATTAAAAAACAAAGTAAAACAAAATAAAGAAGACAGATATATGATTTAACCTGCTTTGAAATAGTCATAAATTAAGGGTTATGACTACAGAAAGAAAAGGAAAGAGTATCTGATTACTAAAAAGTAAGATTACATTTGGAATAGCCAAACATGGTTAAAAACTACACAAACTAATAGACAATGTACCTCTTTGAGCAGAACAGAAAATATAAGCATATGAATTGACTTCAGCAGAAGAAGGTTTCAAAGAGAATGGATACACACCATCATGCAAGAATACACATACAGAAAACTTCCATGATAAAGATAAATATTATAACTACAACAGAAAGATCGAAAGGACCAAAAGTAAGCCTTCCCCTCGTTCTTTCCGAAGGCTCTTTAGGTATACTATACCTACTTCTCCAACTTATACAAACCACTTGAACTCAAAATTCCACCAGGAAACTTATTCAATCTATGTTATTGCGAAGAAGACATTAATTCAAGAACTGCACTTTCTGTGTTCTTACTGCTTGTTTGTGGACAAATGTTCTCTAACACATCCCCCCCCTAAAAAAAAAAGGAACAAATTTTTTTTAAAAAAAAAGGAGGTAAACCTCAAGTCCAACTGATAAAGCAAAATTTACCCCAAAGCAGAAAGAGGTTTTAATATGTTTGGTAGGGACTCGAATTCTCAAATTGCATACTATTACACAATACTTCAACCATATTGTAATACTTCAACCGTACAACATATCTATTGCATGTATCATAAAAAAATACAATTATTTCTTTTCTTAACAAACTTCAGTAGTCCTAAGGAGAATGAGATAAAAGATATTTCTACCTCTCATCCTTTTGCTTCATCATTTTCTCAGTAGCCCTCGCAATCAATTTAGAAATCCATTTATTGACTGCACATGAGAAAATTCAATCACAAAATGAAATACTGTTCCTAAAAAGTAAGTTGCAACAATTTAGAAATGTGCAACGCCAGAGAATGATCTGTCCACAAATGAAGAGAATTAAACTGGCAGATAATCACCAGTGAACCCACCAATAAGGAAATAAAAGCACTCATATATATTGACAATGGGCAGATCTCACCAACATTCATACACATTATGAAATTAGAAAACATCAAACGTATTAACTGCATGTCAACAATGTAAACAAAGAATATTGATTTTAAGGTATCAAAATATGTTGGTGGGAATTCTATAGAAATATTCAAGGATACTTTTGAGATATCATTAGTATTCATAGATGCATCAATAGATTTGTGAGTCAAGGGTATTTCTAGTCATTCTAATCATTGTTGGACATGAGAGCATAATTGTGGGCCATCAATCTTAATCTTTTAGTATGTGAGCCTTATTTAGTTATTGGGCTTATAAATGACCTTTGATTTATTTTAATAGTCAAATTAGGAATTCATTTAGATTTCTGGTCTTATTAAGATACGTAAAGAATCTAATCCCTGTCATTGTACCCAAACAGTTTGAGATTTGTCATTGAGAAATTGGGTTCTGGGTCATGAAAGGCATGTTTCCCTAGTTTTGAATCCAATAATAGAAAAATACATGGTTGCTTATTACTCATGTCATTTGAGAATTAGGACACTGCATATACATACCTGGTATCAATAAGATGGTTATTGCAATTCCAGAGACAAAAGCAAACCTGACTTGCATATACAAAAGACACAAAGCCACTCCTATTTGCAATGGCAAGCTGAAACAATCATCAAACCAGAGTGGTTCAAAAAACTATTACAAAAGATCAACGCACAAACAAGCTCAGAGTTTAGATTCTAAGAAACAGGCAGAATGCTGAAGAAACTATTTACATATTAACACTACTACTTCAACGTTTTTACTTTATGGCCAATATTATCATCAACGGAAGGAAAATGGGATCTCGAGCTGCATATTGACACATAAAAATTTGTATAAAATGAAACCTAAAGAAATAAAAAGAAAAACAGAATACAAAAGCTTCCTATTGGTTATGTTTCATTGCATTATTTTAATAGCCAACACCACTGTCTCCATGTAGACCAAGGGGCTTTACAAAATGTAAATCTGTTAAAAAAAAATAAAAATATTATACACCTTTCTTACTGTAGGTAGCCTATAACACTTATATTGTTCATTACCATTTCACATATATAATTGGTCGTGCCTCAACTGTAAAACACACTTCCAACATTTTCACTTCTTGTTTGTAACATGATAGCAGAGCCCCACAGAAATACTGTTGCCACTTTTGAGCAATTGATCAAGAAGGCCATCTAACCAATGGAACATAATACATTTACAGGTCTATTGTGTTGGACAGACTTAAGCGCTTCGGCCCAATTTTGCTCTCAATACTGACATCAACTATGCCAAGTCACTAGAGGTGGCCTGAATCATTGGTTAGATTTTTTCCCCCTTTCTAATATTGCAAAATTATTGTTCAACCATTAATTAATTGTTTGAATTCTGGTTCTTTCTTTCTTCAGCTGTGAAGAAAGGACAGATGCTTTTGACCACTGGTTAATTACCATCACATAAAACTTCAAATATGTTTTTTTTTTTGGTAAGTAATAATGTCTATGTTGTCTATGTTGTTTGACATAGACAGCATTTTGGCAACACTGCTCAACTGAGGAAGCCTCTGGGCCAGATGCTTCTCAATGCTTTTCAGAATACTCATATATAACATAAACCAGGAATCAGCCATAGTTGTGCCAAAATTGTTCAAGGAAAGCTTGGCTGGAAACAGACTCATTCAACTGATGTTTTTCAATAATTACAGTGATCACTTCCACTTCTGAGAGATCAGTATGAGACCTGAGTGCATACGTTCAAAATTATGTATTATGAACTAATGCCCAGGGAAAAGTTGAAAAATTTTGAGGTGAGTCTTGCACATATTCGACAGGGAGCCTAGTAGATACTCAATAAAATATCTACGCTAACAAAAGTATCTGCTATATATTTAATTTCCGTTACCAGATTTGCAAAATTGAGAAGGCTAAGATGTCTATGCAAAGTGCCAAAAAAAAAAGGGGGCATCCTTTGACATGGTCACCTTGAACTTCATCACATGAGAAGAAGACCTAAAAACTGAAAAACAATATTGGGTTCGTTTGATAAAACTTTTTGGAGGTGCTTTTTGCTTTTTGGTTGAAAAGGTGTTCTAATGTGACATAAATGTGAAAGAAGTTTTGAGTATTTGTGAGTATATTCTATTTGGAGTTGTTTGTTAATGCTTTTGCTTTTTTGTTAAAAAGCAAAAAGCTCCTCCAAAAAGCATTATCATATGAGGCCAATAATTTTTCAAATGTAACAATGATCTCTACTTCTGCATTTAGAACGCAGGGGAAAAGTGGGAAAAATATGCAATTCATTTGCATAAGAATAATTAAACAAAACTAATGATAGTCAATTTACTAAATTACAAGAGGAAAGGAGTAATAAAGCAAGAGCAATTACCTCCACATATCATGGAAACTGTTACACAAGTTGACAGTTCTATCAGCATCTATGGACATGAATGTCTGAATTTCCCCCTCAGAAAATTTTGACCGCTCTGCTAGGCTGATACATAGACACTGTAAGAAAGAATAAAACTTCAAATAAAGTAATCATGTGAGTTCTTGCCAGGTAAACTAAAGGCCTATCAATTCAAGGGGAAGGGGACAAGGAATGGGACATATATATATATATATATATATATATATATATATATATAAAGGAACATGCAACAGTAACATGCACAGACCTAGATGACAATATAGGCAAAAGGAGGGGGAGGGAGGCAGGGGAGAAAAGACGACAACAACAACAAAAAACAATCTGACTGTATGGTTATAGCAATAATTTCCTCGAATAAAGATATCAATAGAGATAAAGAGAAATTAAGAAGGTATCTAAAAGGAGCTCTACAATATGCTTGAAATTCAAAATGTAAAGCACTATCATATACATGATTTAACAGCAAGCAATCCATTGCCACCTAAAAGGGCGCAAGCTGAGCAGCTGGATGAATCGTTATTTTTTGACAAATTCAAAATCATCAAAATGTAAATCAACTGATTATTTAACAGGGCAAATCAAGTACCAGGAAACCAGTACAAACAATTTGATGTTGTGAGTATAAAACAGATATAATGGGTAGACCAAGTGAAATTATAGGTCTTCATTACCCAGACCATTTTTAATAAGTTTTCCTAATATTGCTTTTAATAAGTACACCTGCATGGAGTTCAAGAATATGAAACAGGACTACAATATTATGTTAAAGCCTTTAATCTATGAGATGGAGAGGCACAACTAATACATAAACCCATATCAAGCCCCCAAGTGTTGTGGACTTTCTAACATAAACTTTTTGACCAGAACTTCTGGAAATCTCACAGCTAGAACAAATAGACCATAATAGACTCCCACAAGGAGATGGAGATTGCCCACAGAGAACAAAAGAGATTACATCAGAATTTCCCATGATTTGAACACAGGACTAAACAGAAAACTCGGACTTCAATCCTATGTTAGAAAACCCATTGCCCCAAAAGCTTAAGCAGTTCTAAAGTGAGAGAAAACAGGCTGCTTTTAAAGAGCAAAAACTGTTAATATATAATACATAGGATGTTCATAATTGACCTCACCAATCTAGTTATATTAGAACTTGTACCATCAAAAAGGATGCCTTAAATGCAATTTCATTAATATTTTTTGAAGGTCAAAACTGATACAGTTCTTTGATGAAGCAGCTTATACCAGTTAGTAGAACTCAATATTCATCATCTGATCCCCAAGATTATGTATGACAACCTTTTCCTGCTCAATTATTTCCTTGTCAAGCTTCACCTTCATTTGACCTTTGTCGAGCTAGTTTTTTGCCATTGCTGGTGGAGAAACAAAATTATCTTTTTCTTTTAAAGTGATCAGAGTGAACAAATATCAGCATTTCAGCATGGTCATGTTGTCAAAGTGAAAACTTTCTATCAAAATGCCCAAAATTTTGTATTTATTAGGACCCTAAGATTCAATGATAACTTCAAAAATATGGTACAAAACCTGCTAATGGTTACATGACCAATAGATCCACCAGTCCTTGTTTTCCAACCAAAGCATTTTAATTAAAATATGTGATGTGTTACAATAAAGACAATCTTTAAAGAGTACATAAAAGACAACCAATTTTTCTCCTTTTACCAGTCATATGTTACAAAAGGTTTATGGATGGTCCACAATTATGTCATCTCCAGTAAGTTGAATGAATTGATATTCATACACTTTAAACAGAATACGGAGAAGACATACCTTCTGGTATATTACAGTCATGATACCAGATCGTAACTTTAGCTTCAGCTTGGAAAGATGGAAACTGTATTGTGTATCCAAAAAAGATCTGCGCAATTGGGACAACCATTCAAAAAATATTACTGTTAGTGGTAAACAGCATTAAGAACACAGTATTTGACAGCAGAATTAAAGTATGTCTCTCAGGGAGAGAGAGACAGAGAGAGAGAGGTTGTGTAAATTAAAAGTAGCATAGGCTGTGAAGGTAAAAGAAACTATATGCCAGTCCATACATACAATAGTCATCCTCCAATCATGTCTTCTACAAACATAATCTAGGTACAAAAAAAGATTTCAAAGGAAAATGAAATAATATTCTTCAAATGGTTGATATTGTGTTAAGAAGAATAACTAATGCATTCAATGATTGTCTAAATGTGACATGGTCAAGTAGAGTAGTGAACCACAATAACAATGCTATGAACACCAAAAACCAGGTTTATAAAAGGCTGACACCATACAATGATATCAAGTATTCCAGAATTGACCACAAAAAAAAAAAAAAAATCTTGTGAATGTAATATATCAGGTTTCCTGTTCATGTTGTTATAACCATTTTAATTGAATTTGACTTCAGAATTATTGCTCGACTAAAATTATCACGAATATTTTGTTCTTTTCCTAAACTTATTGTAAGCAGAGTTACTCCTGTTTCTCTTCTACATTGTTTAAGAGAGAAAAGCAATACTTGGAAATGCGAAACACAAGAAAAGGGAAAACAAAAAGATATAAAACAATCATTAAAAGTTCAAGAGAGTTACTTAAAGACAGATGTGAGCCCCAAGGATATTGCAAGAGCATAGCCATCCAAATGCCCAGAACCTGATAAAAGAAAGCAGTAACAAATTCCATAATAAGAGGTATAAAACCAATTAAAACTTCATAAAGAAGTCATTACTAAGAAAAATCGGTGAAACAGTAATGCAGAGTCTGCCTCTTAATGCTGTAAAACTGAAAACTGAATTAAATGCAAGAGTTCTTTGAGAACTTCTCCCCAGCCGAACCAGTTGCTAACCAAACTGCTTATGCTTATGTTTTACTCACCCCTCTTAGTGAAAGATCACAATTTGGTAACCTCATTTTTAGTATATGGAGGTAATATCCCAAAATGGGCCTAGATATCCAATATTTTTTGGCAACATCACTCATGATATGCTTGTGTACCCATATGTACGACCACCCCCTGTACTCCATGAGTGACTCTTGTATATTAATACACCTTGGGTGTCTGATGACTTCTATAACCTGTTCTTATTTTCCTGTTTTCTTTAATGAAGTTGTTATTGAAGAAATGCATAAACGTAAAGGAAATTAAAGGGAATAAAGAAAATAAATAGAAAAGATTTACGTGGTTTAGTCTATGACCTATATTTACAAGACCAACAAAGGTCAAAAAATTGGGCCAACAATTACTGGCTTAGAAGAAAAAATTAAATTAAATTGAGGTTTCACCCAAATTAGAAAGAATTTTCCAGAAAAACAATGGAAATGAATCATGCAGTGATGTAATGGATCATATTATAATTTTTTTTCAACATTGGAAGAATCACAACTAAGAAGTGATCATTTGCAGCAAAACCTTGTTGAAGGAATCGAATCAGCTTATTGAGAAGCAATGGTCCCGCAAAACCAATACAATCATTAAGCACCTAGCAATATGCCAATACAATTTCATTATTATTAATTGAAATCTGCCAAAAAATATTATGTGAACTTATTTAAAAAGTAAACAAACCAGTAAGAACAAAACTATATGCTACATGTTTTTCTTCTCTATCTTCAAGAGACAGAGCAGGAATTAGAGGCAGCATCATCATTATTATTAATTGAAATCTGCCAAAATATATTATGTAAACTTATTTAAAAGGTAAACAAACCAATAAGAACAAAACAAAACTATATGCTACATGTTTTACTTCTCTATCTAAAAGAGACACAGCAGGAATTAGAGGTAGCATCATCAAAATAAAAACAAAACCATCTACGAAGCTAGAAATACCTTTAACAAACCTAGGCGTACATATGGCCACCCATATGCACAACAGATTGCTCTAAACAAGGAGGGATTAGAGCGATTACTAATCCACTGATCTCGCCAACAGCTTAACAATGTATTATGACAGGAAGATGGATCCATATCAGCAGGTAGCCGAAGCAAATCTTCAAAGTCCAGCTGCTTTATCACACCACGATTCAACACAGAAGTGATAGATTTAAATGTCATAAGATCCCAGAAGCTCTGTGTTTTTCCCTTTGACAATCAAATTACAATTGGTACAAATTTGTCAGCTTTCAGGAAAAGGACGGAGAAGACTTAAAATAGACAGCATTCAAGAGTAGTAGTCTCGTTAGGATTTTAAGCCTCAATTGCTATGATTTATATGCAAGGATTACATAATTGAAATTGTACTCTTCATGGTAAAGGATTCCTCTAGAAAGTAAAGAGTGACATTATACTCTTTATTAGAAAAGAAAGAAAAAAAAAGGTCACCAGTTAATATATTATAAGGTAGTGGAGAACTGACCAAGCAACAAATATTTCACTAATTGTTCTTGTAGGGAAAGTTTATTACAGCTGCTAGGCGTCAGTCAAACTAGATATATGCTTGATTAGGCATGCCATGTAAGGCCATGTCTTAACAGACCTGCTAAAATAGATATATGCTTGATTAGGAATGAAATGTAAGGCCATGTCTTAACTGAACTGCTAATCATTATGAGGTCATGCTACTCTGATAGAGGCTAAATAGCCATATTCACATAGCGGCATTTCTTCGAATGAAATTATAGAAAGCTTCCAAATTAAAAATGAAAGAACAAAGTGGAACATTATCCTTGTTAAAGTATTAATTAAACGATTAAATTTATGGTTTCCTACCAGCTTAAGCTTTTTGAATAAGTGGTTATTAACATGATATCAAAGCAAAACTCCTAAGTTCAAATACTAACTCCACAGTTTATTCCACATTTCAGTTCAATATTCTACGTGTTAGGCCTCACTTGTTGAGAAAGAGTTTGAGTCCACACGTGAAAGAGTGTGTTAAAGTATTAATTAAATAATTAAATTCATCATTTCCTATCAGCTTAAGCTTTTATGATAAGTGGTGACTTAACAATCTTGAACTAGTGTAGTAAATGGTTCTTTTACTCTTACATATTTGTGGAGCAAGAATGACACAAGGTCTCTTTTGGAAGCACGCTTGTTTCTGTAAAGCATAGAGTCCCACTTCATTTACATTGGTTCAGATTTTCTTTTACAAAAGACTAGAGCATACAAGTACATTGAATTAAGATAATTCTTGTACAGTAGCCATAATCAAGATCTTTGGTGTCTTAAAAATGTAATAATTTCGTCATTCGTACTCCCGAAATGCAATCAGAAACAGGATAAATCATGGAAAGCAAAAGGGAAAAAAGAAATCCATATTACCTTCCTCCCCAAAAAAGAAAAAGAGCGAGTTAAGGAAGCATTTGAAACTTAGGAAGAAATTTTAAGGAAAAACAAAAGGAACTTATAAAAGATGTTTGAGAATCACCTTGTGGAAGACCTAAGGAAACATAAAGAAGCAACATATTGCAATAGTGAAAACAAGTTCCCAAGTGTTTCCAAAAGGATTCCAATCAAATTAATAAAGTTCCCCATATGCCTTTAAGACCTTCCTAAAGTGTTGGCTAGAAATTTTCCCACAGACATCCACATCCATTTTGTAAACATGCTGATGGAAAATACATTTTCCTCGTAGGACAATGTTCTTTGGCAACCAATGCCTAGGTATGAAGCTTAAAAGGTTAGAACTGAAATAAAAACTTCAGGACTGGGTGTGCATAGGAATTCCTTTGGAACATAGATTTCCCAATGGATGATTACATATAACTTCTTACATTGGTTGAATTTTATCACCAAATATATTGAAAAATCGAGAATATAAGCAACGAAATAATTCAACAAAATGAAAAATAAGATGATTGCATAATACTTACAGAATCCCTATGACCACCTTCCTCAAGGTCCATGTCAGTGGACATCAGTGACTCTTCCAATGAACTACACTTTGGGCAAGACAGTATTGTCAATGGATCTCATTAATACGATATTGATTAGGACAAAGTGTTACATCTCTACACATTACACTTAGAAGTCCAATGAGTAAATAATATAGCATATAATGCTTGCTATAATAACTTTTCCACCATATTGTTGATAATTAAAGTAAAATGGAATCACAGCCCAGACAAAATTATATGCTAAGAATTGTAACCTACCATTATTACTAGATCAATTTGGATATTCAAGTTATTAGCGGGGGCTTTGCCCTTATATATGCAAATCTCCTTTCTGGCTTTATTATCAAGTGTAAAACCCAAAACCTGCTACTTTTCTTAAATGATAGTGCAACATCATGTTAAGCAATGTCTTGGAAGGCCACTACATAATCAACTACAAGAGGGGGAGTTCTTGGTTTACGCAAGCATAGAAGAAAAATTCTGGTGGCATCAATTGAGCCATTAGATGGTAAATAACTGCAGAACAAAAGAAAGCATATGCTTTTTTTTTTTTTTTTTTTTGTTCTTTTTTTTCTGTTTTTGAAATAAAGGGAGGGGGGGCAGGCTGCTAGCCTCATGTTATTCGGATTGGTGATATTAATTATGAAGCAAGAATAAAATCTTGTCCCAGAAAAAATAATAAAATAATAACTGTTTTTCTATCCCTTTTTGGGGAGGGGGGGAGAGAGAAAATGGTAACCATACTCTTCAAACTGGAAAGAAAACCTAAAAAGCCGTTGTTCTCTTTTTAATACTCTTCTTGGTCATAACCTTGCTTGTATTCATAACAAGGTATTTTAAAAAAATTATTCAGAGACATAAGTTTTTTTCCAAAGCCAATACCAATCATAGTGCCACCTGAATTCTCCGTTATAATTTTCTAGATGTGAGTCATGTGACTATGATCCAGAAAGAACAGGACTAGAAGAGAATAAGTAACCAGATAATACCTGCTCTTGGAAGATGTCAGCTTTATTCTGATAATGTTAATGGATATGCCAAACACGATATCCAACAAAACAGCACAGCTCTCTTTAAGACATCTCAAAATCTGTCAAATGAAACTTGTAATGAATTGTGATTCCATCTAGCAAAAAATTTCAGATGCCGCATGATTTTACTGTACCTAAGCAATTCAGAATTTAGTACAATGTGCCAAAGAGTTGGAAAGACTTTAAAATGTCCTCAAGACGAGTAATTTTAATCACAACCTAAATGGCTTTCTGGCCAAAAGATATAATATTCCAAGTACTCTAAGATTGTATAAAAACCTCATTACTGAAATGAGAACTTAAGTAATCTCATCACCTATTTGGCATCATTATAGTGTTTCAGTTTTTAGAGTGGTCATATTAAGCCTGTATAGACTCTCTGGTTTGGAGGAGCTGTCAGACAATGGAGTGTATTTAGTTACCTTTACACACAGTCAAGCTGCTTTTTTAAGATCATTATTCAGTTACATCTCTATCTCATTTAGCCCTTCTTATCTATTTCCTTTTCAGATTTCAGGTTGATGATCTCCATTCGTTGTGCCTCTTTGTGCTAATGATAAATTCTTGAAAGAAAAAAAAAAAAAAAAAAGATATATATATATAGTACATGGAAAAAATATGAAGAGGTAAGTACTAGTTGCAACCGTCCCACATCTGGTCATCCAGACACCTTTTTATTTTCATGAAAAGTAAAAGCCAATGAAGCATTTTACAAAAATAAAATCATCCCAGGTGTTGAAGGTTTAGAGAATTGATTTAAGCCTTCTTCACCACAGAAGATAACTTAGCGTGTATGTTTGTGACCAAGCTATGCAACTATTGAGATCTGAACTATGTGTAGTGAAGAAAATAAAACAGGCAGACATTTCTTAAATAGGAATAGGCAATGTAATGTCCCATCCATCCAGAAATGGAAAATTTACCAACAGAGAAAACCACGGGAGACAACAGAACATGGCAAGAAGAAACTTCTAAGAGAGAAATAGTACCTCCAACGAAGAAAATGTTGCTAGCAAATAGAGGATGCCCAATAGTGGTTTTACAATCCACCAGAAACAAAGCACCGAGTTGCAAAACACGTACTGATAGTTGGCCAACCTTGAAAAGAGTATGATAGTTGTCTACATATTTGTAAAAGCAAAAACTAAGAACACAAACATAAAGTTAATATAAAAAAAATTAAATTAAAAACAATGTAGCCAATGACTAGAAGTTGAAAAGCTTACCCAGACTGCAAACTGAGAACATCTGAAAAACCATTCATGATGAACAATAAAATCTCCATGAAGTGCTTTCTTTAAAAGCAAAACCACGTCCAAAAAAGACAAACACGCTCCCAAAGCAGGAAAATAATGCAAGAAGAACTTTTCTCGTGCATTTATCTGCATGATCTTCTGAAAGCTTAGTGTATCTTAACTTCTTCAAATGAAATTTGAAAAACAAAAATACACTGACACAAATAACAGAGCACCCAGCTTCCTATGTAAATTAGAATCAACTAAGAAACCAAAAACTGTGCTCTACACAGTTCAGAAGTAAATAAAGAAGCTTGATAGATATCATATCGTTTATGCGTATACCACATATTGCAAAGAATCTCTTTTAGGATACACGAGCCAAAAGCCAAAAATACTACAAACACTATAGATAACAGGACACTAGTTATGACATATGCAGATAATTAGAATGCATAATAGTGTAAAGAATAAAATGAATAAGTTCTTGTGTACACATTGAATGAGTTGTATTTTATGCATTATAATATTTGTTATATTGAAATTATCAATTATATTCTTTTTACAAGTCAAAGAAGTGGTAAAGAAAAACGCCAATTCAAAGATTAAGCCAGACAGTATAATAGGCGGAAAGTGCACTATAGGACTGTCTGCAAAGGTTAAGCTGGGAAAAGAAAAAGAAATACATAATAATGTTTTCTAATTAATTAATGGAAGCCCATAGACCTCTAGTGGATTTTAGAGGGAAAAAGATCTAAAGGCAAACCAACTGATGATACCACAAATTGGTTGAAGACGTTAAAACATTTTGTGGATTTCATCATTGTCAAGTTTAAACTCGTATCTTTATGTGCTATATGTGATAGATCAAATTTTCAAATTCAATATGAGATTTCTTATTTGTCAATGAACAAGAAACTATTTATCAAGAAAAGCGAAAAAGTTAGAACCATAACTTGAACTGCCCATTCATTGAGAAGGACAAATTTTAAAAATCATCCAGTGGATAAAGGTAAATATGATGCAAATTGAGCAATTTGTCAATAGTTACAAATGTTTAAAAGAAAGTCCTTTTAAGCATGAAAGCAATTCCTAGGAGAAAAAACATTAGCATGGACAAATAGAAAATGTGTTCTATTCTCTATCTATTTGTGTGCATGTGAGTTTATTTTATGCATAGAAGTTCCCAAGAAGAGTTAACAAAGTAACCATTGAGATCTGAGACAAAGGAGTAAAAGAGAGAGAGTGTAACCAGTTGACAGTCATCTGGCTTTCATTGTTTCTTTTCATTTTCTGATATCACTTAAGTATCTAATCAGATTCTAGTTGAGACAAAGGAACAAACAAAAAAAATAAATCTTGGAAACTTTAACTCAATATAGATTTAGGTTTTTGTTGCCCTATAAGCAAGCAAAATGAGCATATATAACTTAGGACCCACCCTCCATCTCTGTCTGGCCCTCCTCTGAGTAAGTATGATGACTAAAATCATAACAACAGTCACCGAATTCACTCCAAAACCTAAAACCGTATGCATCATTAAGGAAATGCAATTTGTCAAAACATCAACTATTTTTTGCGTCAAAGTAAATTAACACTAATGACTAAGCCCTCAAACTATAAGGATATATGTTGGTGAAACACTCGGATATTTGATTTCCATCCCATACCTGGAAACCAGAAAGGAAAATGTCAATTCATGATCAGAATCTATTCCCTTCTACTTTTAATTCTTTGTCATATTACACAATCAATTTCATTTTAAATTATGAAAAATGAAAAACCCAACTAAGCCAGTAAATTGCATTAGCCTCAGTATTGCTAAGTCTAGGTTTTTATCAGAATTTTGTGCTACATAACAGATTTGCAAAGTCTATGACAAAAAACAGTCCAGTTTATTTTGACTTCATAAATATTAAAGGAAAAAAAAGGGTCCAGATATGTTGCCACAAATAATTCAGTGAAACACCGATAGAGTGAGAAAAGAAAATAATAAATTCATTGCAACAGTAGAGACGATCTATTCGGTTATTAAGAGAACTGCAGAAAAGAAAAGGGAAATAAAATGCAATTATTGAAAATGGAAAATTTAACACCCCAACAAAGCCATTTAGTCTGACCTCGGTGAAGCAACTTCTTTTTCTCAGGATCCAACACAGTTCAAAAAGAAAAATAGCTTAGGCTCCATTAGTCTTGACGTAAAACGTTTTCAAAAGACTTTCATGGAATGATTCGTTTTCTGTTATTTAGTTTGAGACCCTTTATTTTTATAGTTTTATGTTGCATCGAAAATCTCTATATCAAAACCAACAAAAAAAACCCACAAAAACTAGGTAGACAATGGTAGTTGTGGTGGCATTGCTGGCGGGAGAAGGACGGGGGCAGTGATGGTGGCGGCGGTGCGGAGAAAAGGGAGGGAAATGATGGTGGCAACATGAGAAATGGGTGGAGGAAGGTGGTGGTGGCAGCATAAAGGAGTGGCGGAAGAGGGGTAGAGGCCTTTGTTCAAAAAAATCATTTATACCGTTTTTCGCTACATAATTTTCTTTTGCTTTTTTTTTTTTATATAAGCAGTTTAACAATATCTACATTGAAAACAGAGTCTAAATATTCTGCACAAAATGATACATCTGCTCCAAATGATACATCCAGGAACAGTTTCAATGAAAGTAAGAAAGACAAAAATACGCTCTATTTGGCTGCTGAGAAAAGAAAGAAAAATAAAACATACTCAAAATTTAAACCCGTTAAAATCATAAAACTGCACTCAACTAAGCATAACATCAAAATTTGGTATATAGTGATAACAGCTCGTTCATTTTTTGGAAACCAAAAGAACATGTTAAGAAACCAACAAATTCAAAGTTTCAGTTACTTTTCTATTTCTTTTCCTCAAAACTTTCAACTTTTCCGTTTGGCTACCCAAGAAAATGAGAGAAACTAAAAGACATTAAGAAATTCAACATTTAGTTAATTTTATTTTCTTTCCCTCAAAATTTTCTCAGCTACGAAATGGAGGTACAGCTGAGGTTCAACTAGAACAAATATTTCAGAGGCGAAGTTAGTCTGGTCAATTCTGTTTTCTTTTCTTCAAAATTGTCCCGGCTACCAAACAGCTTCACAAAAGAAATAAAGTACAGGAATTCTCCGTTCAATTTCCAACAAAAACCTTTCTTCAACACTCAGCTAAATTTTCTCTTATTTTCCTCAAAATTTTCTCGGGTACCAAACGGAGGCCACCATGAAGGAATTAGAGAAAGAAAGGAAGAAAGAAATAGAGTGCGTCAGGAAGTGAGAAAGGGAATGCGAGAACGTACGGATGGGGAATTAGGGCAAATTAGAGCCGTGAAGTCGTCCATGGATCGTTTGAAGTGTCGACTGCAAAGAGCAAATGTAACAGAGCTTCCGACTCCGCTTCCTTCTTCCCCCTGTCAATGCTCATTTATAGCACGAGCAAGTTTGTTTCTGAAAAGTCAAGAAGACAAACTTTTATGTTTAACACGTGGCATACTTAGCAAAGACTAAAGGACCTACATCATGGATCATGGATGTTGCCACACCACTGATTTAACTTTAAAAATAAAAAAGGAAAATTACATTTTACTCCCTTAAAGTTTAGAGCGATTTTCAATTCGACCATCACTAATATTTCAATTTTTACAATGCACCCCCCAAACTTGCAAATTTTTTTCAATTCGACCAATTTCATCCAAAAATTTTCGTATTACCCCTATTTTTAAACTTTTTTATTTTTTATAAGAAAAAAAAAAAAAAAAATTTGAGTTGCAAAAATGGCCACATGGCCAGCCACCCCAAATTTTTTTTTTTTAATTTTTTTATAAAAAATTTAAAAAAAAAAATTAGGGGCAATATGAAAATTTTTGGATGAAATTGGTTGAATTGAAAAAAATTTGCAAGTTTGGGAGGTGCATTGCAAAAATTGAAACATTGGTGGTCGAATTGAAAATCGCCCCAAACTTTACGAGGGTAAAGTATACTTTTCCCAAATAAAAACCTCCTCACATCAATCAAACGCTCCATTCTCTTGCATCTTCATTCCCACTCGTTTTTTCATAATTATGAATTTTATTGATTTATTCTCTAAAGTTGTAATTGTTATCAAATATATCAGTATGTCTATTTTTTGCTAAATTTCTAACCGTATTATCATGGCATACTCAATCAGAAAAAGACATATGTTTTCTTCATTAAATAAATATTAATATAAAAATTTTAAATTTTAAAAATAAATAAATAAACCATAAGATGGGGTGGTCATTCTAGGAAGGGACACAGCAACATCAAAGACTTATGCTCAATGGGGCTAAGAGAACGGAGAAGTATTGAAATGGATAGGATTTATTTAGTTGTTTAAAGAAGGTAATTTTGTCAAAATTATTTCCTAAAAACAACTAATTTGTTCATTTTCATTTCATTTGAAATGGAGAGGATCCAAGTCCTCATAGAACCTGCAGGCTATCAAATGAACCATCAATATAAATGAGTTATAGCAAGAAAGCTCATTTTAGCTTGACGGTGTTTTATAGCACTTGAAATTAATTAACCAGTAATTAGCCACTTTGTCCTATGTTAAGGGCTGGTTGGAGCCACCCCTTAATTAAGGGGTGTCCTTGAGCCATCTCGGCTTTTGTTTGGAACTACCTCTCTTTTTCTTTTCTTTTTTTCTTTTTTTGGTTAATTTGAAGTTTTTATTTTATTTTTTTAATTTTTTTAGTTAAAATATTTTTAATATGAATGGTATAATAATCTTTTACATTTTTTTATTATTTATTTAAGGAAAAAGAAATTACTAGAAGTGTTTTGAAAACTCGAGTATTGGCCAAATTGAAAATTCTAAAACGTAAAATTTTAAAAAGTACATGCCAGTTTTAGATTTTTTTTTTTTTTTTTTTGATAAGATCACGGATGACCAAAATGAATGCTAAAGGGCTTCAAGGATTAAATGAAAGAGTAAAGATATAAAAAAATTAGAATCCTCGTGGGTTTTTTTTTTTTTTTTTTTTTGACATGTCCGGAAAATTCGAACTATTGACCTCCGTTTTAGGAGATGTTATCTTCAGCCAATTGAAAATGTAATGTAACATTTAAAATCACTAATAGATCAAAATTTAATTTTACAAGTCCAATGCAAATTGATCTGCCATAAGAAAAGGTCATTGTAGTGTACCTTTCATTTTCTTTTCTCTTTTTTCTTTTTAAACCAACCTACAAATTAATGGTTCTAACCAGAATGGAAAAAGAAAAGAAAAGGAGTGGGCAGTTTACTCTTTTTAGATCAAATCTTGTGAGTGGGGCAGCTTTTCTTTTCTTTTCTTTTTCTTCTTTTTCTCTGAGCAGTGGAGCAGGTTTTGTGATAGGATCAAACAAAGTTTCTTCCCATCCAACCTCCTAGATTTCTGCGTTGTAATTAGACATCAGAAAAAGAAAATACAAGATTCCCTTCTTGTTCATGAATCTGCTGAAAAGTAATGGTAAAAGGTTTCATGGTGCGCTCCACATCACAGCTCCACTCCAACTTGGGAAAAAGCATGCAACCACATCACGTACGGTACAAACTATAAACTAAGGTATATATTTATAATATAAATATATATCGCCAAAACTCGCACTCTCTCTCATTAGGTTTTTGTATTAAATGTAAAACCTTGATATCTAGATGTGTTCCTCATTGCTTTTGGGAAGTTGTACGACTCTTTGGGACATTAACTTGGAATTGATTAGATCGAGTGCTAGGGGCTTAGGAAGACCCAAAATAGGTACTAGATCGGACCAAGATCGATCCTTGGCCTCCCAAGATCGATCATCACAGTCTAGAATCCTTAAATTGTGGTTTTCTTAAGTATATTAAGGTTTATAAGCGTGTTTTAGGGTTTGTGTTTAGTTGTTTGGCTAATATTAAGTTTTGAATTTGCAGAACATGGAGTTAGATTTCAGTATGTTTAGGGTTAGATTGGAGCGTTCGACGTAAGTAAACTCACTTAAGAAGTAGATAAAAACTTTATTACATGATATTACAAATGAAAAGTAGAAATTTTCTTCAAGCATGAAATGATATGATTTTCAACCTGATGTGAGCCCTTATTATATTTCAATAGTTGAATTATGTTTGATTTACCAAGCGTCATTACAAAAACCCTTAAGAGTTAGGGACATTTGTTTATGGGATCGTTTTAATAAAACGACCCCACTAGAGGTCATTTTAATAGTAAAAGAAACTTCTCAGAAAGAGATGGGTCGTATAAACAGTACAACACTGTTCAAACGACCCCTCATTCTGAGAGGTGTCGTTTGAACAGTAAACAACTCCACTCAGAGGGGACATGTGGATAGTAACACGTCCCCTTCTAGAAGACTACGTGTACTGTTCAAACGTCCCCTTCTAAAAAGGGACGTGTCAATGAAAATGTCAGTGTAGGGACATTTTTACTGTTTAAACGTTCTTAATTTTAATTCTAGTCACTATACTTAGGAACACTTGCACAATGTCACTATTTGAGCGTCCCTAATTAAACATAGATGTTTTTTTATCTTAAAATGTCACATTAAAAATGTCCGTAATTTTAAGGTTTTTTTTTGTAGTGCATGTTTTATAAATGGAAAGTCATGGAAATGTTAAAAAGTATGAAGGTCATGAGATTTATGATTACCTTGAATGAAGAATCCGTATGAGATTTATGGTTATCCAATGAGGGTTTATTTATGAATTACAATTATCTTTGTTAAAATAATGATGAGACATTTTGATACCATGTTAAAATAATAATGAGGTTATGATACCATATTGAAATAATGATGATGCTTTGATGTTATGTTGAAGTTTGTGGGGCAAAACTAAATAACAAAATAATAATAGAAGCAAAAGAGAGAAAATAATACAAGGAATTTACTGGTGGTTGGGTGTTAGACACCTACGTCTATCACTCTGAATAGCCCTAAGGATTACATTGTGCTCATTAACATATTTTGTTTACAATACGAAAGTCCCTATTTATAGGATACGTAGTAAATAAATACAAATATGGTAATTTGATTACAATCGACATAATATTTGATATCAACCCAATATTATAATATTTTTCATATATTCTAAATTTCTAACAATCTTGAAGGGAGAGTCGGTATGCATTATAGATTACTCGCTAATGAGTTTCCGGTATGAGTTTACTGCTACCATGTAATGGAGTGCTGGTATGCGGTATGCATTATGTTACTCGGTGATGTGTTTTCAGTATGAGCGACGACTGCCTTTTAATAGGGTGCCGATATGTTATAACTACGTAGCCGGTATATATTTACGGTACCTTGTGGCATGGATACCCATTTGTTATGGATTACCTATAATAGGTTCAATATGGCATGCTAACCCCTATTGTACAATGGATAATGTACGTGTATGCTACGGTGTTTTCTGTACCAATATGTTATGGATCATGTGTAATAGGGTTATAGTATGATAAGATAACTTCTACCGTATAAACGTTGATATACGAGTATGATGATATAATGAGATTAATCATTTTTCAATTGTTATTCTGTTTTCATTTGCTCAGAAAAACAAAAACTCCCCATACAGGAAAACATTTCCACCATTCTTATGATACAACCATGTGAATTAGAAACACATAATGAGAAAGAAAAAAACAAAAAACAAAACAAAAAGGACATCGAAATTGGAATTAGTTAAGGGGTTAAATATCTTTTTCGTCAATATGCTTTGCGTTTTTATCAAATGAATTTCAAAAGTAACAAAAATAGTCCTTGTGCCTTCGTCGTTTATTGTTTTACTACTTTTGTCCATATCCAGTTAGAAAAGTTTAACATATTATGTGCCACGTGTTCAAATCACCACATAAGACTAATAAAATAGAAAAATATTAAGGATTAATAAGTTCTCTATATTTGATCAATACCATTTTATAAATTGATTATTAGATTTGTAGATTTATGTGAACCTCACATAAATTAATGGTAAATCCTACAAGTCTAATGATCGATTTATTAAATTTATAAGAAAATATAGACCAAATATAAAGAATTTATTGACCATAACTAGGGTTATAAATAAACCAGTCCATTCAACAACCTCCTCGGTTTAACTCGACTCGAACTCGAGCTTGATACTATAAAAATTCACTCAATTAGTAAATGATACCCAACTTGCTCGAGAAAACTCGATAGAGACTCGCGAGCTCAGCTCGTTTAAAGCTTGAACGATTCGTTTACTCGATTCATTATATATATATATTTATATATGTATTACTAAAAATTAGTTATATAAATTTAAGTATGTATATCGATAATTAAGTAATATATGTAATATAAATTACTTAATATTTATATTTATACTATAGATAAATTAAAGTTTGAGCTTGATTTTGAACTCGCCTGAACTTTAAATGAGCCGAGCTTCAACACATTTTTTAGTTTGGCTCAAATAAGCATATTTGTAAATGAACTAATCTTAAAATCCTAAAGCTCAATTCGGCTCGGCTCAATTACGACCTCCATAACATATATATATATATATATATATATATATATAAAAGTGATTTGTTGATCTTTTGAATTGTGAATCGGTTTTCGGAAGCACAAAAGTACTTAACCAGTTTAGCGGGGTGATACTAACATTCTCCTAAAAGCAAAGCACCCAACGGTAAGAATCAGCGGTACATCCTTCAAGTTCGTTATCATCTAATCCATTTTGGATCACTTTCCCTCCCTCATTTCCCCTCACTCTCTCTCGCTCCCACCCACCAATCCAACCTTGGACGCGGCCATGCCCGCATTCATGGCCTTCTCATCTCCACCGTACACTCCCTCCCTCCTCCGCCCACCCTGTCACCCATCTCTCTCACCAACCCTCTTCACTTCCCATACCTCCCACCTTCTTCTTCAATTCCCACTCTTTTCTATCTCTCATGCTTCCCCTAAGCTCCCTCCCACTACCAAAATCCAATGCATTAAGAAAGAAGAAGCCCCGCCATCCCGGAGCTCCGATCCCAAGGTCGGAGTCTCAGTCTACAAGCCAAAGTCCTACGAAGTTTTGGTCACTGATGCAGCCAATTGTCTTGCTTATGCTCTTGATGACGGCAAGACCCGCTTGGAGATAGATTTCCCGTGATTCTCTTTCTTTCTCTTATGTTTTAAATTGCTCATTCTAACTTCATGAATCATGAAATTCGTCTGTGGTTGTCAAAATTGAGGAAAATATGTGAGAAAGAAATTCAAAGCGGCACATTTTTTGCCATTGGGTCTTTCGGCTAAGTTTTTGTTCTGTTTTTTTTTTTTTTTTTTTGGGGGGGGGGATGAAAACTACTGTTTTAATTGTAATTTTTGATACCCTTTCTATTATTTTAGATTGAAATTGGGTTATTGGCAATACCCCTATCCTAAATTGTAATCTTGAGCATGTTGTTTGTGTTCTTTTTAGAACAAACCTGTTTTAGGTATTTGATTTATTGGTTTTCTTTATTTTTCTTCCTTATGTCTTTATCTTCTTATTTTTCTTATTCGCTTTTATTAAATGTGTTCTTGGTGTTATAATGCCGTTTGGTTGATGTTGGAAAAATTTGGATGCCTGTGGCAATAAGGAAATTTGGCAAGGCCTTCGGGAAATTCTCATTAGGGAAGTTAGAAAACTGAATTTTGTAATGTCTGGAAATTACTTGTGTCACTCAAGTTATTTTGTGTACGTGGAAGCCCTGCAAGTGCTCTGATTAGAGTGCATGACATTCTTCAAAATTGATCGAACACTCATTGTATGTAATTAAATGGGCTTATATGATCTTAGTGACAAATACAACCAAGGATGTTCCTCACCCACCCATGAGAAAAAAACGTATTTTTAGTTATTACGTTATGCTTTGCACCTTATTATATAGGCTTCCTGACCATTTTCTATGCTAATATTTGGTTTGTTTTCTGCGTATTTTTTTTGTTGGTTGTGCGGTCAGGCCCTTGCCTAGCAACATTTCTTCCTATAAGGTACATCCTGCTGCTCTCATGTTTCTTAGGTGATTAAGTCACTGGCATGTCATGCACTGCACTGCTCATGTAAAGTTGTTTTCTTTAACAATCTTTATTCAATTTTTCCCTTTTGGTATCTTAATCTTGGAGAACCAATTGTATAAAAAATACCGTATGATATTGCACTATCAATGTTGTTCTTTGGTGCAATCTTATTATTGGACTTGATATGGCTTGTTAATGAAACAAATTAATCTGAATATATAATACATGATTTTCTCAAATTCCTAAATATGTAAAGGGATCTTCAGATGAGTTCATTGATGCAAACATTCAATTAGCCTTGGCTGTTGTGAGGAAGCTCCAAGAAAGAAAGGAAGCCAGGGCATGCATTGTAAGAAAGAACTTCTTTCCATATAGCATGTATATCTTTGACTTGAAAATTTCTTAAGATTTTATTTCTGATTTTAGGTGTTTCCTGATAAGCCAGAAAAACGCAGGTCGTCTCAGCTTTTTAAAGCAGCTCTTGACTCGGTAATAAAATAACTCATCATGATCTACCAGTTGTTTTGTTCTGCCATGGTATTGTGGTAGGGTCAATTGGTCTTGAGGGCTGATTTATAGTTTAAACTTGGTGTTGACCCCACAAGAGAAGTGCTCATTAGTCGTGCCTTCCGAGCTTGTGAGCTGGGTTTGGGTTTGAGAGTAATTCTAGAAGTCACTCTTGTATCCTTCTTGTGTCACTCCTAGAATGAGGTGGCTTTTAAAATCATCAGTTGATCAAAATTCAATAATGATCAATCTCAAGCCCAATAGTGATTTGAGAAGCCACATCATTCTTGAAATGACACAAAATGGACTTTTAACATTACTCATGGGTTTGGTGGTCAAGACAAGGTACTGAGAAAAGACTAAGAATACAAGAAGAAATTTTGATTGACAAATGATGATACACATATGTAAATTAACATCATAATTAAAATTTAAATACCAAAAAAAGTGATGAAATTTAATGTATATTACCATTTTTTTTTTTTTTTGATGAATAAGAGATCATTTTATACCAACAAACTAAACACTTTACAAATTGGTAGTATGCCAATTTAGTTATAAGTATATATTTGTTTAGGAGTACTTAATTTTGTTAGTTAGACAGCATACAGTTTATGACCTCCTATTGATGTCCTGTTGCTATGGGAAATCTTTAGTAACTGGAGAAACTTCGATAATAAAGTCCTTGGAAATTTTTCTGATTTTAACAATGGAATCTTTTCTTTCAGATCGATGGAATAAGCATAGGTTCCCTGGATGACATACCAAGTGGTCCTGTCTCCAAATTCTTCAGTTCTATTAGGAATACTCTTGATTTTGATTTTGAAGATGACAATGAAGGTATTGTTCTAGAAAATTAATTGATGTCAACTACTAATTTTTTTTAAAGAAGTTTCATACATTGGTCCAAATTTTTTGAAGGGCTTTTACCAGTGGATTGCTTCTGAATTCTTCACTGACATTGATGCAATAAGATAAAAGAA
Organism: Corylus avellana; assembly: GCF_901000735.1. Classification (NCBI taxonomy): domain Eukaryota; kingdom Viridiplantae; phylum Streptophyta; class Magnoliopsida; order Fagales; family Betulaceae; genus Corylus; species Corylus avellana. The sequence continues at coordinate 22,934,540 of NC_081547.1, forward strand.
AATATGTGTGCATGAGTTTTTGTGTTTTTTGGAAAATATTTTATTCAGTATCTGCAAAGCAATGAGGTATTATGGACAAAGAAAAAAAAAAAAAACTGTAGGTCAGAACTACTGCTAGCCATAATCTCTGAACCCTTTCCTTCTATACCTTTAGTATTAATCTTGTTAAAAAAGATCCACTTTGCCAAAATAAATAGAAAATAAAAAGAGGAGTTCAAAAACTGATAGAAGATAGAAGTCGCGTTTTTCCAAAGCTATAAGGTGTTGTTTTAAAAGGTTCTATGTGTCTTAGGTAATATTTTTATGATGCTACGTTAATTGCATTATTTTTGCATCATGTGCATGAACAATCTTTGGTTAACTTTTGACTCTGTCATCTCTTATAAATGCAGGTCGTTGGCAGTCTAATGAACCTCCATCACTCTACATATTTATTAATTGTAGCACGCGAGAACTTGCATCCATAGAGAAGTATGTGGTATGACATCTTTGCTGTTCTAATATTCTCTCACTTACTTTTTAATTATTGACATGAAAATTTAATCTCATATCACTTTATGAGTACACATACCTGCATCCTAGCGTAAAGGGGGAAAAAAACGAATATAAGCAAACCTCCATCCACCTGTCGATAGCATATTTATTCATTTTCTTCTTCTAGTTAGGTGTTTCTCTTATATACTTCCTATGTACTTGGGTTGTGTCTTTTGCGCTTTTTAATAAGTTCTGTTTACTTATAAAAAAAAAAAAATCTATTCATATTGGCCCCTTTTCCTTGATGATCATATTAACTATGGTATCACAACTTGATTAATCTCTATTGATTTTGATTTAAGAGTAAGATTAGTAACTCTTGAATATATGAGTTGATGAGTTAAATGCCATACATTATTGTACACTGGCAATCACACTTCCATATAATTTTGAAGAACTTGGAACAAAACGTAATTAAACTATATGCATGTGTATTTGAATTTAAAAATGTATGTGTTTAGACAAATTTATTTATTCAATTGAAAAATGAATTTTGTCAACCTATTTCAAGATTAGTTTCCAAATTTACAAGGGTCGGAAATATTTATGTATTGCATGCTCACTTTTTCATTCCTTAGCCGGTGGGAATAACACAATGATTGGGTATTTTTCACCATAGCTTATAGCTTTAGTTCACAAAGTTACTAGTTGCAATTCGAATTTGGTCTAGAGGCATCCTACTGTCAGCATAGTTTGGAGTTGTTGGCAGTGTTAAGTTCTAATGCGCATGTTGATCACGATAGTGATCTAGATATTTATGTTGCTTTCTCATGTCCATTTTTGCATATCACAAAGACACTATAGGAGGTGGCGTTTCTGTTTATTTAGTGACTCTGTTTTGGATCTGCAGGAAGCATTTGCCCAGTCAACTCCTACACTTCTCTTTAATCTGGAACTTGACACATTGCGGTTCGCATTCTGCCTTATGCGGTTTAATTGAATTTAATTCTTGTTATTACTAGCTACTCTTTTCATTATGAAATCAAGTTGTTAATTGGCAGTGCTGACTTGGGCATTCTGGGATTTCCAACAAAGGATTTGCACTACCGATTTCTTTCTCAATTCATTCCAGTGTTCTATATTCGAATAAGAGAGTACTCAAAGGTACCTCTACTTTTTGTCATCCTTCTTATTTCATTAATGGTTTTCTCAATTCAAGTTTTGTGTAATCCTTTGATTTTTAATTTGAAGACAGTAGCAGTAGAACCATACATTGTGAATTACAATGGAGCGCTGTTTCGCCAATACCCTGGTATTACAAATATTTCTCTGAGAACTAAAACTGGTTGATAGTTCTACTTTTAAATTTATTTACTGTTTAAGTACTTTATATCTTTCTTTCAGGTTTTATATCCTTTTTTATGTGTCAATTAGAACATATACCTTATATTATGTAATTTTGCACAGCCAGTTCTTGATGAAAACAGAATGAAAAGAATGATGACGCTTTAAGCCAATTGGGGAACTTAGAGTTATGATATAAATCCAAGTTCATGGATAGTTTGGGAGAAAAATGTTGTCCTTGTGATGCTGATCCAGTCTTGCATCTCTTAAGAACTACAATTACACTTTGTGGTCGGCAGAGTGTAGGGGCTAAGTTTACAAAGGTCATCAATCCTGTATCTGGTTGATAAGGCTTTAGACCTAATAGGAAGGACTCACCACCATCCTGGCGTGACATAATTATGTGGCCTGAATGGAAGTAAGAGAAACAAGAACAATAACTCCATAAAGCCCTAGAATCCGCTAGGAAGTACTTGAATATACAAGGAAGATGAAGTAAAAACCACAGGAAATATTATGATGAAAACAATGTCTTCAAATGGACAGCTCTGTTTATAATTTATTGGAAACTCTGTCTATGTCATACATTATTGTCATATCCTTCTGCACAGCTGGTTTCAAGCCCAGATAGGGAAGGAGGGATATGGTCAGTTGACAGCTAGTGTAAAATTTTTGTTGCATCTTATGGATATGGAACTAGTGATGTACACATTGCGGCACTCCTTTCTAGAGGCTTAAAAGGATCCATATTGTTGACTACAGATCGTAAGGATTATTTTTTTGACACAACAGTTAGTAGGGATTAGGGCTTAATTAAGTTGAGTTATATTTATAAATTAGTGGATAAGACTAGAAACTCTAAAACTGTAAAGAAAGTGAAAACTATCGATATTTGTTTAAATCTCCTAAAATATTCTCAAAACTAATCAACTAACCTAAAATTATAAAGAACTTAAAACCAAATAACAAAATAGAGCTTCTATTTCAGAAAAATTAAAAATTACAAAGATCCATCAAGATAATTCCCATGGTCCTAATTTGCCATTGCCAGACTCTGTAAGTTGCCCTGCATGAGTCGCCTCCACCATTGGAGCACTCAACCACACATAGCAAAAAGAATGCCACTTTCGCAAAAGTAAAAGCAAATAGTTTGTCTTTGTCAATTTAATCAACACAGAAACTTCAATCCTAGACTCAATTCAAGCATCGAATAATGGGTGCAGTCTTATTTGAAAACAGCTGATCAAGGATGAGGCAGAGCCTATAGATTTAGTTTCCATATACATCCGATTATGCAGTCATGTTATATCCACACCATCATCAGCTTATTGGTGATTGTTTAACTCTTATTTCTTGCAATTGTGCATTTTTTTCTTCTTCTGAAAAATCCTTTATTTTCTGCAATATCAATGTGTGACTGATCCATCACGTGGTGTTTGGTCCCTTATCCTTCTTAGAAATGGTGCAGGGCCTTGGCAGGTGATGCTTAAACAAGCGGATGGTTCTTTTGCTTGCATTGCTGAGAGTACAACACGCTTCACGCTGGGTGAAGTATATATCTGTTTTAAACTCCAAGCCCCATTTCTTTTTGTGGTTGTTAGAAATAATTGAATATGTTTTTATACTTATTATTTGGATTCCTCTAGACTAAAGAAGAGCTGTTGAGGGTGCTGGGACTGCAAGAGGAAGAAGGCAGCTCACTAGAATTTCTTCGCAGAGGCTACAAGGTTCCTCTGCTTATCTAAGTAGTTTCTCTCTTTCATTTGTACATAGTTATACCCTTTTAGAAATACTATTAGTTTCTTAGTATCGGCAGGTTCTCTCAATGTAATCTAATTCTCCCTTCTATTTTCCTCTTTTCCCCTTTTCCCCTTCCCATCACCATCATCAGTTTTTCTTGTTCAACAAAGTGATGGATTCAAATTATTATGATAAGGTTTCCCATTTCCAAAGAATGACTTTGGTTTTGATGCCCATTGTGCTGTCGGACTCGGTGCATTGCTATAGTACGACTGCTTAAAGGATGGAACAAACTGTAGTTAGTAAAGTGTAGGAACCTTCTTCTTCTTCCTAAGTTGCTGGAGCCTAATCCCTGTATACTTTTTCTAATCTCATTTGTGCATTTTCATCCGTCTTATTCCATAAAAATCCTAGACATCATCAGTTTAGAATTAAAGATCTTATTTGGATATCTTCTGTGCCAAAAGGCTTAGCTTTTTAGTTATCGAATGTGATTGGATGTAAATGAAAAACATAATTGAATTACAGTCAAGTCAATCATAAGGGTTACTTAAGTTTTCTATCTTGTTTATGTGATCGCTTGGTATGTGCCTTCAAAAATTTGGCAATTTCCCTGTTATTATTATTCATTATTGTTTTTTTTTTTTTTTTCCCTCTTGGTTGTTTAAAATGTTGACTCGAATATCTCTCAGTTATATGCTCTAATATCGCAGGCTTCCACTTGGTGGGAAGAAGATGTTGAAATGGAAGCATCTTCTGCTTGGCGCAGTTAAGCAGCAAGAGCAACATAAACACCTGCGGTTATTGAAAGAAATAGATGTTGAAGTTCCAATTGTTAGGGGCACTCAACCCCACAATATTCAACAAGATAAAGGCATAAGGCTTCAGTTTCTTTTTTCTTCTTCTTATCTTTCCTTTAATTTTTTATTTTGTTCTCACTGTAATGTAATTCTTTTTTTGTTCTCATTTAATGTGATTATTGTTTTCTCTGTTGGCTTGTAAGTGATGTAACTCTTTCAGTAGAAGAAGAAATCTTATCTTTTTGATACCCATTTTGATTGTGGAGAGTATAGTATAGAAAAGAAAGGAAAATAAGTTCATTCTGCTGGAGAACTGATTTATTCCCTCTAATGTTTCATGAATAATAGTTATGTTGAGCCTTAACAACATGTTGAACCTTGGACAAAATTGACCAAAACAAATAAAAAATGGAAAAACATACAACTATTTATGCAATTTTCAAACATGAATACAGAGACCAGTACCAATTCATTATTGACAAAAAAAAAAAAAAAAAAAAAAAAGACAATATTCTTTGGCATCTAGCAGAAAAAAACTAAACATTACTGCTAATAGCACATTTTGCAGCTGAGATGGTGTGTGAGCAAGGTACATAGTCTACAGCATTAGCTAGCAAAACAGCTGTTTGGTTTTCAACATCTGAATATAAAACACACTAAGTCTCTGCATCATAAGCAGTGAAGTCAGGCTCAGGAGGCTTCGGCAACCTCACCAAGCCCCTGCCACTGGGGTTGCGGAGCCTATGACCACGAAGAGCATTAGCTGCAAACCGGGAAGCTAAGATAGTTGCAGCAAACTTTGATGCACTATTACTTCGTGAAACTATTGTCCTTACATCATCACCTAAATCTTCGTAGTAGTATTCTTCTTCTTCTTCTCCCGCCTCTTCTTGGCGGCGGCGTTCCGCCGATTTCCTCTTGGCATACCGGCGCCAAGTCGCCTGGATAAAGCAGGCAGCCCATGTCCTCCACTGCTGTGAGTAGAAACGGAAGGTGTGCTGAACCTGCCTGCTATGAAGGCGCCTAAATTGACTGGCAACAAACCTCATCTCCTCTGCTTCCAAGGCAAAGGCTTCCACCTCTGTTAAAGCCTTCACTGTCCGAGTAGATGATGGTAAGTTGGAACCAGCTTTTGGGTCCAATGCCCATGTTAAGAGCTCCTCTCCACAGAAGTCCCCTTCTTTAAGCACACCTCTGTTGAAAAATCCACTCCTCCCACCATCTGTGGTGACACTCTCCAGGCGGCCTCGTATGATAAAGAGCATCTCATCCACGGGGTCTCCTTCCCGGACTATGTAGGTTCTCTCTGTGTATAAACTTGGCTTCAGTCGCTCACAAATGGCATCGAGCAGCCGCTCATCCATATTGGCAAACAAAGGAACCTGCATACACCATTACATAAAATTGTCACTTCTAAATGTCTTAAGGATATAGAGCTCTGCTAGATACAAGACTGAAGTCGAAGTGTTATTGTTATGATCCTAAGTGTTCCATATTGTTTACGTATAATCTTAATTATATGTATATAAGCTCTTGGACACTCTCCCCTTATAAGTCGATTTTCAAGGGTTTGTATCATTTGGTATGAACTCAGGGTTTGTATCATTTGATATCAAAGTCAATCACCACGTCGAGTATGGAATCGGACGTAGCTAGTCTACTATGGGATTGAATAAGTTGCACCTTTGTAGTCAAGTTGCGAAGGGGTAACCTATATGCTAGGTTAAAATGTCTTGGTACTATGTATGAATGTAGTCCTAAGCCATTGAAAGTGTTGATAAAGTGGGCCGTTGGGAAATTGACAAGAGCTCTTCGTGTTTCGTTCCTCAATAAAACACACATTATCCCATTGAAGGGGCTATTCCCATTTCTGGCAGTAGCTTGAGATGTGGAAAGTTCACAAGACCATTGGTCATGGGATTTAATACTTTTCCACCCTATATAGCCGCACATGATTATACTGATAAGAACGTAAAATAATCACAAAGTAATTATTATAGATACTTACCCTTCTCACTAAATTCAAACAAAGATGCCGTTTGATATCCCTCCTGAGATCTTTTGGTAAACTCTGGACTAAGCTCTCTTCATCTACTCCCCGTGTTTCCAGCCACTTGTACTGATCATAGCGCCTAACTCTCTCCCTAAGGTCCTGAGGAAGCAAGCGGTGATGCATCCACTGTTCAGAGTCACGCCTTTTGATCCTCATCTCCTCAACATGAACTGTAAGAGACTGGAGGTAGGTCTGTTGCAATCACAAGACATTTTTAAGGTTACCGTTATTCTAAACCCTTTACGCTTCCTTAAAAACGTAAATAGTAATTTTAAAAGTCACGTCTAAGAATATAAAGAGTATAGGAGTGGGAACGAAACATCCTTGCTCTACAAACCAAAAATACTCACCTGCATATTGCCAATCAGAAGTGCAAAGAGTAGGAGCCCAGAAATTGCTATCAATATGGAAAAGAGAACCTCTCCAGGATAGGTACTGGTTAGAAGCCCCTGACCAAGGGTACTGTAAAAATTGAAATAGAAATGTGCTTTAGTTAAATTACCATTTTCAAAACTAAACTTCAACCCTGAGTAATGATTAAGAAATGAACTCTATATGCATCATATGCATTTGTTGGGTATATTTGAAAAAATCCTTAAATCAAGATTTGAATTCAAGACTAATGCTTTCTTAGTGCATAATAGCTTGTACACAAGCCAAAGTTGATTTCTTTTATCAAGACATGGCTAAAGTAGTGTAAACATATCAATTAGCCAAAAGTAAGATACCTTAAATTTTGCAGGCCCCACCACAAACAGTAGCAAAATTTAGAGAAAAAAGTCCTGGATGAAACTATGCCAGATGATATAGCTTGTGTGTAGATTCCATAATTGAAGGCTGGATTGTCATCAACAACAGAGCACTTATTACCAAGAACACCCTCGCTGATCTTTCTCCAATTATTATAGCCTTCCATATGCTTATTCCCGCAATACAAATAATTTATGTTACACTTCCCGCTATCTGTACATGCTTTCCTCCAGCAAGTGTCATTACGCTCTACAGCAAATAAGTACCAGAAAGCCCCAGCTATCTGTAAAAGTCCAGCTAATAATTATTCATAGTGCAAATTGGATTAATCCCTCTCTAAATATTTGAAGAAAAAAAAATGGTATCATAGCAATTTTCTTCTTTATAGTCCCTCTCTAAATATTTGTTTGTGTACAGTAACCAAAGATATCTAGGGATCATTACAATTAAAAGGGTGAGAGACTAATCAGCCATTCAAAACTTCACATGTTCCATTCTTCATATGATGTTCCTTACACTCTTTGTCAATCTTTTTTACCAAGCTTCACCTAACATGCAAAACAGAACTACCCAGAAACAGAAATCTTATCCAACATGACAGAAATTCTTACATGGCTGGAAAGCATATACCAAAGCAAATAGTATGCAGCACCAACCAAAGCACTTTCAGCAAAAACACCAGCAGTCTTCTTAAGTTCTGCATTCAAAGGAAAAAAGCGGGCAAATCTTGGAATATATTGAAATAAGACAACATGTAGCAATTCCTGTTTTGTAGCCAATACTTCTGAACCCTTTGATCTCTGAAGGAATTGCCACACCACAATCTGCAGACAATGAGAATAAAATATAATCAAAGAATGCTTTCCTTCCTACTACTTCACAAGAGTTCAGCATTGTTAATAGGCAGAAAGCTCTAGATTTAACTAGGCATGCAAAACCTGTGGTAGGGGTAGCACAGAAAGCAAATCAACAATGAAATAGCGCTGTAGATATCTCTTAGCTATCTGTGCAGGTTCTATCACGAGTTCTCCTCGACCGAAAACCCGAGAGGATGGTGCAATATAAGCTGTTCGGAACTGAAGAGCGATACGAATAAGATAGAAAGCATCAAGAAATGTCCGCAGAGTTGTCGTCGTGACAGCCAACTTTGTATCCATACCAAGGCAATTTGAGGCATGATTGAAGACAGGAAGATAGAAAAACAAAGGATCAATAGATACTGCAAGAATACAAGATATGACAAAAAGCCTATTCCATAACAGGAGGGATTTATCTTGAGGGTCAAATATCTTTTTCTCAGATACTTTAAGATCTTCTGGGAACACTGCCCGGCTGACGCCGGATCGGAGTGATCGTCCAAATGTCTTTAGTCCATCTGATCCAATTTTCACACTGTACCTAAAAGATTTTGATGGGTTTTTCTTTGCACGACCAGGAAAATTTAACTTCTCCAAATTAAATCTGCATCGCTTTATTCCACTTGTATCAGAAGGCATCGATAATGTAGAATCCAATTCATCCAACCTACAGGGTGCCAACAACATTGAAATCAATCACTGCTAGTGCTTCTGTAAATTATGCAGGATAAAATATAAAATGAAAATGAAAATTATCTAAATCTCTGATGAAACTAGAGTTCTCAAAAGTTCATCTTAAGTTATGTCTTGTTATGCAATGATAGTAAACAATTTCAATTCCTTGTTAACCCAAATTACAAGTCTCAAATAAGAGCAATGTATCTATAAAGAACAATGCTAATCTATAGAATTCATAGGGAAGAGAAATGGAAATCAAGGAACATGTATATGTTGTACATTCTGTACCTCACAAATTTCTCCTTCTGGCCACCAATGTACTGCGACTTGTAAGCATAGTCAAACATTTTGTAGAATGAAGTACATAGATATCAGACTAGAAAAGCTAGGATTCCCAGGCAAGCTCAAGTCAATCACTAAACGGGGTCAATGGAAACATGAAATTTGATCAATCAAAATTACTGCCCTGCATGAAAATCAAGTCAGGTGCTGTAATTAAAATTATAGTACATAACAAATCCTTCTGTCTCTGAGCTATCTATATATGTAGTTTGATATCCAACAAAATCAATAGCGTTGCATTGTTTGGTATTCAACTTTCTACTGCTAAGACTAGCTTATGAACTAAACATTTTCTTGATTCTGCTAACCATAGATATCCTAAAGATTGTGAGCAAGAATAGACCAAGAAAGTACAACGTAAAATAGTGAAAATAAAAAAAATAACACAACGCTAAAACACATGTTTACACTGTTAAGCAATGGGCCTACATCGATCCCTGGTTCATCGAACAAGAGAAATTCATTAAAGGTTTTTTATTAGTTTGTCCAAAAATGACAATTGCTTGATCCTTGTCAATCAGAATCCTTCTCCAATATTCTTTACCATTGCTCTTTTCTCCGAGGATTTTAATAACTTGATTAGAGACCCAACAAACTTGCTGCAAATTAACTTTTGATTCACCATTTTACGCAAGTTGTTTCTGGCAGCCTAAGATTCAATAATGCCAGAGCCATGTTGCAACATTCATATGGCTTCGAATGCAGCACAAATTAACAAAATGTGGGTTTAATCTTAAATTTTCAATTAACATTTTATTTTTCGTTTTTTTGATTGGCTTTGTTTATTTATGTTCATAATTAACAAGCATATCCTCGTACAACAAGAAGCTCGTGCATAACCCTAGTCCATTTCCTCACAAACAAGGAAAACAATGCATATGAGATGATTTTTTGCACGGAAATAATAACAAAAAGTAAATCTAATTGCTGATCAAAGTTATATCTGAATCACGGGAAGAACAAAAGGGAATTTTTTTTTTTTTTTAAAGGAAAACTTACAGTGGTTATCATAAGGCCTTGATTCTGCATAATTTGTTCATGCGGTTTGTGAGAGAGAGAGAGAGAGCCTTGCTTGAGGAAATTGGGGAGAGTCAGACCGTTATTACGGTTATGCGAAAGTACTTTTCAAAAATTAATTAATTAATTAATTAATTATTATTATTATTATTATTGAAATTTTTTGACGAATACGGGCTAGGGGTATGGGGCCATTATTTTTTTCTCAAAATAAAAATTTCTCTAATTTTAGGATTTTCTTGTTGTAAAATTAACTTGGCGTATTGGACTTTTGTGATGAAAAACATATATTTGAATGGTAATTCTTGATGGAGAAGAATATATATATTTTTTCATAATGATTTTGAAAAATGAATTTTAGTTTTGATTTAAAGAAGTGTTTTGATGTAATATAAATGTTAGAAAGTGTTTTTTAATGGGGTCTATACGTCAAAAGTGTTTTGTGGATCAAAAAACTATTTTTAATTATTTGTTAATGATGGTAAGACAATTATATTTTAATTTTTAAATCAAAATTAAAATAATAAAAAATTAAAAAGAGGTTGCAAGAGGTGACTGGCCAACCCATAGGGGGTGGCCGGCCACCCCAATTATGGCCATGGGGTGGCCGAAGCCGAACCACCCCCAAGGGCTAAATTAAAATAATAATAATAATAAATTTTTTTTTTCTTTTGCCCTTGGGGTGGCCGGACCACCCCAAAGGGCCTAGGCGAAGCCACCCCTTGCAACTTCTTTTTAGTTTTAATTTTGTTTTAATTTTGATTTAAAAATTAAAAGATTTTTAATAATAAAAGTGGCCTGTCACATTAGCTTTTGATGGGCTAAATGTGGGGAAATGATTACATTCTAGCATTTCTCTTTACGTATTAGTCTTAAGCAATGATGTGGCAATGCGATACGACACTATTTTTTTTGTACAAAACGGATGCCTCCTCTTTGTCATTCATTCAAGAAATTCTGAGATTTTGAAATCCTAACCCTCTTCCTCCCTGTTGATCAGTGCCACCTTCAACTACCACATAGGGAGGTCGTTGTGACCACTAGATATGGTGCATGCGATCTGATGTGGTTTGTTTTGCACCAAATTAGGGTAGTCACAACCACCAGATCTAGCTCATGATGGGTGGTCTCCAGCCACTTCAGAAGGTTTAGTAGGGTTGATCGACTCCTTCCTTATCCATACGAAGATAGCCACCCACCCTTGAGACTAGATTGTAAAAATGAGTGATCTGGCCACCTCTTAATTACTGTGCCTTTTCTATTTTTGTTTGCTTTAAAAAACTTGCTAGGAATCTAGGATCCACGAGCATGCCTTAATCCAAATGGTCTGGGCTTGGACTGAATCAGATTTAGCTGAGACTCGTTAATGGGCCTATTAATAAATATCACAAGATGACTACTAGGCCTAGCTTTATAAGGTTTAGTTAGAGTGGGCCTAATAATTAATCTTTTCCTTTCTTTTCTTTTTCTTTTCAAATCCAGATCTAACTAATGCTCAATTTTTATTTATTTTTTTTATAATTTTTTCCTACAAATGAATTTGACAACATTTTCAGATGAAGAGTAATTTAAGAAACTATATTTTTATCTTATAAATATTCGAGTCCCAACTAATTCATGTATCCATCCTTACTAAAAAAAAAATTTAAAGAATAGTTGGGATTGCCACGTTAGCATTGTAAAATAATTTTAAAATAAAAATGTATTATATAGCATTTCTCGTCATATAAATGTACATGCAATGAAATAATGGAAGATACACGAGTAAGGTTGAGATGTCACCATGTCAACTTCTAAAATAATATCTACATACTGGGAGTAGGTTGGTTTACTCAACCGCTATCAAAGGTATTTCACTTGTCTTATTTTTGTTAAAATAGTAATTAAATGATTAAATTTATTAATTTAAGTTTTTGGTATTAGTGGTGATTTGATCAAATATCACCCTTTTTCCTGTTTAACTTGCCTATACCTTTTATGAGTAGAGTTGTAAGCTTTTTGGTACCAATTACCCTTCTAATTGTGTCATCAAGTCATTACCAAAATTCTCCATATAAAAAGAAAAGACAAAGTGAAAAATACAAGGATTAGCATGTTAGCAGACAAATATGGACAGAAATTTCCTCCAAACCAATCTGAAAAAAAATATCCTCCAACTCATGTAAAAATAATGTCAAATGTCTATAAACATTTAAAATGTATATTAAATTTAGTCTAAGTTAGTAAACTGCTATTAATGAAGTTAAGAATTTAATATGCATTTTAAATGTTTATAGACATTTTATACTATTTTACATGAATTTGAAGATATTTTCTTCAGACTGGCATAGATGAAATTTCTATCCGACAAACATAGTGTTAACTACGTTGATTTTCTGATTTTTGGCTACAAAGAAAAACTATTTGAAATGCATTTTTTATTCTTCCACCGAAAGATGAGAATCATCATGATATCTACAAAAGCAGCATAGAAATTGGCTTTTTAGCATAAGAAGAGAAAGTGGTGAAAAAGCAAGAAAAAGTAGATAAATATACCAATTTGGGCTCGTCAGCTAATTTTTTTTTTTTTAATTTGCATTTTAGTTATATCGTGACATAAAACTAAAGTAGTTTGAAGTGTCTTGTAAGCGTTTATTAATGCTTTTATTTTTTTACTAAAATAAATAAAAAAAGTCCTAAAAAACATTAACAAACGAGCCCGAATTGAGCTTAGCCGTAAGCACTCTATGCCTTAACTAAGGTTAATATCAGATTCCATTTGAACACAATCATGTTTTAGCATATGTATCAAATTTTCATCAAAATGATTTGGTGAGACTGGCAATATATATATATATATATATATATATATGAAGGGCACATCATGATAAAGACATGGCTAGTTATTATGATTTAAGTCAAAAGTAGTCCAACGTCTAACCCACATTTTCACTGCAGTTGACAATAAGGGGTTTCAATTGCAGAGACATGTCATGTTTCATTTGGCTTTATTAAAGTAAAATCTCTTACATCATCGACCATTGAGTTGAGTTGAATTGCTTCTTCATTATTGATCTAAAGATATGGAACTTGAAAATTTATCCTCCACCGATGGCCTACTTTTCATGAATTGATTATGTTATCTTTTTCTAAAGCATAATTTCTCTTTGTGGGAATTTTTTTAACCACTTCTGTTAATCGGAGGTGTTGAATGTTACTTCTTCTTTTTTTTTGTTGGAAAATATTTTTAACGAAATTATTTTTATGATAAATGATTTTTTTTTTTTTTTTGAAAATATTTTTTGTCATTTGGCTTGTACTGTATAAAACGATCAGCGAATTCTGGCAAACACAATAGCAAATTCAGACAACCTCTGTTGTTAGCGACGGGTGACCAAAGGCGAATTCCGACAAACTCCTATGGTTGGAAGCGAACTCTGGCGATTGGCAGTGGATGACTGAGGATTCTAGCAAACTCCAACGACCTACGATGGACTTCAATGGCGACTGAAAGCAGATTTTGGTAAAATCCGATGATGACCAGAGGCGGATTTCGATGAACTTTGACTGTAGCAAAAAATGAACTGAGAAAATTTGATGTTAATTTTTTTTTTCTTTTTTTTTTTCAAACTTAAATTTTCACCATGAATTTGAGGAGATCTTAAAGTAATAAATGTTTACTCTTTTTATTAGATGTTAGAATTTGATGTAGGTTGAAATAATGATGAGGCTTTAATATTATATTATAGTTTGCAGGGAAAAACTAAAATACGGGAATAATAGCAGAAACAAAATAGAGAAATTAATATATCGGAAGCAAAATAGACACATACGTCTACAACTTTGAGTAGCCTTGAGAACTATATTGTGCTCATTAACTTATTTTTCCGTTTGAATGGAATAAGGAGAATAATACAAGAAGAAATAAAGAACAATTATTAACAATGTTTGCCCGTTTGAAAAAAAAAAATAATAATAATAATAACAATGTGTGGCTGGAGGCTATGCGTAAAGGGTAATGCAATCCTATATGGTGGCTGGATCACTCTTCATTTGGCCACCCCTTTTTGGTTGTTAGTTTTCTTTTTTTTTTTTCGAATTTATAAGAGTATTTTTGTTTGATTATTATTATTTTTTTTTTTTGTCTTTTTTGTTAGCCTTCGTGGGACATTGATGCGCCTTCATGCGCATGATGGTTTTGGGTCAAAATTCCACCTCACTTTTTTATGGCCTCTTCTTTGAACTTATCTCAAATATTTAGAATCGACCCTTAAATAGAGAATATTTGATATCAACATAATATAGAATATTCAGAAAATGTAATATATTATATTTTTAATATATTCTAACCGAATCTATGTGAATTCAATCAGTGACGGAGCCACTTGAGGCTTTGGGGGTGCCAAAGCTTTTTAATTTTTAATTTGTTTTTCCTACCCAAGTTCTACACGGCACTTCCAAAAAAAAAAAAAAAAAATTACTCCTACTTATGCAAGTTATCACTCAGCACTCTCAAAAAAATTTTAGTGGCACCTCAATATCAATTGTCAGGCTCCGCCACTGAATCCAATGGCCATGTGATCCAATCTCTCTCTCCCTCTCAGCCCTCTGTCTTTCTGTTGTTTCTTGTTTTTCTCCTCTTCTTCTTCTTCCTGACTCCTGAGCCTAATTTGTCAGGTTTCTCTTCGTTGGGTTGTTAGTAGAGCATAAAATGGTTCCTCGTAAATGTACAAGCAATAATATAAACAAAGACACAAGGCCACAACAAAAAACAGAGCAAGAAACATTATGAATATAACGAAACCCAAAAAGAAAAACAAAAATCTGAGTCTCACTTCACAGTTCACACCACCCTGTTGGTGGACAGGCCCCCACAACCCACCAGAGTCCATGTTCTTTTGCGCACATGAAAGCAAACTGCAAACTGATCATGTCATGCGTGCAGACATGGAGTGGACACTTTCCTTATCACAACACCAAATTACATTGCACCCATAACCAGATATCCTCATTTTCTTTTCTTCTTTCCAACAATAAAACATGTCCTCCTTGCACGTGTAATGTTAAGAAAAAGGTTGTAGACTTCTAGAGGATGTGCCTTTGGGGCTCCACAGATTCAGATAAGGATTAGCAATTAGGGGTCAAGAGTTGTCATGCCCCAGCAAGATTCTATACTTTGATTTAACCCAATTCCATCCAAGTTCAAGTTTAAGTTAATTAATCTTTTAGGATTCCTCCAAAACAAATATATATTTTTATGTAGAATCTTGATTTTTTTTATTAAAAAAAAAAAATTACTTTCTTACAAATTGCAACTTAACAAAATATATACTCAAAATACAGTTTCATAATAAATTTAGGAAGATGGGATCTATTAATTTTATTGGAAGGGTGTGATTTGGTGGGCTCGTTTGGTTAACGCCTTTCAGAATAACTTATTACTTTTTCGCAGAAAAGTAAAAATATTAACAAACAACTCAAATTACTCAAATTTATTTTTACTAAAACTCTCATAAAGCGCTTGAGGCGCATCTCTCTCTAGAAGTTCCTGTCTTGCGTTGCCTGTGTTTGCTCTGTCTAGGAAGTTGCTTCATTATGAATCTATGATGCTGTCTGGCTAAAGTTTTATGTAGTCCTTTCTGCCTCTTATGAGGCCTTATCTCTCGGCTTCGGCAATTTATCTCTTATCCTCCCAAAGTCGAAACTTCAACCCCTCCACCATTGCCTTGCAACCTTCTCTGACCAAGCTACATTTGGTTTTTTCAAAGCTAGATTTGTTAAGATTTCATTGATTGATTCAGTTATTTTCTATATTTCGGTCGGGTGTTGTTGTGTTCTATGTATTGTTATTTTCAACATAACTTGAACCAGTTGGGCTTCAGACTTATTGTCTGTGAAAGAGATCTTGTTTCCCTTGTTGTTTCTCATCTTAGTTTGTTCAGTTTCCTTAAAAGCTGGACTAAATCTAAGTTTTTAGAGGCTCTTTTACTCTTGATGATTTTATTCATCATAATGGGCTGCAACTTTCATTGGCTGCATTCTCAATCGACCTCTACCCTCCTGGTTTCCTTCTAGTGCAATGAGGTGATAGTTGTATGTCTACCTTGGGTTTTCAATTGATAAGTTTTTATCAAAATGTCCTTGTCGAAATAACTATAATCATAAGTTAATTTGTAAGCTATTAGACTCTATAATTAAGCCATCGGATTAGTTAATCTGGTAAACAAACCTCCACCTAAGGTGATGATTTTCACTTACCAAACTTCATCAATCCTAAAAAAAAATGAATTTGTTTCATCGACAGAACCTACATATGACTCTTCCATCAATTCTCTTTCGTCTTTAATTTGTCGGCCTTTTTGTAGGACTTGTTTTTACCAAACCTATTAGGATGAAGCATATTAATTAATCCTAATTAGTTCTCTTAAGATTCTTTTTAAGATTCCTGATTGGAAAGTAAAAATAAAAAAAGGTTAACATTTGGAGCCTAAAAGGTTAACATGTGGAGCTTTTTCAACTA
>NC_081547.1:22951193-23004787 GCF_901000735.1 Corylus avellana
TACTGAAAAATAATATTTAATTAGAATAAATAGTTAAAATAGATGTTC
Source organism: Corylus avellana (assembly GCF_901000735.1). NCBI lineage: Eukaryota > Viridiplantae > Streptophyta > Magnoliopsida > Fagales > Betulaceae > Corylus > Corylus avellana. The sequence goes on from NC_081547.1 coordinate 22,951,242, forward strand.
TTATTGGAGTGTGTAGTGAAAAACTAGTAGCTAAAATAAAAAAAATAAAAAAAATTGTATTTTGAGTAGTAAAATAAAAACTTTTGCTGGAGATATTAAAAGACAGAAATGCAACTCTTAAGGAAATAAGTATAGTGTTTTTGGTAATCACTCTCATCCATTGTCTTTGCCCATATGAAAGGCAAAAAAATATATATAGCACTTACCCTTTTTGTATCCGTTAATTAGGTAATGATTAATAGATTTAAGTTGATGTAGTTTTCATCTCTCAGAAGTCTTCCTATCACAGCCAACCAAAGAATAGCTCAAGACTCAAGTTATAATTTATTTACTCATGATTGCTTATTCTATATATCTTATCTTACATTTGTTCTATGTTTATTATACATTGGTCATGATCATTGATGCAAATGCTATTTCTACAATAAAAGATTTTACCTAGATAAAAAATAAATGAATCTGGCCAAAAGGAAAAATAAATTTACACGAGATGGACGTCATAATATAAATAAACATTTCTCAAACAACAAACACAATAACAACCTTATCTTGGCAGACGATTACCAAAAGTCATAAATGACTTAGTTTACACTTAGGTTTCGTTTGAGTCTATGATTTCAAAAAGTACGATTTAAAAACACAATTAAACGTTTGAAAAAATTACAATTTGACAGTTAAAATCGTAGTTTAGCCTTTACAAAATTATGCGTTTTAAAAAATGCACCTCCTTACCAATGTTTTCAAATCGCAATTTTTGCCTGTGAAATCACGATGTCAAAGGTACTCTTAATCTATTTAATATAGGTCTCTTTTTTCAAAGAAGCGGATCTATTTCATTATTAAAATTATATTTTGTTGCATCTAATAATATATATGATGTCATATTAATTGACTGCAATGTCATTAGATACGTAAAATCTAATATAAGCTATGAAATAGATTATCTCCATTTCACAGATAAAAACAACATGCTCTGTTTGGTTCAAACCTAAGTTGTTTCTAGAAAATCATATGTAAATTTGACAAACATATTAATTAAAAGAAAAATAGAAATTCTCTTATTAATTACTATGATTGAAGAGTTAAGAATTAATAAGAAATCCAGAAAGCAAGGAGTAGTTTATGTGAAGTTGTTGAATTTAGGTTCATTGTGGAGGCACCATCACTAAGAGCTGGATCCTCCTAAACATACCATCACTTCTCAAAAGTCGACTCTTGACTAAAAGAATGTTGGCAAGAATGAGAGGGATTCACTCGACATGTGAACCTCTCTTAATACTTTTTAGTCAAATAAAAACAACAAAAACAAATAATAAATAATAAATAATAAAACATGAATTGTCCAAAAGTCCAAACCAGCACACGTGCCCACCCGGTAATCATGGTGCATAAGACAAAAGAGCACTGTCCTGATAATAAATAAATAAATAAATAAAAGGTTAGCAACATCACAACTGTAACCCAACCTTCCTTCCCTCCATTCTAGTTATGCTTTTTCCTCCCTTGTAAGACTTTGTCTGCAGACATCTTTTTATCACCATGGGACCCTCCCTCCACATTTCCTAATTTCCCCAATCACTAACCTCATTATAAAGTACCTTTTTTTTTTTTAGAAATCCCTATTGATACTCTTATTTGCTAAGGGCGTTTGGGAGTTCAATTTTAAAAATTGCGTTTTTAAAAATAGTGCTTTTGAAATCACTTTTTTTTAAAAAAAAATCGTACAAGCGTTTGATAAAACATGTTAATTTTTTTTTTTTTTTTTTTATCAATTGAGTGTTTAGATAACATTAGTATATAATTGCGGTTTCATGGCTAAATAGATAAATATTACCTCAAATATTTTTTTAAGTGAAATCGTGATTTTGGTTTAAATTCGCACTTTTTCAAATAAACACTCTCTAGTCAGCTTATAGAAATTGTGAATTTTTTCACGTTTTTAAAATTACAATTATTTGATTAATGCATCATTTTTTTTTAATGAATATTGATGAATAGTTTATTTTTACTGCAACATTATTTACTTGAATAACAGTTGTATAAGACTTTAGTAAATAGCATTACTCAAAAACTAATGATTGGTTTTTACTGTGATATTATTTCCGTTATACGATAATAATATAATAACCTACTAAATAACACTACTTATTCACTAAACTCACTATATATACATACCAGATCCTTATCTTATATCACCAGTCACTAAATATTATTAGTGGTAAACTAGAATTAACAATGGCATATGATTATCCAACTGTAAAGCAAAGCCACATTGGATACTGATATACCCAACTGAAGATCCATGCGCATTTGCTTTTCTTCTTCAATTCTCTGTGACCAAACTCTCAAACCCTGAAGACCCAGAAGCACCAAGAAACGCAACATGCCTTCAAGACCCTTAGCTCCTCAAGGGCCAAGTTTCTTCACAAAAACCAGGGTCTTGTTCTTGGCCCTCACCATCTCTGCTTCCATAATAATTTTCCTCTCAATCCTCTACTTTCTGTATCACATCTGGCAATCCCTTGTGCACAGAGCTAAAACCATTCCCTTTGACTCCAGTGCTCCTCTCAAGCTCCAGAGATACTCGTACAGAGAGCTAAAGCAAGCCACCAATGGCTTTGACACTGCCAACATCCTTGGCAAAGGCGGGTCGGGCACTGTGTTTAGAGGAATACTGAAAGATGGAAAGCTCATTGCAATCAAGCGTCTCGACACTCTTTCTCTGCAGACAGAGAGGGAGTTTCAGAATGAGCTGCAGATTCTTGGGGGCCTAAGGTCACCGTTTTTGGTTGCTCTGTTGGGTTACTGCGTGGAAAAGAATAAGAGGGTCTTGGTTTATGAGTATATACCCAATAACAGCCTGCAAGAATCGCTTTTTGGAGATGGGTGTTCGTGTTTGAGCTGGGAAAGGAGGTTTGACATAATCTTGGACGTTGCTAGAGCTCTTGAATTCTTGCATCTTGGATGTGATCCGCCAGTTATTCATGGGGATGTTAAGCCCAGCAATGTCTTGCTCGATTCGGACTACCGGGCAAGGATTTCGGATTTTGGGTTGTCGAGGATTAAGGTGGAGGGTGAATTTGGGGTGGATTTGTTTAGCCAGGACTTGGGGAAGAGTCAGGAGCTGTGGAAGAGCCAAGACCTTTCGGGGAATTTGGCTGCGGAGACTCCGGCAATCGGTACCCCGGTGGAGAGCACTCATGAGGTAGATTTTGCTCTTGCTTTACAGGCTTCTACTTCTTCAAAAAATAGTAGGATATCTTATAATGCTAAAGCTTTGAATATGAACTCTATGAATTATAATGCTAACATGGCAAGTGAGAGTGATGTTAAGAGTAGTAGTGCGAAGGGGAAGGAAGTTTCGGTCATAGACGTCGGTGGGGATGATTGGACCAATAGGTTTGTGCCTTATGATGAGGAGTTTTCCAGCATTGATCATAGTAAGGAGTTGAATTTTAATGCTTCTTCGACTGCTGATGAGGAGGTGGATACAAAACAATGGGGAAAGAATTGGTGGTGGAAGCAGGATGGGAGTGGTGAATTGTGTAGCAAGGATTATGTTATGGAATGGATAGGGAGTCAGATTTGCCCATCAACGAATCCTGACTGGGATGAAGAAAAGAAGAGTACTGCTCCTGAGCAAAATAACATGGATAATTCAACTCCCTTAGATAAATTGGAAGATGTGACTGAACCCCAATTCGAAGAAGTTGGATTTGATCAAAATCTTGATAAAGGGTATGAGAAGAAAGAGTCAAGGGGGAAAAAAAATCGTAAGAAGAAACAAAGGAAGATGCAGGAGTGGTGGAAGGAAGAGCACCTTGCTGAGATTAGCAGGAAGGGTAGTAAGCTTAAAAATCTTGAAACCAAGTGGAGAAGAGGATTCAAAATGCCACATTTTGGTCTTGGAAGACGGTTTCACTTTAGACGAAAGAACTTAGCGGAGCAAAATCAGAATGAGTGTGATGTAAATGGGGAGTTCAGTTTTAGAAGGGGATGGAAGAAAAAGAGCACTCGGTCTATTGGCAGTGACATGTGGAGTGGAGATCTTTTTAGTCGCGAGCTCAGTAGTACCACAAGTATGAGAGGGACTTTGTGCTATGTCGCACCAGAATATGGTGGATGTGGGTTCTTAATGGAGAAGGCTGATATTTACAGTCTGGGGGTTTTGATTCTTGTGATTGTTTCTGGTCGAAGGCCATTACATGTTCTTGCCTCCCCTATGAAGCTTGAGAAAGCAAATCTAATAAGCTGGTGTCGGCACTTGGCTCAAGCTGGAAATATCTTAGAACTTGTGGATGAGAGGCTAAAAGATGATTACAATAAGGACCAGGCAAGCTTGTGTATTAACCTGGCACTCACTTGCTTACAGAAATTGCCGGAGTTGCGGCCAGATATTGGGGAAATCGTTAAGATATTGAAAGGGGAGATGGATCTCCCACCACTCCAACTTGAGTTCTCTCCCTCTCCTTCTTCCAAAATATACAGCAGGGCAAGGAGAAAACAGAAGACAAATGGAGAGTAGCCTTTGGATCATAATGTTATTTTACTTCTCTTCACATTGTCATACTGAGTATAATATAAAGGAGTGAGGATTGGTAGCTGCCATCAGAGAACAGATCAGGGGAATGAAGGTGTGTGTACTGTGAGAAATATGTTGTTGTATGTACATTAGATTAATGATTTTTCTTTCTTTGCCACTTGGTGAATGCAAATATTGATGGCTCAAGTACATGTTCTGCCTGTGCTGTGTAACTTCTCGAGTGCTAATTAGGCCGCCTTTATTTAAATCGTGGCCTGCTCATCTTTAGTCTGGCTAACTCATTAAGCAAGCTTTGTATACACGGTAGCTGCTACAAGTTACTTCAAAGTTTTCTCTTCTTCGTCAAAATGCAAAAATAAAATAAAATAAATAGTTTTTTCCCCCCTTTTTTCTTTTGACTTTACCCTAGTTCTGGGGAGAAATGGTTCTCTCCATGTGAACCTTGGAAAGGGTTTTCTTCAAAATTTAGAGGTTATCTGGTGCTTTTGTTTGGTGTGAACTGAAGTGCATGGGTCATTATATTTCTCATCATTCAGAAGTTACTTCTGTTCATCTTTCCATAAGCTCCCTTTGGTGGTGGTTATAAGTTCAATGTCATTTTTACTGCTCTTAGCTACACTCTTGGAGCATCAAAAGCAGATATTTAACCAAAGGGAGCTGTGATATTTTTTTCTTTACACTCCCCACTTTGAAACAGCAACCTTCTTGTAAAGGAGAGTCCACCAGCAGATTTTTAGTCAGCCCGAATATTATCAGCACTTCAAGCTACTCACTTTATACTTTATCAATGTGGGACACAAATTTTACAATTACACTCACAACAAAAACCACAATAATTATTGGAATACAGAGGATGATTATATACCTCCCCTTTCATTTTCTCCTTTGGTGTTGCTTTTGACTGGTAGGAACATGCAGCAGAAGTCATGATTTTAGGGCAAATCTACTCACTGCTATAGTGTGCATCATCAGGCCACGAGGGACCAAGACTGGCTTGCTTGATGTATGTCATAAATTAATGTATTTTTTCATAGACAATTCAGCCACTTCATTACTGTTGTCTATTTCTTTTTCCTGAAAGAAATAAATGGTATGATTTCAAGGCAAAGGAAAGCAAATGCTTCATCAATAGGCAACATTCAGTCACCACTGAGTAGCTGAGAACAAGAGACTGACCACTTTATCTGGTGTTGAAGCCAATCAACATTCATTACATAGCATCCCCTAAACAACCCAGATTGATGTTCTCAACAATTGACAGTGGCATGAAATTATTATGCTCTCAGCGCCACAACCACCATGGGTCACCACACAACACCATGGGACTCAGCTTTAACGGCAGATACAGAAGAACGTTGAAAACAAGGGTTTCTCGGCATAAAACGCGTTATATATAATGTTGACTATGACCTTTTTACGCGCAAGGCATCTGCATTTAATGTGACTCTGAGTTCTGTAGAGACAGGAAAATGTTAACGTTGACTAACATCCACAAGATTGTTATCGCTAATGTATTGTGTCGGTATAGTGATAGCAACTTAGCAAGCCAAGCACAAGAAATAAGCTAAAGGGAGAACAAAAAGTTAAGAAAAGTCCACCAAAGATTCAGTAGAACTACATCCAATACTTTAAGTTAGAATGGGTAGAAAAGAAAACAAATTGACAGCGTATGGGTCTGTATGAATGCATACTTGGTGAAGGGTTTTTCCCTCCTTATGTAAGTTTGTTGTTCCCAGTTCCCCTTGCTAGGGTTTGGGAGTCACCTGCTTGAATATTGTTGAGGGAATAGATGATCTTGAGTACACAAACAATTCCTTTTCTCGATTATTGGGAAAGGTTTTTGGGTTGGGAAAATCTGACCTGGCGAGAGGGAGAATCGATTGAGGCACAAGTGCATCCTAATTCTAGAATAGGATTGGTCTTGAGTCTGACCAACGAGCCTCTTCCTAGCCTGTTGAACTTGGTCTATTCTGATAGGCCATCGAACCCTTTGGCAAAGGGCCTCTTGGGCGAGCGAAGAGGATTTTGTTGTGTTTGGGCTCGAGGAGCTATAGGGTAAATGGGCCTTATGGGTCTAGTGGGACAGCATACACCAGTAGCCCTTCAATTTTCTGGGCCAACCTAACTATCAGTTAACCCACAAAAATTCTAGTTAATGGGTGATTTCTCAATAGTTGGGTCTTAATGGCCCTTCGAGGCTGAGTACACGAGTAGTCCCCAATTATCTTGAGTGCCTTAACCTAAGATTCATTCAATGGGGTATTCTAGTGAAGATTTCTGCCAAGTTGCAAGTTTCTTTCTTTTTGTCTTCCTTTGATTTGAATTATTGTTAAATAATGTATTGCACCAACAGTTGCCTTGATTTTGACCGCATACTAATGACAAGCTTAATTAAAAATAGAGGTGGGCGTTTGATTTACATGACATATATCTTATAAATAATTTATCAATGTTGAAGAATCAATTGGTTACCCCCACACCAAATTTTAAATCGAGAGAACTTGCTTCCAATGAAGAAAGTTTACTGAGCTAGATGTGAATGTTCTTAGTAGACGAACTTAAAATCTAGATGATTTTTCAAGAACGAAACATATACATTCAGAAAATTGTATAGACCTAAATAGCTCAATGCGACCAAAAAATTCAGATAGAATCTAAAATTCATGTATTTCGAAAATGGGTTAAATACTTTATTTTATTAGTACATGTGGTTTGATGCAAAATCAAATACTCTTCGGTTTTAAAACGTGTCGCATATGATACTTGTTGACATCTTACAGACATAGTTGGTCATTCCGTCTAATAATTTAATAGTATGCCAAGTCAAATTCATATGCAACTAAATGTATCTCATATGCCACATTATTATTATTATTATTATTATTTAAATTTTTTTTTAAAAAAAAAAACAAAACAAAACAAAAGAAAAGAAGATAAAAGAAAAAAAATTATTGGGCCACCACCCATTTTGGCCAACCTAGGAGTGGTCAAACCACCCATGACAACCCCAAATTGCAAAATGGCAAATTTTAGGGTGGTTGAACTACCTCACACCCATTCGAAGCGGTCAAAAACACTAACTAGCCACTTGAAGGTAACTCAACTTCTTATTAGAAGTAATCGAAACCTCTTAATTTTTTTTTTAATATAATAATAATGTATAGTCGCTTATTAGTTTGACATGACATGTCGTTGAATTATTGAACAAAAACCAACTGCAATGCATTTTAAAACGGAAGGGTCTATTTGAATTTGTGTCAAATCACACGTACTAATAAAGTACTTTCAAGTTTTTCACCCTTCAGGAAAATTACACAAACGAATAATGCAGTTTCCTCTCAGCTAGACCAGGTGCCAAGCCAAAAGCAAAACCTCCGGCACTACATGATCCGCCCAAATCCAAAACAAATCACAACAAAAGATACAACCAGAACCCCGAACCCTCTCCTCTGCACAGCCACTGGGGCAGCAGAACTCGTTGGGGAATGCTCAACATCACCCACAGAAGCCGATGGGGGCGGCGGGAGAGGATGGACAAGTACAGAGACCTTCATCCCATTAAAGCACTGCCCATTGCCACAAATGAAGTAATACCTCTTCGCCTCATTCAGGGGTATGAAATCTTTGCCACTGCTCCAGTTCCCGACCGCAAATTCTGTCGTGCAGTTGTCGTACCCTGTTTGGTTTACCTCAAACACATTGTACTGGTTCTTTTGGTACCTAAATGCTGCAGCAGAAACAAATTCCAGAAGCCACACACACAACAGAAAATGGGAAAGAAATTTTATAGTGGGTTTTGAATGTTGTGTCTAGAAAACAGATCCAGAATATTAAATATAAATATATACACGAAAACAGAGAAATAGATTGATAGAGATTAGAGAGAGAGATGAGTTACAGATGAGGTCGCCAACATAAAAGGTGTGGTTGTTGGCCCAAAGGGTGTAGTTGATGCCGGCGTTCCAGCCGCGGTTGGCACCGACGATGTGATCGGTGGCAAGGATGGGAGAAAGGGTTGCGGCGGCGGAGAAGAGGAGGAGGGAAAAGAGGAGGTGGGTTGAGCTGGACATGGTTGGCTGTTGGTGGCTTTTCTTTATGGATTGATTGAGATTGAGAGCTGGTTACCCAAAATCAAAGAGAGTGGGATCGAGCTGGTTTACTTCCTTTTGACTGTTCTCGACAAACATAGACAGAGTCACAGAGGTCCAAGAAAATTTGAAATGGTGGTCCCTCTGCAGTAGTGTCACATGCATATCTGTCAATAAAAGCTTGTTGCAATTTTATAATGATTAGATTTGAATTAAAGCAGATAACCAAAAAAAAACAAAAAATGAATACAGTGCTAGTTTAATAATCATTAATAATAGCCTTAAAGTGGTCGGATGACGGATATGCACGTGGGTGAAAGTTGATTATTCATGTTTGATTCAATTGATGTCTTAAAACGGTTGGATCATACAATAACTCATACTATATAACTCAATCGGACTTGAAAAAATGTTACTCATATGCAGTGGCGGATCCAGAAATTCAGTTTACCGGGGGCGTCAATAAAATATAATGATAAATTTTTTTTTTTTTTTTTTTCTCTTTATATATTATATTTTTATTATAATATGGTAAATACAATAATAAAAAAAGAAGGAATTATATCACAATATATGTATCACAAAAAGCATATTTATCTAACTTCATAAATATATGTTAAATTAATATATCAATTACCATGTAAGCACTAGTACAAAAGTAAAGAAAAATACAAAATACAAAGGGCCTAAAATTGCATTCTACGTGATCTTAGAACAACAAAATCATCCAGTATCAAATCTGAATTAAAGCTTTTGACAATTTTCCTTTCAATTTGATGCCTTAATTATTCATGTATCTCATGTCTTAGGAACCAAATATATTTATAAAAATAAAGCAAGTTAAGCAACCAAGGAGATCTCAGATATTCATTACTCACAAAGTCAGTCAAAAGTTGAGTGTGGAGCCCAATTCAAGTTTTGTCTCTAGTGGGTATTTGTTGGCTTCAAGAGTGTGCTCACAAATAGCCTTCCCAAGTTCCCATCTCAAAAATATCTCTCCCCACTACGGCACTACTACCAATCCCTCTGTTTCTCACCACTCTCACACTGTCACACACACAATCAAAATTTCTTCCTCTGTTTCCCTTATGAGTTCTGAACCAGTGAACCACCAAAAACCAAATTACCATGTTAGACAAATGAGTTAAATCAACAAAACCCATAAACTAAAACCGAACAAAGTTCATGAAAATCTATCAAAGAAAACAAAAAAGGAAAATCCGTCAGATGGGCTATCACCGTGGGCGGTTGTGGCGTGAAAATGCCGGTGGTGCGGCTAAGCAATTCAAGGTCGATGGCGATGGGAGACGGAGTGCTGCACAGCCTGCACAGTCCACGCTTGAGCCGCAGGACAATTTGGAGTTTGGAAGAGGGGTTAGGGATTTAGCCATTTAGGGTAAGATTATTTTTTTTTTCTTTTGTTTAGTGTATTGCCGTGGACACTGGAGCGTTGAGACTAGTTTAGTTTTTTTTTTAGGGCAGTAAAAATATTTTGCAGGGGCTGAACACAGAACACTGGAGCGTTGCTGCGTTGAGACTAGTTTAGTTTTTTTTTATGGGCAGTAAAAATATTTTGCAGGGGCTGAAATTTTTTAGCAGGGGCGCATTCCAAAAACTACTTTTTTTTTTTTTTTTTTTTTTTTTTTTTTTACCGGGGGCGCCCGCCCCTGGGTCGCCCCCCTGTCTCTCCGCCACTGCTCATATGCAACTCTCAACAAACATGTATTATTATAGTCATGCTCAAGTATAATAGGCAATTAATTTGACCTGCCTGCCTTTTTTTTTTTGAATAGAAAAACCAAAAGCAAAAAAGTGAAAGTATAATAGTACGTGGAGCTCAAAAATGGAACACTACATTAAGGCTTTATCCATGTTGGAACAATTTTTGAACGTCAATTTGTTGTATGATCACGTCATTGCTTTTCTGCGAGCATGCTAATAAGCTATATCCATTAAAGAGTAAAACAATGTGAGGGTTTAGAGATTTTCAACATCAATCTTGGTTCTTCAATCAAAAAACTTAAGCAACTGTAGCAGGAGATAAGTATTTCCTCACATATTTCTATTATTAAGATTGATTATTTTTTCACTCTTACTCAGCTTCATTTCCCTTTTCATTAAACAACCCAAAATATTTTATATGTCTAATCTTGCACTTTCATGAACTGATCTAGGTTTCAATATACAAACCAACCTTCAAAGTTCCAAGCTTTCTTACTAAATATGCTTTGGGTTTTCTCAAAAACTTCAACTTTATCCACTTCCCATTGATCTAAGCCAACACACATACTTACCAAATAAAAAATCTAGCACATAGACTAACCATAAGAAATTAAGTTAGGATTAGCTTCCTTACCCCAAGCTTGAAGCTTTTTGGCTCCTTGAGCTCCAACTCCAAGCAAAGTCTCTTCTTTTTTTCAAGCCAAAGCCTGGGCATATTATTTGAGAATTGGAAGTGTGTGTAGCATTTCTCTTTCACTATTACTTCCCTCTAAAAAGAAAAAGGCACAAAGTAACTCGCCCTTCTACTTAGTCCTCCAGTAAATAGGCTATATTGAAAAGGCACTTGGGGGAGAGGGCGATTCCAATGTTCCTCCGAGGGCAAATTGGAAAAATCCTTGAATAAATTGAAAAAAAAGTAGTAACCCAGAAGACCTGAATTCTCAATGCTATGAAATAGATGATGCATTCTCTTGTCAAGAATTAGGGGAATATGACAAGTTCCACAAAATTATGGACTTACAGAATCTGTGACATATGCAGATTTTTTCAACTATAAGAGAACCAGGACACCTTCAGGACTGGCTCACCATATGGGTTGAGCATCTTGATCAATAGTAACTCAAATTTTTAGGAACTTTCAAAGAGTTCTCTTTGTGTGCTATAAACTCAGTTCTTAAACAGAGAAGCAAGTCATTCCAATATGCAGGCAGATCATAAACCCAAGACATAGAGGATTATGTTATTGAACCAATTGCCAAGTTCCCCAAAGCAAAACTCTAGAACCAGAAGCTTCTTCAGTCACTCTTTCAATATGAACAACCAGCAGCTATAGCTCTTCATAGTCTTGCTAACTTGCACAGATATCCTGCCATGCTTTTTACATCCAATTAAAGTTCCAAATTAGACTTTTCGATTGATTTCTTCCTCATTCTTGGTTGGTGGTTCTGATTTGCCCATCTCATTGTACTGCCTTTCTTATGATTCACCTTCCCATCTCTCTTGCCCCGTTGGACCCACCGTTTCCCTTTACGTGTACTTCCTTGGACTGGTTCCTTTAAGAGTTTCTTAAGCTTTGGGTCGTCCAAAAATCCGTTTGCTCTCATCTCAGCATAGAATTCCCTGGCCTTGATCATCCAGCCACATGTTGCAAGCCCTTGTACCAACACCAAGTAATGCGTGGAACTTGGCACTATTTCATACTGCTTCATTTCCATGAAAATCTTCAATGCATTCTCAGGTTGCTCTAGTTTGAAGAACTTTCCAAGAAGTATAAGAAAGGTATCCTCAATAGGACCTAAACCAACTTTCCTCATTCGGTTAAGAACCTCAAATGTTCCCTCAAAACCTGCACCCTCAAGAAATGCATGGTAGGTCTCCATGGTAGGGCTGAGATTCTCCTCCATCATGGAGGTCAATATATTTATTGCCTCCTCTGACCTTTTCGCTTCGCACAGAGGGCGTATCATTGAGTTGTAAGTTGCAGAATCCGGTTGCAAACCTAATCCTTTCATTTTGTCCAGGATATTGAGAGCTTCCTTAAAGCAATTCTCACGAGTTAGCACATATATTAAAGAATTGTAAACCGCTAGGCCTGGGACCCAACTCCTTTTTTTCATTTCATCATAGAGTCGAAGTGAGTCAAAGAGATTCCCAACCTTTGAGAAACAGGAAATCATGTGAGCATAAGAAGTTGCATCTGGTGTAATACAGCATCTTGACATTTCTCTCCAAACTCTCTTTGCTTCAAATGCATCTAGAGATATATTACACCACCCATTGAGAATAATGTTAAAGCCCTCGGTCTCCAGTGGGAATAACTTCTTCTTTGCAAACATAAATTCTTCAGCCTCTTCAATGTTTCCATTTCTACAGAGAGCATTCAGGACAGTGTGGAATGCTTCCTGATCAGGAGTCAGTCTGAATTTCTCCATGATGTGGAACGTCTGAATAACTTTGCGTGGATCATTTGCATATGCATATCTGACCATCACCCAATTTGGAACAAAGAAAGAACAATAACTTGAATTAATATTTGTGAGTATAAGGTAGGGAAAGCACAATATTTCAACAGTGCTCTCATCCAAAATATTTAATTATTATTCATCCTCAATCAAACATGAAAATAAGAACTTCAAAAAGAGAAGCTTCAACAAATTCAAGGATAATTAATTCTTGAAATTTTACATGTTTACAAAACGAAAGAGAAACAAAGAATCAAGTCATAGAACTTTGTGAGATAAAGATTTAGAATAAAAGCCCTTTTAAGTCATTCTATTCTCTTTCTTTTGTTTTTTTTTCCCTGGGCATTTTTCTTTTGTTTATTCTATTTTAAGTTTGTCTCTGACTCTGATAATAAAAGTGTTGTGATGCAGTCAATTATAATGGACTTGGACAAAATTGAAATAGAAATATAGAACAAAACTATTTCAAGGGAGACACAGGATTTGCATCTTACTAGGACCAGGGCCAAAGGCAGAGGAGATACAGGAAATGAATAAGAGAAAATTGGTTTCATAATTTTTAAAAGTTCAAAGCACCTTGTGTCGATCCACCGAAACCAGAATTTAGACAACCATATAGAATACCCTTTTTAAGCTTTAAATGGAAGAAATTTGAAGTAAATATCTGAAACCTTTAGTTTTATAACTACACTACATGCACTGTTAACTATTAGAAAGCAATATAGCTATTTCATGAACATGCTTATTTCGATCTATGACAATACATAGCCAAACCTCAAACAAAGATTGTGAAAGAAGAGCACAACCTAACCTGTCAATCATAATAAGCATTGCCTGCCGAGTATCCATTTTAGACCGGAGCATATGCATGTCCCGAATCAAACACCATGCAGTATTAAACTTTCTATGATTGCCTAAAACCCAAATCATCAAATTACACGCCTTTTCATCACTGCAGCTCCATCTCTCTCCCCATTTAAAAGCCAAAAAGGCCAGTCTCCACTCTTCCCTCGTTTCCCAAATCGCCGAGTAGACCATTTCTGTATCTGCTTCGATGCCTGAGTCGTCAAGAAAGGCCGTGGCCTCTGCCTCCGAGGGACACTGGGAGGCTCCTCTGAGCAATTCGAGGAATCGGAGAAGACCCAGGTTGTGCGGGTCATGGGTGGTTTGGAATTTGGAATAGTAGAAGTCAAATGGGTAGCGGAGGTTTCGAGGTAAGAAGGGTTGGAGGGTTGAGAACCGGCGCGCCTGTGTAGACGGTACGAAACATGTTCGATGAAATGTGTGAGAGAGGCAATGGAGTAATGGGCGTTGTGAAGAAGAAGAAGATGAAGAAGAAGGTGAGCGAGCGATAGGGCGGGGTATGAAGAGAGCTTGGAGGAGGTGCGGATGTGTTCGTTGCAGCCTCCTTGCAAGTGAGGGGAGAAGTGCCATGAGTCATCAAACGCAGAGTGCCATCCTGATGCAGAATTTGAAACGTTATGTATATATATAGCACGCAAGTAAAAAAGCAAACCAGATATCACTCAGTTTTACTGAGCATGCCGGAAATAGCCAAAGTTGTACCTAATTATAATAACTTTGTAAACAAAATAATTATAATATGATTAATATCAGGGTTATATATATATCCCACCCCTTTTCCCCTTTCTCGGTTTTTTATTCTCCTCTCTTTCTTTCTCCCGGATAAAGAGCGATAAAGATCGTCCTTATAACCCTTTCTTTAATTAGGATAAAAAAAAATTGGCTTTGCTAAAAATAATTCATTTCCTAAATGGTCAACAGTTTACTAAAAGATAAATGTTAAGAGTACCAAATCTTTTAAACATGGCTCACTATAAGGGTTAAGTTCCGTTTGTGATTTATCATGGACTTATGCAATTATTTTTTCCCTTGTAAAACATCTTGGTGTTTTATTGTTAGGTTTATCGTAGAATGTAAGATTAGAGCTATTCGAAAGGTTGAAGATGCTAAGTGATGAGCTTGTAGAGGTAGATTTATAGGCATCATTTGTGTATAAATACATTTGAGAAAGTATTGTATTATTGAAATTTATATTCTCTTGGAGGCTCTGAGTTTTTATTGATAATTGAAGATATTATTGAGGTTACTTAGTTTTTCAACTCAGATCGACATTTTTTGGCTTTTCGCTACTTTTTACTCTGATGTGTTTGTGTTTAGATAGTACCTCCAATTTATTACAAATTAATTAATGTAAAAGTACTACGAGCAACATTTCAAATTAATTAGTATAATTAATTAATTTTAGGGGCGTTGCACTCTTGAGCCATGCTCGCCACCACCATCAATCTTCCTATGTTGTCATTGAACAAATCGAATCTCACACTTTCTATCAGAATCCCTTGAAGAAACTTGCCACCACTTGTAGGAACACTACTCTTTTGCTTCATTTTTTAACACAGTCTCAAACAGCTTATCCATGCCATTGTTCATCTTTGACCTATTTTTTATGTTTGGGATCTTCGGTTTTGCGTTCACTAGTGCCTATGTGGAATGTCACAACTCGTTTGCCACCAGCATTGGCCCATCTAGGCTTCTTGCACCCGAGGTCATCGTCGTTCCCATGATTCTTCATAAGCTTTAATAGTTTAACATATCATCGCCAGACTTAGCCACAATTGCCACCCGAACGAAGCACTCTAACTCTAACACCACCATCTATGCCCTTCTCCACATTGAACACTCTTGTCGTCCGCCCTGACAGCCAAAGAGAAGAGAGAGAAAGAGCTGAGAGAGTGAGAGAAATAGATTTTTTTAAAAAAAAGAAAAGAAATTAGGGAGGACATTAAAAAATGATTAGTAGTTTAGGGAAGTTAAATTAAGTTTACCCATATATTAATAAAAAGGAAAACCATATTTTATTAGTATCTCTTGATAACAATAGAATCCCAAGTGAACAAGTGAGAAAAAAGATGGGCCCAATTCCAAAGCTCAATATATTGGAAGGTTTGGCTTAAAGACCAGAAATGGCTGCCAAAGATAGGTGGTTGATATTTGATAACAATGTTAATGGGGAGGGAAGCTTCGCAGGCAGACCTTGTCAGAGTGGAAGCAGGGGGTTACCAACGTTG
The DNA here is from genome assembly GCF_901000735.1 of Corylus avellana. Taxonomy (NCBI): domain Eukaryota; kingdom Viridiplantae; phylum Streptophyta; class Magnoliopsida; order Fagales; family Betulaceae; genus Corylus; species Corylus avellana. The sequence continues at coordinate 22,967,149 of NC_081547.1, forward strand.
TTGGCATGTTGCTACTACTAAGCTAGTTTTACACATTGTCCATGCGTACTAGATTTGGTAGAGAAGGACCACTCAAATTGGGTCAACAAAAGTTTCTAGCACTCTTTTTTATTTTGGGCAACTCACCAAATGTTTCAACATTTTGCTAAGTCCATTTTAGTCTATTTTAACATTTTGACTAGCCAGCTAGCCGGACGAGAATGCTCTTAAAGAATCCCGAGCTTCCATGGTAAAAGAAATTGACACCTTTAATGGGTACAGAGACTGCTATAAAATTTACTTCATATAGTTTACTTGTCCTTGTATAGGATCATATATAGTATCAACACCAATACCAATACGCATTCGATAAAAGGTAAAATAATATATAATTATTATATATTCTACGAATTCCTTACAATTGAGTCTAAATTAAAACAAAAGAATCGCAATAAAATAGAGCGAGTCTTTATCTATTTGAATTTCACCTAAAGTAGACAAAAGGTAAAACAACAATAAAGATTTTTTTTCCTCTGTACTTCCTGGTTGTGGTTTCCTCATGAATTTATAGTGGCATTAGCCTTCTGTACTTGAAGAACCACACAAATGCGAAAAATACGACTGCCAAGGTGACTCCTGTGATTATAAGGACCCACTTGAAGGCATCAGGGTAATCGAATAACGGTATTTCAAAATTCATGCCAAAGATCCCTGCTACCACCCCAAAGATTGCTACAACAAATGTTGCTGTTGTGAGTAGCAGCTCAAATTGGATCAGCTGGTTCCGAACATTATCCTGCAACCATAAATTTCACATCAGATTCCAATATTCAATGCTTTGTGTTTTATTATTATTATTTTTTTTTTTTATGAATTAAAGGATGTCATTGGGCTTCAAGACTTTGGCAACGACTTCCATCATAAATTTGCAAGGTCCAGCGCAAACTTGTGTTTTCTTCTGTGCATCATTATTGAAAAGTGCAACCCTAGTTGAGGTGAAGATGAATGTCATCAGGGTATTTCGTGATGTTCGGTCTATTTAGATTGACTCGTTAGATTTTAGAACACACTTCTTCATCAAGAAAGGGAACAAAAAATTAATTAAAAAGAAAAACATACCAGCTGAATGTTGATGAAATCTTCTGTGTCATCAATGTACTCCTTCAACTGAAACAAGGTAAGAAAATGATTTTACGTCACTTCATCCTATTCAAGGAAAGATGAGAAAAATTATTGAAACATAATGCATGCTACAAATACCGATGTCAACTTGTTTAGGGTGCTATCAATGACAACAAAATATGCTTCCAACAACATCTCAAGCTCTTCAATACTTTCTGTGGCACTTTCAGAACTCCTCATGCTGTCATGTCGGCTCCTTGCAATGCTCAAGCTTTTCTCAAGTCTCCGGGTTTCAGGGGGTGAAGAAACAGGAGAGACAGGAGCAGAAACAGATGCACCATCAGTTGATCTGTATGCTACCAAAGACTGATCACCATAAATTGATGTTTCCATCCTCCTTTTCTTCTCCGTAAGATACATTTCAGCCATATCTCCATCATCATCCATGAGCTGCTCTATTTCATCCCTAACCTAATAGATGCAACTCAAAAAGGAGAGCAAAGGAAGGGGGCAAAAATATGAAAAAGATGACTACCATTTGCTTGCATAATGTAGGAAGCGATTAACACAAGAAAGATTAGGGCTGTCAATAGGTATAGGTATGATCAGGATCTGAAACCAACCTGATCAAGATTGATTAGCATCAAAGCAAACTTGCTATACAAGTTCAAATTTTGGTAATTCTTAAGATTTGATTATAATCAGATTGAATTTGAACTAGGATAGATTTTTTTTTTTTTTTTTTTTTTTTTTGTAATTTACTAGGATAGATTTGATCCTGTCATGATCTGAATCTGATTAAAATATCAACTATAACAAACCATATTTGATATGTAATTTTGCTAACAAATCAGTTGTATTTAACAAAAGAGTAATGCTTAATACTATATTTTTATCCTACAATTGTCCAACAATGTTATCAAAATAACCAATTGTCCAATAATGTTGGGTTAGTTGGGAGTACCACATTAGTCTTATTGGGTGAATGTTGGATAGAATGATAGTATTTAGTATTTATCTTAACAAAAAAAAAAAAAAAAAAGGTAATATTACATATAAATATTGTTGAAAGTCATGCTCGTACAAAAAAGTATTCAGACAAATTTTACATAGATATTGTTTTTTTTTTTTTTTTGGGATAGGTAACATAGATATTGTTTTACTGGGATATTGCCAGATCTGTACCTAACCCATTGACAGCCCTACTGAATATACAGTACCTTCTGAACTCTCCGAGTCAATGCGACAAGCCTGCTTTTCAACCGACGCACGCGCTCCAAATTAAGTGTACTGATCTTTGATGTCAGTTCATCTAGTAATGGATACGCTTCAATTTCCAATTCTGCTGCCTTTGGAAAATTCCAAATATTAAATGTGTTACTAATTTGCTCAAATAATCAAATGTTAAACCAGTGACAACCATGATGAAACAAACTACAAGACCTTCCTGTTAACAAAGAGCACAAGCAGCCCCAGAAGATAAATGGATAAGATTCTTCATGCAAGTGCATTATCTCTGTTTTACCCTTAATTAAGCTTTTGTTTGTGTGTCCGTGTGTGCATGAGAGAGAGAGAGAGAGAGAGAGAGAGGTATAACTTTAATCACCTAATGAGCCATCAGGTTTTCAACCCATGTTTCTTTTCCTTTTTCCCCGACAGACCAAAACACCTGTGGATATAAGGTTGCCTTTGATAGAACTACTTGTCCTTCTAACAGTCAGAATAAGATGTCAAAAATTCCTTCCAAAGAAGTAGGAGAAAGCCGGGTTTCAAAGTCTAATTTTTTCAGACCCAACTCTTATTTGCATAAGATATGGTAGCTCTCAACTCCCATAGGCTTCACAAAATAAATCCTATAAGAACTCCATATCTCCTACCAACAGTCCAGCTGTCTCATAATGAGATCACCAATGCTTTGTTTCCATTCACACTAAAAGGTCCAGGTCCATACTCGGTATGTGGGCAGAATTTTGTTTCCAAACATCACCCCATATGTGGGTAAAATTTAAGAAAGGAATAACCACCAATCTCAGCACATTTATCCAGAAACCCCTTTTTTAATTCTCACGCCTATATGGCAATGCTTCAAAACAAAATCAGGGGTAAAAGAGAAAAGATACTGGTTTATATCTTAAATTTTATCCGCTGATTTATGAACAATTCCTCAAGTAATAAACCCTAGCAACAATATGCCATATTTCAGCTCAGGTTTTTAGTACTATGACTGTAAAAGGATCAGAGGCCTATCTATTATAACTAATTCCTGCAGAACTCATCATCCATAACTTTGTAGATCTTCACATAAAGGTTCACTGAAAACTTCTGGGCCAGTGTAAATATTCAAGTCAGAACATCCCCAAAATTTGACATCCAGTAATTGCATAATCACGCAAATGGCACATCAAATATTCACCTCTTCAATATTCAACCCCCTTACAGCTAAATTATCTGACATCTTCGCTCGTGGCTTCAGCAAGATACTAGTTCCTCCCCAAATTTAATTCATAAAAAAACCACTAGTAATTCATACTAATTGGTATTCTACAGTATCTAAAACCTCATGTGTGTTCACTTTTGCGATACAACTCACCAAGAAACCCTTGTGTATTCTAACAAAGAACAGAAACCATTAAAACATTCTCAAAGGATCTCCAAGCACTTAGAAAGGCAAAGCACCAAGGTGGTAATGCCCAGCATCATTTAAGGCTAGCCAACATTAGTAAGAAAATAACTTTTTGCACCCTAGGCAAGTATCATCCGTCAGACTATCACCAAGATGAGTACCCTCAAGATTGCAGAAGTTCTAATGGATGAATCGGTTTAAAGAGTACTCCATGTATCAGTAAAAATCCTTCATGTACAACTGCCCCTGGTATTACTGAAAACCAAGGTTCATCTTTCTTTAACAAACATGATTGTCTCACCAAAATATTGATTGATATTATAGTTGTAGTCAAGTGTGAAAGGCTTGAGGCATAAAGAAGAAACATCGACACATGGATAAGAGCCCCCGGCTGTTGAATGTGGATAAAGTGGTTTATAAGCATGAAAAGCTCTTTCTGAGCATTTCTGACAGTTTGGCTGCAATTGATGGAGAGCTCTTAAAATCGCCGAAAAGCTTTAAAAGTGCATTCCACAAAAGCATTAGACCTGTTCATGGGCCAGCAGTCCACCCAGCCCACACAACCCTGCACTCATTTAAGCAGGCTTTGGCTCAATTTTACACCCAGCTGCCGGCCTGGGTATAAAAGTTAGGCCAAATTAATTTTTCTGGCCACGCTTGGGCTAGATACCTAAACCACAGCTTGGCCAGGCCTGACAACAAGCCTTTATCCTTTGAGATATGAACAACTTTATTGACAAAAATGAAATCTATAATGACATATATTGTATTTGATTTGCTCAAGTGTTTGTATAAACATAAGGAAAAGCAAAATATAAAATTTACTAACGAGGGACTTGGATTCCTCAAGAGTCTTTCATCTCCAAGGAGTGTAGGAGAGGCGTATTCCGCCACTATGTATCCCACATCAACCACAGGTGTCAAGAGAGGAGCCATTCCCCTATTCAAAGCCAATTTCCCTCACTAATCTTCAGCTAAACAAGTAAGCCTAGATTGAAGTTGGCCCATCACCTTTTAAAGCCTGTTTGAGATTGCGTTTGAGAGGCTTAAAAGTACTTTTAACACTCAAAAAGCCCATTTGAAGAAAAAAGTACTCGTTTGGTAAAAAAAAACTAAAAGCACTTTTAAGGGTCCAAAAAGCCTAAAAATGGTTGAAACGCACTTTTGACAAAAGCTTAAAATTTTAACTTAAAAGCTCTATTTCTCAAACGCAATCCCAAATAGGTTCTTAGTCTAAAAACAATTAACATTTTGGGTTTAGTTTAAGTTGGGGATGGAAATTTTTGGGCTTGTGGACAAGCTCCAGCTTTCTTTTTCTATGGGCTGGGCTTGGGCTTGGAAAGCAGGCTCAACCTTCGGGCCACACAAGGGTGGGCTCAGGCTTCTATAGTTCATTTTAATAGTTGATTGAAGCTTGAACCATTGTAACACCCTGGGTTGGGGGTGTATTATGAAGAAAATATTTTCCTTAAGTTCTATTTATGAAGAAATTAATGTTGAGTTTCTCTTTTAACATAGAAGTCACTGTTTTCAAACATAGTTTTTCGAAGAATAGTTTAAAAATATTCTTTCTTATGTTGTATTAAGTGTTTTGAAGGAAAAGGTTTTAAAGAAAAGATTTTTGACCAACCGGTTTCAAATTGGTTGGGAGTAATACTTACTACTGAGCATTTTCACTCATTAGTTTTCTTTTCTTATTTCCAGGTCAGGTTGAGACACAATAGGAGGCCGGATGCAACTTAGATGGGGGATTTCATTTCATTTCATGATTTACGATTAACATATTTTCAATACATGTCCAATAGTATAAGAAAGAATTTCGTGTACAGACTTTGCCCTTTTCTTTCAATAAAATTATTATTATTCATAAAAAAAGGGCATAAGAAAGAAAAATTTCAGACACTTTTATGCCATGTTTAGACCTTTATGTTTCCGCGTTTATGTTTAATAAAGTCTTTTAAACTCATGTATTTATTTTGTTCATAAATGCTCTTCTGTTCCTATTTATCTGAGGCTTCTAGATTGACAAACCTAACCTAGCTGCTGGGGGTGTTACACCCAGCCCATGAAAAGGTCTATAAAGGATACATGAATTGGCTAAATATTTTCGAGAAAATAAATCTTTTACTCACAGTAGTAAGCACTCAGCTTGGCCAAAAGTGTAAACACATAATTCAAACAAATGCGATAAGAAAGAGGGAGAGAGCAAAGACAGACAAGGAGTAAATTGTACAATCTAGTCTTGCTAGTGTACGCACCTGAGAGTCAAGAAATGTACAAGCAGATTCCAGGGCAACTTCAAGAGCCCTAAACTCGAAAGGCAAATAGTCTGGTGATGGGCTCCCAAACGCATTGTCAAAATTTCTACTTCCCCTCCTTCGGTACAAGTCAGCAGCATCTGTCTGCCAGACCTCACTCACACCACTTGTCGTCAACCGCCGTTGTAGCTCCACCACATATTGCAATACATAACTATCTAGGGAATTTAAGAGCAGAACCTCATCTGCTGTGATAATACATCGAATCTGCTCCAAATTTACAACAATAGCCTTCTCCCTACCGAGGATTGTTGAGGGGTAAACAAATAGGGGATCAAGCAGGCGTAGATCACGGGCAGGAAGATCACAACGCCTCATCATAGTGAATTTGTCAACCTCCATGACTTGGGAATCCCCAGATGCATCAACACGAATCCAAGATCGAAGGCCTTGGCCACGTTTCTTCAGCCCCAAAACATCCATACCCTGGAAAGGTGGCCGCCCAGAGGTTGAAGATCGATAAGCTGTATCTCTAAGGTTTACAGCTGACTGAGGTTTTGGAGGAAGCAGGCGCTCTTTAAGATCCGCCATTAACAATGAGCTTCGACTGCAGCAACTCGCAAAACAGCTGACAAAATAGATGCACCAATTATTTACTAGTATGGTTAACGTTACAATTTGAGAAAAAAAGATTAAAAATCCTACCAACATGATACTCTCACTTATCTCAAGTAAGCCTTACCCACATTAGATATTGATGCACTCATTCACTAAAAGCATTTGTTTTGAGGTTTTCATATAGTTAACATATTTGATCATGCAATGGATTATCTAACTTAATACGTTGAAAGATTTTATCCGGGTAGTCAATACTCAATAACTTCAAAAGCTAAAGCCTATTCCCAGAACTTGGAATAGCAAATACGGCACCAGTGAGCATTGTCAAACAAATCTAAACACAGCACTCCTACATCCATAAAAGAGAGGAGAAATATATCAAACTGGGCGAAGACCATCTCATTGAACTTTGAATAGCAAATTCAAATACAAACTTCCCAAAAAAACAACGACAGCAAAAATAAGATAAAAATGACCAGAGCAAAACGCAGGCAAATGAATCCTTCCATTCCCAAGCACAAGACAAAGATTTTGTTAATTCCCATTTTGATAGCTTGTTTGATCGTGAAATGTTCAAAATTTGAGACCCATAGAGCCAAAAAAACACAAAAATTCACATTCAAGCATAATAAGCATAATACCAAAATAAAAATAAAAATCAAGAATCATACGCAACGTCTGATTCATAATCTACACCTACCTGTCCGTGTGCCAAATAATAAAATCCTGCAACGAAGAATTAAGGGGTTCTTCCAGGGCGGAGGGCGTGGCGTCTCAGCTGAATCAACGCCTTCGTTCGTACCGATTGGCTTCGCACAAATCTGAAGCTAGCCCTAGACCAGGCTAAGAATTCGTAGAGATTTTGTGGAGGAAGCAAGAGAATCTGGGACTAAACGAATATATGTGTCATCATTTGTGACTATCTTTCTGTATTTATGTGCAACTACAGCAAGCAACAGGTTTCTTCTGCCACTTCAATTACGGGTGCTTGTGCTTCGCTTCTTTCTTTCGGGATATGATAAACAATTAAAAATAATACTTTACATCATTTGAGATCATTTATTTATCAACATAAATGATATTTATCTGGTAACCGATCTGTTAGTGAGTATCAATCATTGAATTTTTTATTTTTTTTACAAGTTTTTGTTGATTTAAATGTTAATTTTTACTGCTACATCGTCATAGTTATATGACAATCGTATAAGAATTTACTAAATAGCATTACTTTTTTCATTCTACTCATTCTTGCAGGTAATGTTATTTAGGGTGTGTTTAAGATTGTGATTTCACAACAATAATCTACGTTTTTAAAAAATATCATAATACCAAATGGTATTACGATTTAAAAAGCACTTAATCTAAAATAAAAAATAAAAAAAAAAAGATTATTTGCAATTTTTATAAGTAGATTAGGGGTGTTTATTTAAAAAATTACAAATTTAACAAATATTTGATAAAAAAAAAAAAACCATTTTAACATGTTTTACTAAATACTTTACAATTTCAAATACAATTTTTACAATTGTATTTATTAAAATTCCAATTTCAAATAGACCTTTAATATTAATAGACTATTATATAAATGTCAAGTAGTTGAAATGCCGTAACAGTAAAACTTTTGAATGGGTAAGAGTGAAAAAATTAAGAACGCGTATACAGTTGCCAAAATAGCATTTTTCTTTCATCTTGGACGCTTTCAACCTTATAATAAATTTATAAAATAAAATATCATTCCGGGAGGATATTTTTGAGATTTTGCTGTCTCAATTTCCAAACTAGTTTATACCAACCAATAAATTTTGTTTGTTTTGGCCTTTGCGTTTGTTAAGAATATTCTATTAGGTTATTTACTTTCTAAGGTATTATTAGTTTACTATATTTACTTTTTCTTAGTCTATTAAGTTATTTGTCTCTCTATAAATAGAGACATTTATATTCATTATTAGAATAAAATATATCAATACAATGTAGTCGATTGTATGCTTCTGCTCTCCCTATTATTCTCACTCTTCTATATTTCTCCATTATTCCAACATGCTATCAAAGCATTCTAATATGGTATTAGAGTCGCTTTTCTGTGGCCTTCAATAATCGTCTTTTATAGTATTTTCCTTTTGTCGAATTTTAGTCTTATCGCCCTACATCAAATGCCGCCAAAATTTCTGCTGCCCATAGTCTCAAAATCCTGCTAGCCTATAGATTCGGAATTGCCATTGGCCCTCTGACGTGCCACCATGCGCCTCTGCCAAATTCTGCCTGCACCGTCACTGCCCTTGCAGGAGCTACACGCTTCTGCCACTAACGACAGTTCAGACGCCGCCAAGTACAAATCCAAAGAGATCTGAAGCATCCAAGCTTCCATGGTGGTGTTCACATGCGCCACCAAAAGGTTTTGTCTGTTAGTAAACGCGCCTCCACGCGCATCCCAAAAGCAATTTACGCGCCGGCAAGACTCGCCTAAGAATCTTTTTATTCCTTTACGCGCCGCCACACAGCGCGGATTGCCTTGATAATAGTGCCAATCAACAAATCAGGGCTAGACAAGTCTAGAACCGTTGAGCACAGCCTCATCGGATGATCCACACGCCTCCACACGCAACTCGAAGATGAAGCATTTCCCCAAGCGCCGCTGCAACTCCTCCACGCGCCGCCACGTTGGCTCTTTCAAGAAGGTTGCACGTCCACCTTACAGATCTAGCGCCGCCGGTCAAAAATCTGCCAAGAACGTTGCCATCTGACACCGGACGCGCCTTCACGCGCCAGTGGTAGCTCCTGTGCGTGGGTTTCACTCGCTCCGGTGCCTCCACCCATTCCGCGCGTGCACCACACACGCCTGGGTCATCAACCAGCCACGTCAGCCTCAGGCCATGTCATCCAGTGCCACATCATCAAATCTTCCAAGCCAGCTTCACTGCCACGTTAGCACATTGGTCACATCAGTGAATTTGCCACATCAGCATCTTGCCATAGTTGACTTTTTTGCATTGACTTTTGACTTTGACTTTCTACAGTGTTGACCATTGACTTTGATCGGATTAAAAGTTGACCAGGTGTTTTCCACTGAATTTTTCGTTCTTATTTCAAATTTGTGGTCTATTTTTGCTTTTGGCATTGTTATATGGCAGAAAACAAGATTCTTCTACAAATTTAGGCATTTGTTTTATGCGATTCAAGTTGGTTCATGCATTGTTCAATTCGGTTCCACAAGGTTGATAATGGATTTGTTGTCCTAACCTTCGGGTTAAGGATGTAATAAATCGGTGTAAGGGGGCTTAACTCTTTCGGTCGGATTTGTAGTTTCTAGTTTTTTTTTTTTTTTTTTTTTTTTGCAATTGGGTTACCCAAGTCCTAAATCTAGTCTACACGAAGCATATTTTTTCCTTAAATATAATTGTATATGGATTAACGGAAGCTTGAAGTCATTTTTATGACTTTGTAACCTTCATAGCTTTTGGCTATGATTTTTACTTTTTGATGTAAGAGCTTTATGCTCATAAAATCTCATCAATGGAAAGTTCCATATTTTTTTTAAAAAAATAAAAATAAAAAATTGGTGTCTCAAATTTCTTACTCTTATCCTGTTTTCATTTTCTTTTTATTTTTCTTTCTCCTTTTCTTTTTAAAATTTATGAGACTTACATGTAGTTTCACATACTCAATAATGAATCTGATTGTCTATTGTATGAAAATAAACAAGAGAAAGCAAAATATAAAGAGAAATGATAAAAACATAACTTTGACCCAATTTTTCTCTTATGTGGTCATTTTTTTTAAAAACAAAATAAAAAAAATTTCTTAAGCAATAACATTGGTCCTTTTTTTTATTTAAATGGTCTTTTTCTTCATAATAATGACCTTTTCTAAAAAAAAACAAATGACCATTTTTATGAAGAAAAATACCTTTTTTAAAATATATATATATACCAAATAAAAACAAGAGCACATAGGATGTTATTGCTTCATAAATTTGTTTATTTTTAAATAAAAAATAAGAGAAAAATTAGGTCAAAATTGTGCCAAAAAATTGTGCATTTATAATGCTTCAAATATAAAAACCAAACATTCTTCCTGCCGAAAACAAATTCCGATCCTCCTAATCCCTAAAAGGAGTCATCTTTAAACTACATAAAACATTAATTTAGGAGCTTGAGATGGAAGCAGGGTTGCAACTACAGCCTGCAAGGGAAGGATAATGGGTTCCGGAGGAAAGAAAGAGAATGATTAGTATCCTCTTAAATTTCTTTTAAATTTGAGATTTTCTTATTATTAAGGGATAAATGTAAAATTGGTCCTTGTGGTTGGCATAAATTACAAATTCCTTCATATGATATAAAAAATAATTTATAGATCTCTGTAGTTGGCCTAAATTACAAATCATTCTCTATGGTATAAAAAATAACTTATAAGTCCTTAAAGTATGATAAAATAAAAGTTTACTCATTGAAATCAATTTTCGTTAAGTAAATTAACAAAATTTATCACTTTGCCACGTCATGTCCAATATTGTAGCAGTTGGATGTGACAAAATCTCTCTAGTTTATTGGGAACATGATTCTCTCCAGTTAGTTATGTTGGAAGGGGTATTTTTGTCTTTTTGCTTTTTGATGGGATAAAAATACTTTTTTAATATAATTAACGGGATATTATCCAGTTCAAATGAAATGGAGCGAATCTTAATTCAGTTCATTGAGGCATTAAAGTTTCATTAACTTTAGCATTTATTTTGTGTGACAGTTGGCATGTTGTAAACGGTTAAATGTAAAGCATGACTAAGATTTAATAATAAGAGAATCTCAATTTTAGAAGAAATTTGAGGAGATCCTTATCCGAAAGAAAAACTCATATTTTTGCAATACAATTATTTCTTTTCTGTTTATTGAGAAGATGGTGTGCAACATAAAATGCATTAATTTAAGAAATAAGACCAAAAAACGATTATTAATTTTGAAAATGTTTTTTCATAAGCAATTAATTTTTAGGGAAAAACTCCATATTTTCTCTATAATTAATACTCCTTCGTTTTCTTTCCATCTTGAATCTAATTTACCTTTTTAACTATGGTTGTTCATTGTTCCTTCAATATTTGTTTTCATATTCTATTCCATGATTTTCTTTCCTCAATAGAGAAATGTTCCGCTTTACAATTTCTTTTTTTTCTTCTAAAAATTAGTTCTCAAATAATGTATTATCGTCTCATAAGTTGATAATACATTTTCGAAAACAATAAACTTCATACGATAGTAAAGTATCATTTAAAAATTAACTTTTGAAAAGTGTAGCATTTTTCTTCTTAATAAAGTTCACCGGCTCTTGTTAATATGCGTACTCATCCAGACAATTACCAACGGGAGAAGAGAGGACCTCATGGTGCTTAAGAACTCATTATTCTCCCTATGAGAGAATGATTCAAAGGCAAGACCCACAAAAATACCTCATTCAGTCAATTGCTGACAGGAAGAAAACCTTGTAATGCTTAAGGAACCCATTCTTCTCCCTCTCTTTCAATGCAAGAAAATTAGGGAAAATAGCTTTATCGGAGCTGAATAAAAGAGAATGGTTCAATAGGAAGAGGATAGAGAGACAAATCAAGTGGCTTCTTCTCTAATTTCTTGACTATTAAAAACACAACTAATTACAAGGAATAATTACAAGTCTCTTGTTAATGTTATTGAATAATGCTACCATTTGTAACAATTAAGCGAGAAAAGGAGCCAACATATTAAAAAGAACTTTAATATGAACTTTTCATTTGGCAGATGCCGAGGCATTATCTCAGCTATTTACAGAGGACCAAGATTGGCTATACACAATCGTCAATCAATACGACTTTTCAAATATAGGGATTAACATGAGACGTGTAGTCGCGGATTCCTGCCCCTTCCCATCCCATCCACTCCTCCCACATGTCCCAATCAGGATCGTACATTCCTCTCATCGAGTCATCAACACCTTCATCGTACGACTCATACATCTCCGATGCCATCGATTCCCCTCTCAAATTACTCATCACAGTCTGCCCAACCATCACACAACAGCAAAAAAAAAAAAAAAAATCAATTTAACAATCATTATCTGCTTTCAATTATAGTAACATAATTAATTAATACATGTGTCTGGTGGGAGGCAGCTTTACTGCAGTCCCATCAACATTGTCCGATTCTTCACAAATTGAATCATTACAAATCATATAAAAGAGCATTATAGTGTTTTTTTTTTTGGTAAATTATTTAAAGAAAATATACGTACAATTAGGAAAACACATTGAAAAAATCGTAACATTTGGAAATTCAGAGCCTAAATAAGTTTAAAGTTACTCAATCATTTATCAGAGCGGATAAGTTTCATAAAAATTCTCAGATTATTTATTCAAATTACTAGCGTAATTATAGTGAAACCTTATCCAATTGGTTTAACATGGTATGATATAAAAATAAGAGAAAAATACAAAATTAATCATTGTAATTTACAATTAACTCTTTATATTATCAAATAAATTCAAATGTCCTTAAGATATGCCAAAATAGAATTTAGTCTTTATAATCAAATTCTAAAATTCCGTCCACTAATTTAACAAATTTTCTTAGCATGACGCTGATTTAAATAGAATAAATATTACAATTATATTGACTCTAATGTTTTAAAGCTATAAGAATCTCTTAAGTCAATGATGAGAAATTTGACTGTATGTATTTTTTTTCGCATATCTCAAGGATTATTTGTAAATCAGGTAAATCACAAAGACTGAATTTACATTTTTTCCTAAAAATAAAAATTATTTTTGTATTTTTAAGAGTGATTTGTGATTGGCTTATATGTTTGGAAAGGAGAAGAAAAAAGATAAATATATTTCTTCTATTAAAGAATCTTCCATTAACGATTGTAAATAAAGCTATGGTATTATAATTTTTCCGTTCTTGGATATAATTGATCCATTTTATACATGAACAAAAATCCATGAATTCTCCATTATCCTAAATAAACATTAAAAATAAGATAATTAAAAAGCAAATATGAGGGAAATTGAGAGAGTGAGAGAGAGTAGAATTAAGTACATCGTAAGCCTCATTGATTCGGTGAAACTGCACCCCGCAGTTGTTTCCTCTGCATACGTCTGGATGATACTGAAAAAAAAAAATATTTTCCATCAATCAGAAAGATCCCCAAATAATAACAAAAAAACAAAAAAAAAAAACCTCACCTACCCAAAAAATTCTAGAGGACAATATGCTATAATTTTTCCAAAATAAATAAATATTCATTAATTAGGAAAGAAGCAAGCCGCAAGTCAAAAAGGACTGTTAAAAGGGAAGAAGTTTTCAGATCACCAGATCTAAAATATAACTTCACAATCCAAAAAACCGCAGAATAGGAAGAACCAAATCAAATCAAATCAAAGAAAAATCCGATATTATAATATTTATTTTATTTGAAAAATCGAACCTGCAAAGCAAGCTTTCTGAAAGCCTTCTTGACCTCAGATTCAGAGGCACCGGGTTGGATCTTCAAAGTCAGGTAAGGATCCATTACGGAAGAAGAAGCAGAACAAACCATAACCCTATTCGCCGTCTTCTTCTTCCTTTGCCTCTCCTTGAGTTTCAACCAAGAAGAAGAAGAAGACCCATTACCACCAATAATCCCAGCAGCAGCAGCGGCAGCAGCCATTGTAATAAGCTCTCTCAAAAGAAATCCGAGCAAACCCAGATACCAACCCCTCTCAAGCTTTGGGTTTAAATAAAAGGAAGGAAAATCTTGCTTTGAAAAGATCCGAACGGCACGGCAAATTTGATTAAGATGTTTGAAGGAAACTGTGGGAACTGAATGATTGTTTATGAACAAAAAATAGAATAATAATAATAATAATGGATAGGATGACTTTCAAATAGGAGAGGCTTTGGATATATTTATAGAGGGAAAAGATTGTGAGGCGAGGATGCAATGTCCATATCCAACGACTCAGGTTTGTGGTGACGTGTAGTGTCGTATTTTATGGAGTGGAGGAGAGGAGAGAGAGGGTTCTGTGCTTATCTGTTCTGCCCCTTTTTTCAATCGGTCCTAGTCACATACCGGAGAGGAGAGACTTTTGCTTTGGGTTTATCCCCTCGGAGATTCCTTTCTAATTTTATATATATATATATATATATATATATATATATTTTAGTTTTTATTTTAGCCCATCAGAAATAAGTTATTTGTTTAATTTGTCCCATTTTTTGTATTTATTATATTTCCTTCACTTGATTTACATAAATGACATGGTCAAGCCAAGCTTTATGTTCTTTTATTAACCTATTTTTGGTTTCAAAGATGGCATGCGTACGAGTTCATATTATCACATTAAACAACACTGTTGTTAAGAATATTATAGTTTTTACTATAAATTTATTATAAATTAACGTGTTGTGCTCTTGAAAATATGTTACAACTACAATTTTGAATGAGCTACTCTTACTTAGATTCGGTCTTTAAGGAAAAAAAAAAAAAAAAAAAAGACCTTACCTAACTCATCATGTATTAATAGCAATAAAATAATAATATCAAGAATCTTACACATTTAAAACATTTCTTTAAGTCTAAGAAAACTTTAAATATAGATTAACTTTTTGTTTTATTTTTTTAAATAGTATTGATATTGACATTTGACCAATTAGTTTATAAAGGTCTTGAATAATTGCTTCAAAAGGACATATTTATAGGCAATGATATGTCTTAATCTAAACAAAAGGAATACAACATGACAACATCTGTGTGAGTATATAGTACTTCACACTGGTATGAATAATAATAAAAAAATATTAAAAAAAATGTTATAACAGTAACTTCTGATTACAATAACCAACATTTGTATGACTGCGTAATATCATCACTCTTATTTTAAATTCATTACTTTTTGTGAATGGGGGACCAACGAATTGATGTGACAAAAGATAGGAAAATTTTGGGCATGAGGCGGTAAAAAGATGAAATCTGTGGGAAGCAAAAGAAATAACCAAAAAATGGAGGGCATGTGTTTATTGAAAACATGGGATACTGACACGTGGTAAACTGTGGATGCGGTCCGAGAGAAGAGCCGTGGAAGCTCGTGACAGAATGGGATTTACCTCGTGGCACGTTAATTAAGGAAAATAGTTTATTATTATTATTATTATCTATTTTTATCTATTTTTATTATGAGAGACCAGATTGGATAATGTGCGGTTTTTCGGAACGTTTAAAACGGTCATTTTAAATGAGTGGATAAGGAGATCTAAAGGACTAGACACGTGGCTCCACGCATACGAGCCAGCAGACCCAGCAGTTAACCCTTGGTTGTCCTTTTTCCGCACGAGACTGGTGGTCCAATCATCATTCTACTGATTTTTTTTGTTAAGATACATACAAAGAATCAATCTACTGATTTACTTGGAAATGGTCGACGCCCGAGTATTTTGATTTCTGAATTGTGAAAAAGGTAAAGAGTTGAAAATTAATTAATTGGTTCAATTTTTTTTAAAAAAAGTATTGTGAAGCAATTGTTTAACAATAATAAACACACTCTTTAAGTCATTTTTTAACAACCTTATTCAAGGTCTCTAAATTCATCTAAAGAAGTTATACACGTCATCAGAGTCAGGATTTTGGTCTAGGGGTCGAGATATATATTTTTTTTAATGAATAAAAAAAATAAAGCTAAAAAAAAAAATATATTAAAAATATTAAAAAATATAACTAACGAAATAGACAAATAATTGAACAAAAAGACTCGGTTCACTAGTTGACAAGGTCATTTTTGAGATATACTTTTTGGATTTAGTCTATATAACTAGAATGGTAATCATATATTTTTTTTCTTAAGCAAGAATTTATGGCCAAATTTGTTAAATCTACCTTGATATGAGTTGGTTTAAAATTTGATTGGAACTCAAGAAAATCATTGTTGTTATCCATAATCTTAACTAACTACAATTATATATTTGATACAATTAAAATATGTAACAATATATATATATATTCAAAAAACAATTATTTTAAAAAATAATCTAAATATAAAAACTAAACCAATTGCGTGCCTTAGAGGTTAGAATTTGCTGCACTGCAGGTAAAAGTAGTCAATTCCTTTGAATCAGCAATATAAAGAGACTCAAAGCCTCCCCAAGAAGTCATAATACACGTAGATAGGTGCAGGACACTTGTGAACAAAGAAGCTTCATTAGTTTTTTTTATTTGAAATAAGGCTAATCGAGTCTTCCCTTTAGAAAAATCACATGATATTGCAGAAGAAGAAGAAGAAGCAAGTTCAGGAGACAGGAATTGAAGAGAAGCCCCCCAACCTAACACTAGGTTGTCATGTCTAGTCCTGAATATTTACATTCATGCGTTTTGTTCTCTTAAAACGGTGTCGTGTTAATAAGATGTGCAGAGGTTATAAAGCTCAGCATCCAAAGTCTTGGGTAAAATTAATATAACTTGCTTGGATAAAACAAAGTTAGTCACCGGGGCCCACCAGCTTTGATGGGTGAAAATTCACCCACGTCACTAAGTAGCTTAAAGTCTTAAAAGGATAATACTAGACATTTCAACATTTTTTTTAAAATTCTTTTTCTCAAATGGTTTGATCCATTCAATAAATAAATAGATTAATTTTTTTTTTCTTAAATAAATGTGGGGCCTAAATCATTTGAAAAAAAGAATTAAAAAAAAAAGGTGTTAAAATACCTATTAGCCCTCAAGTGTTAAACAAAACAAGTGTTTAGTAACAAAGCAAGTCATCGGGGCCCACCAGCTTGTTGGGTGAAAATTCACGCATGTCAACTCAGTGGCTTTGCTTATCTCTACGGTGCATTTTGAAGAAAACAAAAAAGAGCCCCTCTTCCTTCTTCAACTTGCGTCTGACCTAATTTTATAGATTTCCTAAATGCTTGAAAGTAAAAACAAACCAGCCGTGACTTACAAAAAAAAAATGGAGTTGTGAATCTCAGTCCTCATGAGAAATGTTTGCCGGTGTTTTTAACGCCTGCACATCATCAATGGGTTTCACTCTCGAACTTGAGATGTAACCAATGGCTTAGCCAATTAATACATCAACCTTACATGAAGATTAGGGTTACCTATTATTTAGGGTTTGGGTTTCCAGCAATCAATGAATCTTATATCTCCCATTCTCACAATGGCTAACAAATTCTCAACCACTGATATTTTTTGCAAACAGCTTTTTGTCACAATTTACGAAATAAGCTGTCGACAAGAAATATGACGAAGAAACCTCCTTTTTTTTTTTTATAAAAAAAAAAAAGTGCCCCCGTTATTTCAAACCCAAAAATTTTTAAGAGGTTTTGCGGTAATTGTCAAGTATCAAAAAATTATCTAACATCCTAAAATACTTGTCTAGGTCCAAAATAAAAATCTGTAATGTGGAGGGTGTGAACGAGAACAAGAACTAGATTACAGAACTTTCTTGCTGGCCTCTAATCGAAGCAGATGGGTTCCAAAATACTATTATATTCATTGCCTTATCCCAAGTACAGTGGAAAAGACTGAAAAACTGTAAATTTTATGCTGTTCTTACTCCTATAATAGCTGTGCTTGATCCTGGACAAAGTTAGAAGGGAGTCTCTTAAAATCTAGCGGCATCAGCAACATATACAGAACTCAGAAAGCTGAACCACTACCTGAAACATAGTAAACATTTAGGGCCATGCCATGAGAATTCGCTTTCTAAATGAATTGGAATCCAGAATTCTTGTGCTCTCCAGAGCTTCAACTTGGAAGAAAAAGGTGTAGCCATGTTGGGAAAGTGTAAAGAGCTGGAGCTAATTCGATTATGTCTCCACTGAACTCTTACCAGTACTCCCGAGACTCAGATGGTTTGATCAGGAGACAAAGGCTGCTCCCCAGGAGAAGCATCTAAATCAACAGGTTTTTTGAACTGAACCAAAATCATGGTCATGTTGTCACATCCCTCGCCACCAGCAGATGGTGCCAAACACTTGTCAAACACTCTCTCGCAGATGACTGAAAGTTTACTTTCCTGCATAATTTGACGGAAATCTGAGTTTTAACTTCTTTTTTTGATAAGTAGAGATCTGTGTAACTTTCATGCAGAGAATTTCAGTAAAATCTGACAAGAGTATAAAAAACTTACAGTCTTCAACTCTTCTCGTATGAAATCCACCAGTTGTTGGCTTGACAAACAATCCCTGGTGCAAGAGAGAAAATCAGAGTTAGTTTTAACACAGAAAGGAGATCTCCTGTAGTTTCTTTAACAGTCTAGATTTAATTTCAATTTAGTGGAATTAAATCTGGACTGTTGAAAAAACTACAGGAGATCTCCTATAGTTTCTTTTTACATTACTTAAGCTTGATCCAAACTAATTAAAACACGGCTGCACAAAGCTCCATTAAATTTTTTCTAGCATTCGTTTGGAACAGATCATGCTTGATGAACTACTCACATGGAGTCCATTGCAAAGGACTTGTTATGCCCAGAATCTATTCATATAAAGAAAAGAAAAGGTTTAATTTAACTGTGGACGGTAGCTTCCAACTTGAAGCAGTAGCAGGGGACATTAGAGCCACATGGCAAGTTTCGTATTAATACAATAGCATTTTAAGTAAATATTGTCTACAAACCCAACAAGCTGTAAACAACTATCAGAAAACTCTTTTTACTTGTATTTTACCTGTAATTAGTGCTTCCTTGCCTCGTTCAACCATAGTTGTTAAATAGTGAATCATATCATGAACCGATTTTCAAATTCTTTTAAATTGTCGAGTGTAAGATGATCAGACACATTAATAAAATTTTTTAATTTTGTCGATGTATAATACATATACATTAAAAGAATAAAGCATTAAGGACCAACATTATTATGCTTCATATAATTACTCATTTCATGTTGCCCCATTATTTTTACTATCCTTTTTTTTTTCATAATGTAATCTTCGCCTTGATTCCTTTTCTCTAAATTACAAAGATTTTTGAAATAAAAAATCGAGCACATATCAGAAGTGACAAAGACTATTTGGGAAGACGAACCACATCAATAGCTGAACAAATTTCTTAAAAGAAAGTCAATTATAATTAAATATGGAAACTAACTTACCAAATCCCATCACAAGCTAGAACAAAAAACTCATCATCATCGCAAAGCTCAACCTATTTCAAGGAGAAACAAGAAATCCAAGTAGAGCTTGAAAAGAAGAATCTCATAAGTGAGAGAACATAATCACCAATCATGATGTCACGAAAACTAGGTAGTAAGAAATAAGCAGTAGGATAATTTTCAGAGCCACAAAATTCAACACTTGCTTCAAAGTAATGAAAGATATAAACTAACAATAGTATATGCATCTAAAAAATATGACTACACTTATAGAAGGGCCCTTTTTTTTTTTCTTTTTTTTTTTTTAAAGAAAAAAAAAAAAAAAAAACCATTCAAGACAAAATGGAAAGCACGTACCCTACTACTCGGGAGTATACAAGAGACAAACAAAAAAGGAAAAGGAAAAATACACAAGAAAGTACACCTAAGCATTTTATCCTTCAAAATATAATTCCACAGATCATAACCCCAATCCATGCAGAAACTACAGAATCCATATGCTACATACAGTTGTTATGTCTGGATAGGCAGTGATAATCTGCTGTTCAGCTGGCAAAAGTTTGTTCTGCTTGAATTCCACATCTCCTGCAACCATCACAATTGTAACAGAAGAAATAGGCATAACAGATCAAAACAATCACTTTTTTTTCCTTTAGAATTGGGATTAAAATTAAGAAAATTTATGTACCGATAGCTCTTGCCAAGTTCAGACTTCCATTGACTCGACCATATTGGATAAAACCACCAGCTTTCAGAATCCTTTCTTTCTCAATCTCAAGGTTAGGTTTGTGATCTGTAGACAAATTATATGCCTGCATATGAAAACTTTCATAAAGCATCGCACAAGCACACAAACCATATGGGTGTCACAAATAAGAACAACGTACCCCAGTGGCAGTTCTTTGCACAAAAAAAAAAAAAAAGAATCAAAGGAAAAAGAAGCCCTTTGAATGATAATTTTACCATACATTACATGGACTCTCATGCAAAAGTTAAGCAGAGTTGAGGCAGAGGGCAGTGGGTATGTAGATGTCAGAATCCCCTAAACTCCAGAGCACATCGAAAAAAATTTGTGTCCAATTTGCCTTCAATACCCTGGGCTAAATGATATGCATGAATGCATTTAGGCATGTAATATATGTACATGCACATCATATAGCTGCGTGTGTCCCACCAATTGGAGATATTTCAAGAACGTCTACCTCAGAACCTCAATCCACCTAATTGCGTTTTGCATGGATATGCAGTAAAGAATGCTCCCAGGCCTAAGCGCAGAGGTTATGTTTGTTTGCTCACAACAAGGGATTCCCCACGTGTGTGCATGTGCATATAAAACAACTTGTAAAAATAAACATTGTCCCTCCATAGTTCGACATTCTCTGATGGGTAATTGTTGAACAACAGGTGTGTTGAATACATATCTTACCACCTCCTCCATGTCACATGTCCATGCTTCATGCACTATATGAAGGTTCCAATGAATTAGACCTTACCATCCCTTCAATAATAAATCAAGCACATATCTTGAAAGAATGCAAATAGTTCAATATTCATTATTAAAATACGTAGGACAGCCACTTAAATGTCTTAGCATTATCATATAGGATCAGACAACCAATAAAAGTATGTAAAAACTGACTATCCTGTTACTTTCAGTTTGTAAATTGAAGAAGAGCATGATGCAGCCTTGAAAAAGAATCTCCTACACAGAATTCAACTGAAAAATATTTTGCAACTACTCTAAAGGAGGGGACAATACCTGACCCTTCTTGGATATTACGCAACGAGAATCACCAGCATTTGCAACAAGAAGTTGATTGTTTCGGATGATTGCCACACAAGCCGTGCATCCAGAATTTGGTCCATGAAAATCAGAGTGGGGCCCCTAGTTTGCAACATAAACACTCTTTATATTCCTTAAATTTCAATTAAATTAAAAAAAACCAGATCCATATCTGCTATCTCCTGAAGCTTTACATTTCAGAATACAACAGGCTTACCTTTATTTATTTTATTTTATTTTTTATTTGTGAATTATCAGGCAATTTATGAAAATAATAGTTTATAAAGGGATCCACAAAAAACACATGCAATAATCTTCAACTTATGCGCCAGAAGCTCTTCACTGACACACAAGCAGCCATTCCTTTCAAACCAAAGGCTCTAACTAATTGTTGCAAAGACTAGCCAACGAGCATGAAATTCAACTACTAGACAGTACTGAACCTAAGCTGATTACTTTTTTCTATAAGCTAAGAAGCTGATTGCTACTGGACTATCCAAACATGACCAAAAACCTTATTTGTTAAAAGTCAAGTATCTTAACCAATATGTCAAAACCATCAACAATTTTTATTTGACTAATGCAAGATGCTTACTGTTGTACTTGACTGTAGATTGAAATATTAACACCAAAAGGGAAGGAAAGGATATCTTTAAAACAGTCAACTAGAGTTATTTTGCATGTTGGCAAAAGAGAAACATTTTCAAGTTCAGCCAGCAACTTCACAACTCAGAAATGTTTTAGAAGCAGTAAACTGTATATATTTCTTGTAGAATTATGCTTTCCAAACATAGTATTCTGTTATCTTCAAGCAGATTTGAAGCTACTCAAAAAACTTTAACGTTCAGAATCCTACACCTCCAGTGGCATTGACTTTAAAGCTTGAATCTATGATTAGAATATGCATACCAACACAACCCCAGCGCCTCTAAAAAAAAAGAGACATATGGTGCAATCAAAATGAATAATTAAGACATTTTTCAAATTACTCAAGCACCAGAAAAACATAAGTCAAAACTTCCATTTCTGAAAAATTTCCTTTGTCAAAGATAGAAATAGATTTGCATAATGGTTCACAAAAATTGGCAAAATAAGGTTTTTTATGCAATGAACCATGTGATAAACTTTAAATAGGCACATGTGATATGTAATGCAAGTATAGCTGAATATTTCAATAAGAATAAAAAAGAATTTGTGAAAAAATCCTAGCTTCAATTCATAAACACATATAAGAGCCTCTGTCAAATTTAATAGTCATGGACATTAAAATTCACAGCCATAGCCATACAGGGTTTCACAGGAACATGACTTTAATAAAAAGTGAAATGCCATTCAGATATCCGAACATTTCTGAAATGCATGTCATGGTAGTGATCGGTAAAACAAAAGGCAGAATTACTGTGCCAGCACTACAATTTTTTTTGGTAACTAGTACTAGAACTACATGCAATAAAGAAACCAAAAAAAAAAACCCTAAAAACCAGTCTGTTATTATTACCTCCTCAGAAGGCCAATCATCAATATGGTCATTGACTTCACCACCCTTAGGAGACCATATCAACCCTTCTATCATACCAGAGAACTTGTCCATTTTATCCCCCAATCTCGCTAATTCTCTCCATCCTCTTTGTCCACACATCATCTCATCCATTCTTCATTAATTGGATGCATAGAAATAAAAGAGTGAGCAAATATTCGTCAGAGAAACCCATATGTCATGACTAAATCTCCCATAAGCATGAAAATTATCATTGCATGGAACATGACTATGGCGCTAAGATCTATAATATTTTTCCTTCCCTCATATTTGATTTTTGTCCTTTTCATATTAAGGTTGCTGCTTAAATATTTTATTAGCTTAAAAATATATGTTCAATGGAAAAAAAAAAAAAAAAAAAAGAATAATGCTATATGCCCCACAACTACCCCACAATGTCGACATGACATTGTCAATTCACCTTTAGATCAACCTTTATTAAAAGAAGAGAAAATTAATGGTAGATTGACAATGCCGCGTCAGCATAGTGGGATAATAATGAGACAGTGGTGTGGTATATAACATTACTAAAAATATATAAATCTAACAACAGCACTACATATAAGAATAATGCGAACAAATCAATGAACAATGGCTGATGATGATATATTCATGAGCATTTAAGCTTTTTAAACGATGTGATAATAGAAACAGCCGGGCTTCAGATTCCTGTGCTGTTCATAACACCTTACTTAAAGGTAAAAAAGACACTTTCCCTGCTACCCTGTACTAGGTCTATGATTACGTTAGAGGCATCTGCCAATAATAATAAATTGGAAACTAGAAATGAAGAAATGAAGTTACCTTAGAAAAGCTTTCTGTACAGAAGAGCCTAAATCTCCAGCAACATGCACTTCATGCTTGAGCATCTGTCGATGAAGATACTTGGCACAGAACTTAGCAACTACTTTACCTGAAAAAAATGGACGTCACTATGAACAACTGATGCATCCATGGAAGAAAAGTCAAGTTGCTGCAATTTTCAATTTGGAAAACTTAAAGCTTTTCTTGTCTGGAGCTTATGTACAACATCGGTTTGAGATTGGCCTTACATGATTTTTAAGATCAATTTTTAAAATTGCTTTTAATTTGAACAACTAAGTTATGAGTTATGGACTTTTTTTTTTTGTACGAAGGACCTGCAATTTTCTGTAAGCCCCGTGAGTTAGGGTATTTTGGTAATTAAGTCGTGTCTAAAACCTTCTAGCATTTTTTGAAGCATCTTCAGTTTATTTCTTTGAATCCAAGTTACTCTTAATTAGATTTTATCATGCCTTTGGTTTACCAGCCAAATTAGGAGTCCTAATCTTAATACAAGAGTCCATAAGCATATATAAATATGCTCCATTGTACTCTTAGAAAGTAAAGGAACATTGAATTTGGAGTGTTGAGGCAAGATTGCCAGCATGTACTCTTCTTTTTCTTCTTCTTCACTTTGCACCGGTACTATTCACAACCCCTGGATAACCATGAACTTTTCTCTTTCATTCTTCTTTTACAACCCCAAATCAAATCCTTTATCCTATACCTTTTTTTTTTTTTTTTTTTGATAAGTAATAAGTATATCATCAAAACGCGCAAAGGGTCACAACCCATGTATACAAGAGGCCCCAAATCAAATCCTTTATCCTATACCTTTTGAAACCTTATAAAGCTAAAAGTTTACAATCTTCTGCTCTCAAATCGTCCCTTTAAACATCCTTAAAAGCATAACCTTTTACTGCTGCTAGAAAATTCTCCCAAGTCGTTTTCCTAGTTTCTACCTTCTTTCATCCATCAAAATTCACTCTTTCAAACCATAGTTCACTCTACAAACACTAATCATTTCATCCAAAATCCTAGAATATAGATCATTCTCCAAACCCTAACCCCCAACACACATAGATAGGTTCCCTCAACGTATCTTACATCAACAACACAAGACCAGAAATTATCAACCTATAGAAAAAAGAAATAAGGGAAGAGTGAAGAACTAATTTGCAACCCTCCTTCCTCACCTTCACCCTTTCCTTTCTTCCCTGGAAGAGAGAGAGAGAGAGAGGCAAACACAGACATAGAAAGAGGAACATAGGAAAGTTAAGAAGTAACTAGGAAAAGGTTGATAACTACACAACTCGAATAGATACGCAAATATTTTCCAGACAATTTGGATATTTAGCCAGATCAACCTTTGGCAACATATAGAAATACATTTTTTTGATAAGTAATTTAAATTGAAAAAAGTGTATGGCTCCCCCTTAAGTACACAGGAAGTATACATGGAAATCACCTAACAAGAAAGGGCAAAACAAAAACCCAAACAAAACATAGGAAGTATAACTGGGGCCATAAAACAACCGGCGGCAGAACATAGCCAACAGCCCGAATCCCTTTAGCCATAACCTCTGGCACGCTAACTAAGGACCCAAGACATATAGAAATTTTCTACAGGCTGTCCACATCTCCATTTGACTAAAAGTGACATATGTGGCATACTAAGCTTTGATATTGATGACCAGAAAGCACTACCAAGACATCCAAAACATGGCATTATACCAAATCTCAGGCTCTTGCATTCAAATATCTAAAGGGGATATAGACAACTGAGTCATTACCGAAGATGTTTCTTAGCAAACATGGAAGAGTGTCTTGTTTACTCAATTGAACATGTCCTCTACAAAGAAGCTTTGTAAAGAATATGCATACATGACCAAGAAGCATGCAACTGTCAAACCCCAAGATGCTTTAAGAGTTCCATTTTGATGCCTATGGACCTATGACTAAAGAGTAGCACTCGATTTGTAGCTTGGTTAAGTTGTTTCGTTAGGTTCATGTACTTAGAAAAAGTGAGCCACCAGTTCAAGTACAAGATCCTATCATTATTGCCGGGACAATTAGACATCCAACCTGTAATTTCAACAAAGACTGAATGACTCTATGAAATTACGTCGATACAATTCCAAGATTTATGGTAATCTACGTCTCTTCAGGGTTCCATGATAAGCATTATAAGGTTATGTAGAAAAAAAGGTAACCGGAAAGAGGTAGTTGCCTTCAAGATACAGTGACTAGGAAACAGGTAGGAGCAAGGTTTAGAACCAGATGACTTATTAGAAAAAAACATAAGCAAACTACCAGTTTGATACCATTTCCCAATTTATCTTCAATTATGGGAGAGAAACAAAAACTTGCCTTATCTTTTAACTATAATAAACTTCAACAAAAATACACAGAGGTAACACAAAGGTTACCAGATATTACAATCTAAAGGTCAAAATTGACCAACCGCTCTTAAAGGTGGAGATGTGCATGTTGTGTTTAAAAAAAAAAAAAAAACTCCGTGAAATTTGCCTTGTTAACCCAACCTTAGCATTGATGTGCTTAGAAAATGTTATATGTTGATTTAGAAAATATGAAAAACAAAGAAAACAAAACTATAAAAGTCAAACTCTAACCCCCATGGCCATCATAAACACCAAAGAAGGAGGTGGAACTGTCCAAATCTGGATAAGCTGCATGCTGTAACAAAAAGACAGTAAATTTAGCATACAATCAACAAGATAGTATAATCTACAGATGATCATGAAGATTACAAGTCCACCAAATAGACCAATTAAAAAGACAACCATATCATCTCTTTTTTTTTTTTTTTGATAAGTAACAACCATATCATCTCTATCCACGTAGCATGATACCTTTTGAAGATAAGCCATCCTGAGGTAAAATACATGACAGTCATCTGAGCATTTGTATGTTTGTCGGACAAAAGGAACCAGTTTTTGTCATTTTCCATACATTAGAAATTCCAAAATTAACATTTTTGTCCTGTTTTGACCAATTATACAGCCTCCTTCAGCAAGTTTACTGAGTCCAAGTAATCCGAACAAAATTAATGACGTTTAAGCAAGAATTCAACGTGTTTCGATGAGGCCCATTCAGAAAAGATATAATATGTTTCGCGATTTCTTTCTTGGCTTGGTTAGATTTGAACTTAACACTTATACAATACCAATCCACCTTCTTACAACCAAGGGCAAAGGATATATTTACAATCATGGCACATCAAATTACATAAAAGTAAGAATATAAATCTAATTCCTATTCTTTATACTCATATCTTCCATAATTATTTCTTTTCTTTCAGGTATTTCTTCCATCATTATCAATCCTTTGTTTATGAGATGCATATGCTCAAAATGATAATATTAGATACAACAACATAGAATGACAAGCAAATTTATGTATGTGACTCCAAATAGAATACCTCCACGACTATCTTATTGGCAAGTTCTCAATGGATAATGCCGCTTATTGTATAAAGTTATAGTTTTTATAGGAGTTTCACTCTTGATAGTTTAGTTAGGTTTCTCAACATAAATACACTGACAATATATTAAAATAATTCTATTGTGTTAGAGCATTATTACTTTGTTGAGTCATTTAGACATGCTCTTACTCATAATACACTGTCTTTCAATACGTACACTGATTTTGGTTCATGATCATATTATCTTTTCACTTCCACATATTGTAGGAGTATTATTGCTTTGTTTAGTCATTTAGACATGCTCTTAGTCATAATACACTGTCATTCAATACACTGATTTTGGTTCATGATCATATTATCTTTTCACTTCCACATATTGTAGGAGTATTATTGCTTTGTTCAGTCATTTAGACATGCTCTTAGTCATAATACACTGTCATTCAATACGCACACTGATTTTGGTTTATGATCACATTCACATTATCTTTTCACTTCCACGTATTGTCATCAAATCCAATCAGGTATGTGCCACAAATAGCTATTTTATAACATTTCTCAATCCAAGTGAATGAAAAGTCATACCAAGAAGATATTAAATACTAGTTAGTAAATTAAGAATCTAAAACCAATTTCACTCAAGTGATAAGGGTTAGGGGTGTCTAGTTCTAAGTTCAAAGTATACCCAAGAACAGAAGATGCCAATGCTATATAAAGAAGCAGTGGGCATAATGATTACATATTGACAGAAAATTTTTACGGGATACAAAATGCAAACGTGTGAAAACCAAAACAAGTTGAAGCAAATAAGAATACACAGACTACTCACAGCATCTTCCATGGTTGCACGCCACCCTTGCATTGATGACAACCCGTATCTAAGTCTGTCATTCTCCCCGTCTTCTGATGCTTTTTCAGTTTTGGGGGCACTGAGATATATCCCCATTTCTATCTGGAACAGTATCAAAACTATCAATTACAGAAGCTATTGCACAACATAGCTGAGATATATTCCAATTTCTAAGCGAAAGCATAGGAGTGCCATCAACGACAAGAATCACCAACAACACAATCGCATTATACACGTATTAAAAATAAAAAAATATATAAGCACACACGTACCATGCATACATGATACATACATATGGATACACAAGCGCTATACCACAGAGGAGCTTTTCAGGTGATTTTTTATGCAACCAAAGAAATAAAAGAACAAATGACAACATTTGCTTACAAGAGATATCCCTCACTACACCAAATCAATCACACCATCAGATCAATATAATTCCGCATAAATTCTTTCAATCACAAAACAAAAAAGAAATAGAGCAATTACAAATCAGAAAAATGGAGAGTGCCATAGCCAATCACTACACGCCTTTTACTAATCCAAGAGTTCAGAAATTGAAAATTCTTGATTTCTGTTCGATTTTTCCCTACGTTTTCTCGGCAACCAAACAGACCGTCTAACCAAAAATAACCAATTAAAGTTGAAAAAAAAAAAAGAGTTCCGTCGATCAATGAGCAAAGAAATTCAGATCAATCCCGATAAGAGTAAGTCAACACTCGCAATAAATTGAATCAAGAAATTAAAACAAAAACAAAAGAATTAAAGGCCTCTAGGGTTTGCGAGACACACTCTCTTTTGCAGGCTCAGCGTCCGCACACTGATTTCAGAGAGGCGAGGTTAAAAGAAAAGAGAGAAACGATGGCCTTTTGATCAACTACCTGCTTTTGTTGGAAAGGGTAGTTTCGACTTTCGAGTGAAAAAAAAAAACAAACCAGGGGCCGGGCGAGGCACGCGCCATGCACGTGCGCGACTTCCTTTGCTGTTTTTCTCTATAATGGGCCCATCAATTAATGTAGCCCATTTCCATTGTTAGATTAGTTGAGAGTTAGGTATGGTAGTTAGGCCCAAGCAGTTAGGAGCTGAGTTTCGACTTTTGAGTGAGAAAAACCAGGGGCCGGGCGAACAACGCGCCATTTTTATTTTTATTTTTAGTAAATCTATACTAATTATTACTTAATTAATTATTTTTAAGATTTTTATCATTTTAGTTAATTAAAGAAATTATCTTGAATCTTAAATAATCTAATCTAGAGTTTATATATATGTTTTATAGTATGCATATAAAATTCATTAAGCGTGCATGCGCACATGTACACATATATTCCTTTTATCTCTGATCCCACAGTTGCAGAAGCAGTGGCAGCATGGAAGGCGATTGTCTTTAGTAGTGAATTGGGGTTCCCCATGTGATTTTTGAAGGTGATGCTCTAGAAGTTGTTAATGCGTTGAAACAAGATAGTCTTTGATGGAGTCGTTATGGACAAGTGATAGAGGATTCCAGTCTTTCCAGAGTTATTTTACATAGTGCGCTTTCAGTACTAGTTTGTTAGTCATATATACCCGTAGGGAGGCAAATGAAGTGGCCCATTTAGTGGCTAAGAATGCTATAAGCAAATCATTATATCAGGTTTGGATGGGAGAATGTCCCAATTTTATTCTTCGGAATGTACTTGCTGAGCAAGATATTGTTCAGCAATTTTATAAGATTGAAATTTCCTCTAATATATATATATAAACACACTCACACAGACATAAACACACATATATTTATATCAAGATTCACAACAACAATAATTTAAGTTATACACCTATTATCAGTGGTGGAGCCAGGAATTTAGTTTAGAGGAGTCAAAAAAAAAATTTTAACGAAAGAAAAAATTTAAAGTTAAAAAAAAAATTGATTAAAAAGTTAAAGAATATAACTAACGAAATAAATAAGCAATTCAACAAAGTCAAAATACAAATTTAAAGAATGAAAAATTTTAAAGTTGAACAAAAATTGATTAAAAATATTAAAGAATATAACTAACGAAATAAATAAACAATTCAAGTAAATCGAATTATTGTTTTAAACATATAAATATAACTTACAATTTACTTTTACACAGCACGTTAATTTCATATATATTCATAAATAATTAAGTATAAAAACAATTATCAAAATGAACAATTTAATATAAAAAATAATTAATCAAAAAGAATAATCTAAATATAAAAATTTAATCAGAGCTTGAAACTATTTTTAAAAAGAGTATGAAGAAATTGATTTCAATTGCAGAAATTTTGAATTGAATTGTACGTAGAAGGTTTGAAGTAACAAATATGTATGATTATCTGATTTGTCACAAATCGTAATTTCTTTATGATTATCATATCTGATTTGTCAAACAACATTTGGTTAACATGGTCAGTTGGTCTCAGCCGCTCTTAGCAGACCTCTGGAAACCATTCAAGACCCAGTCGTTGGTGAAACAATGGGGGCCCGTGATGCAGCAGAATTTTGTAGGGAGCTTGGGCTGGTTGAGATTATTCTGGAAGGAGACTCCAAGCAAGTCGTTGAAGCTATAAGGCTAAGGGGTCCATCTGGTGCAAATATGGGCAGATCGATCGTAGGAGATACTCTTGAAGTACTAAAGGCTTTTTGAAGTTGGGAGATTGGGCATGTAAAACGAACGGCAAACGGGACTGCTTAAGGATTAGCCAAGGCTGTGATAAAGGAGCGCGAGGAGAAAATATGGATAGAAGAGATTCCCGACACCATTTATGATATTGTTACAACTGATCAGCAAGTTCTTTTATGTTCCCTGTTCTAGATATGTACTATTAACATATTTATCTTTATTTTTATTAGGAGTTGAACAGCCCACATTCATATACATTTGCAAATGTAATATAGTAGTTTACACTGACGAGGAATTCCTCCACTCTCTAGAAATCAAGTTTGTAAGAATGACATCTCTCTTGTATATATAATGACAAGTACTCTTGCTTGTGGTAAAATAGCCCAGTGAATCGTTGGGTGTTGGCTTTGTATTTATAGAAAGATTTGTAGCAAGAATATTCGTTTCAATTTTATCTTTCCATTACTCTTTAAGCAATGGTCCTTTGAAACAAGCCAACATGCACCACTCAGAGTTAATAAATGTGAAAATGGCCCAAAGAGGAAAAACGTGATATATGTATATATAGTTTAGAGAGTAATGGGAGGAAAAATTTGAAGTAAATATTCTTGCTATGAATTTCACTCATGATATCTTCCAGTTTTATGAGATTATTTTGCACAGCAATGTTGTGGCATGTTCAGTTTATGAATTTACGATTCAAGTTTATATATATATATATATATATATATATATATAGGTTATGAATTTCTTTATGATATTTACTATTTTCTAACTCACTCTTTCCAAGTGTAAACTCTAAATTAGGCCTGTAAATGAGCCGACACACTCGACAGATCGCTCGATACCCGCTCGACTTAGCTCGAACCGAGCTCGAGCTCGACACTGTACTAGCTCGTTCGTTACTGCTGAAACTCGCTCGATTAGCTAGTGACACATGCCCGACTCGCTCGAGTAAGCTTGACGGGGGCTCGTGAGTTTGACTCGTTTAAGTCGAGATCGGTAGGCTCGCCCGTGCTCGTTAAGGGATCGTGAGCCCGAATCGTTTAACTTGATAATCGACCGGCTCACCCGAACTCACTAGGGAATCGTGAGCTTGACTCGTGTAGCTCGAAAATTACCCGGCTCGCCCGACTTGTTTAGGGCTCGTGAGCTCGACCCGTTTTGTCATCCGACCCGACCCAACCCACACGACAATGTAACTAACAAAATAATTAAACATGTTATTAATCAATAATAATCATAACTTCAATATGTATACAATTAACTAATTAAGATGTAAGGCTATAGTGTAACTAATATTATATGGACTATGTTATTATTTATAGGTTTAATGTCCATTGTCCAATTCCAAAATAATAATAATAATAATAATCATAGGTTCAATGTGTGTACAATTAACTAATTAAGATATAAGGCTATAGTATAAGTGTATAACTAACATTGTATATAGTATAGACTATGTTATTATTTATAGGTTTAATGTCCAATGTCCAATTCATAAGTTAATAATAATAATAATAATCATATTCATAGGTTTAATTAATTTGTGTACAATTAATTAATTAAGATCAAAGTATGGGTATAGAATTTTCGAAAAAATTGAGTATTCTCATTAATAAGATGATAGGAAATGGAACATCAAGGCTCCCCTAACAATCACAAGATAGAGCTAATTGCTCCATCAAAACGATATCCCTAATACAATTTGGAGTTGTAGAACTCCATATTCTATCATTGACATCTGTTAAAGCCGCTTTCGCCAGTTTGTGTGCCGCCTCATTTGCTTCTCGAAATACAAAACCGCATCTCCATCTTGGAAAAGATAATAGAATGCGCTTTGTGTCATCTATTAAGTGTCCGAATCTAGTCCATGTACTCGTGTGAGAATTTACCACCTCCACAATTTGTTTCGCATCTCCTTCCAACCATAGATTTTGCAATCCCAGCTCTCTCCCTAGGCAGGCTGCAAGAAATGCTGCATATGCTTCCCCCGTTGTCGGCTCCAATAATCCCATTCTAGTCTTGCTCATAGCCGCTATAACCCTTCCTTCCTCCTCACGAATCACGATACCTATCCCCACTCTTCCATGTATTTTGTCAATAGCCACATCCCAATTAATCTTGTGCCAACCTGGAGGAGGTGCCATCCACTTCTTATTTTGGGCTCTGTTTTCCTCGTCACTTTTATTCACCTTCTTATCGTTTATTTTTTTGAACAACTCTACCTGCACTTCAGTCTTCTGGATGATGACGTTTGGGTGAATGAAAATCCTTTCATGTACCCACTTGTTCCTTCTAAACCATACCTGACGTGCAACCTGCACAAAGAGGCCGAAATCCTCTATTCCACATCTTGAAAAAATGTGTTCTGCCGTCATCATTTAATTCTCACCCTCTATAGCGCATTTCTGGAACGTCCTCTTACTGCTTCCCCACACATCCATGGCTGCTGGGCAGCCCCACAAAGCATGGTAAACCGTTTCCGGCTCCTTTTCACAGATTGGACACCAAGGCTCTTTCACAATCTTACGTCTAAGGAGATTATCCTTTATCGGCAAGAGATTATTACAAGCCCTCCACATAAAATTTTTTGCTGCATTTGGAATTTCTAACTTCCATAAGGTCTTCCACAGAATACTCTCCTTGGTCCTCACCGATCCTTCCGGGCTCCCCCTCATCTCCATCTCTTTTGCTAGGTGATAGGCACTTTTTACCGAAAACAAACCATTATTTGTACACCTCCATATCTGGACGTTAGGTTGGTCCGTTTGGCTTATAGGTATGGTAAATCATATATAAATGGAAAATTAAACTTTATGTTACTTGTTATAATTATATAAATAATTGAGTTATTTTTATCATTTTTAAACCGAAAAATCAGCATTCAATAGCTTTTTCATTTGGTTAATATTGAGCTTAATTTCTGTTAGATTAATGTTTTCTACACAAGAATTACCCAATGTCTTTCAAATTTATTTGTTAACTTTTTTTTTTTAATAGATGAGTAAAAGAACTACAGTAGCAGATTTTTTTTTTTTTTTTTTTTTTTTTTTTAAAAAAAAAACCCAAATGAAAGACCAACAAAATAACACTATTCATGCAACAATCCAACAGAGGGCGGTGGTGTGTGGCATACACGCACTGTAACAAAGGGCGTCGGTGCTAGGAGAGGTGGCCACATATGGTAAAGGAGGGGCAGGCGCGGGGAATATTGTGTGTGTGAAAAGATTACTATAGATTTAAGATGTAAACCTAAATAAGTCTTGAAACTAATAAAAGAAAAGAGAAAGTGGACCAAATGGAGGTAGAGAAGGGTTCATAAGGGCGGGAGCAACGCAAGGATGTAAGGGAAGAGCTTCTCACCTCTTACGGCTGAGAACGGGAATATATGTATATATTTCATTTTCTGACATTGCAAATGTAATTTCAAGGGATCGTGGTCCATTACCAAACATAATGTAATTGTATTTTTCAATTGTTTTATTCCTTTATACCAATAACAATAAAGAGACTTGCTATTTTTCTATTTATTATTATTATTTTTTTAAATATTCTCATAAGAACTTGAAATCAAATTTCTTCCATTTTCATTTAAGGTAAGAAAGTAATATACATGAAGAGAATTTCATAATCATAGAGCATATTCAACTATTCAAGTACGTGGGACGATTCACATTTATATTTATCTAAAAAAAAAATAACACCCAAAAAAAAAAAAAGAAAGGGAAAATTGAAATATACGTCAATAAAAAGACGGGAACAAAATACGTGTTATATATAATTAATCGGAGCTGTCACCCTATCAAACCGCCGGGCCCGCCGCCAATCCATTCATTGAGCCGAGGATACGCTCGTAGTAAACCAGAAAACCATGGGCAATCTTATTCCCTTCTGGATAAAGACAAAACTCGTCCTTTCACAGTAAGTCACCTCTATAAAACTGCTACTTCTTCTTCCTAACTTCCACGGCAACAGAAAATAGATTTTTTTTTGGAGCAAAACAGAAAATAGATTATGAGGGAACTTCCACTCCTCCTCCGCCAATGGCACCACACGTGATTTCCCACCACTCCAAGCCCAGTTTCAAAACTCCTCTTCCCAGCTAAATACCGCAAAGCAGATACCATCTGCATCATGAAGTTCATCTTGGAATTCGTCTGGTGCTGTGGGTCCCCAGGCTGCTGCTCGCGCCCGGGAGCGGCGGCGGAGGAGGACGAGACAAGGTGGCTTGAGCCGTCGAGGCCGGCACGTAGGAGCGGGCGGAGACGGCGGGGGCGGATGGGCCCCGCGGAGGCCGGACCGGAGTGGAAGCCTTCGCTGTGCGCGATCTCCGAGGACAAGGCGGTGTTGGTGGTGATAGAGAAAGAGAAAGCCGTCGATAATCAGACGGTGGGATCTGAGGGGTCTCCGAGGATTGTCAAGAGGAAGGCTGGGTCCCATGTCCGAGTTCACGTCCGTAGTAGCTACAGCGACGATTACGGGTAACCACTGCCGCCTAAATGATGCCGTTTTTCTGTCTTCTTTCTTTCTTTCTTTTTTATTTATTTATTTAAGGAATATATGGATTATTATGATTGGTGGTTGGATGGGTTATAATATCTGTCGGTGGTGGATTTGGCAGGCGAACTCACGTTCCGGTGGCTATTCCGGCATTTTCTCCGACTCCATTCATGTTCTGATGGGCGTGAACATAATAATTGTATCATTATTATGGATGTAAGTGTGAATTTTGGAAATGAAATTCTGTTAAATTAAAGCTTCTTGTGGTTCTGCTATACGAATATATGTCTTGTTCTTCTACACTACTGGCAAATTTCATGTTATATATCATACTAATATCTAATTTTTATTTTATTATATAAAAAAGAAAAACCCAATAACTATTATGCCCTATTAGCATAGTGAAATAACAATTGAATATTAGTAAAAATAATAGTAGGGTATATATAGATTTAAAAAGCTTTTCCACTGGCCGAGAGGAAATAATGTGTTGCAGCCAAGCTATGATTCAGAGTTGTAATGTCTGATCTTAATGTTATTAGAGCACTCTATGCAGCTTTTTATTTATTTATCTAAATTTATAAAGATAGCTTTATTTATCTTTCTCTATACTATAAAAATATATATTTTTAACAAAATGTGAATTTCAAATGTACCTTCACATTTTTTTACAAAATTCAAACAGTCTCCAATGAAAGGGAGAGTCTGCAACATGTTTTTTTTTTTTTTTTTGGTGGAAAATTTCCTATATTTAGGAAAGCAAAAGAAACTTTAGAAAAACTGATGAAAGTGTTCTACAAGCTTGTTTGGAATTGTGTTAAGAAATTTTAAAAGTATTTTTAATGCATTACAAAAAAAAAAAATGATTTATTTGGTAAAAAGCTCAAAAAAAAAAAAAAAAAAAAACTTATTTCACTTTTTGCTTTGAAAAATAAAGGTCAACATGCACTTTTGAAATGAAGCTTTTTCTATAAAAATATTCATAGTTTTAAAAGCTCTATTTCTCAACGCAATCTCAAATATGCTTTAAGAATAAGAGTGATGTTAGGGTATTATAACTTTTATTATAATTTTTTTTTTTTAATAAATTGACAAGGTTGTTCATAGTTTGGCCACCTCAACGGTCCATTTTTTTGGGGTGAACCATTCTCATAATCTACCAAAAGGGTAGTCAACAACCCCCATTGACCTTGGGAGTGGTCCGGCCACCCTTGTATCCAACAATTGAAAATGGTAGTTGAACTATATATTCTACAGCTATATGAGAAGTTTAGTATACGCTCATATCCACGGGGTGGTTCGGCCACACCCATAATTAGCCAACCGACAGCCCAACTATCTCCAAAATTGACTAGAAAGAGTGGCCGACCACTCACTATGGCCTTAGATAGTAAAGGAGTTATAACAAAAAATAAAAAATAAAAATTTGACGCCTTGAACTTGTAAAGAATCCAAACAAATTGCATAGTTGTAATGTCGTGCAATATACATTTAAGTGCTGCACTCTCGGCAGTAACTATTGGAAGTTGGAACAGAACAACCTGGCCTCCCCCGAATAACAAAGACAGAGATGTAATAAATAATGTGATCATATCATATCACGCTCTATTTCTTTATATTTTTGTGTACGTCATATTTTTTAAAACATGAAACAAAATTAATTGTTGTTGTTGCTCGGCCTTGGCCCCAGTGGGATATAAAAGAAATGCTTTCGTGTTTTCTCCACCATTGACCTGCAGTAGGTATTGAATCACGTGTTTGATCCGTTTTACGATTATAATTTTTGCTGGTAATTAGCCACTGCGATGATGATGATGATGAAAGCACAGACAGACACAGCAGGTAATGTCTAAGGTTGTGGTACCTCGGCCCAGTTCAACATGGCCAACATTTGTGTTTATATATAATTGTATGGAGTATATATATATAATTTGATATGCATTACATATATTTCTAATGCATTTTAGTAGTTTTAGGAATCTGATTAAATGATTTTTAATTTGTATCTCTTTTTCCAGGATAAATGATTCAAGGAGTACTGTGGCTATTTTGAATGCTAAAGTGAATTACTATCTTCACAATTATTCATCACCTGCATGAGCTGCCATTGGTGACCGGAGTTCTGATTTCTGAAGATGGTGATGACTGATGAGAGAGCAGTAAATAAGATTATAAGAGTTTGTACTATATATATATATATCCTCGTTCTCATGTTATTGCCGTTTGAATTTGAAAAATAGAAGAAGGGGAAAAGAAAACCAACAAAAGGGGCAAAAGGCTCTTTTGTTCCAAGCTACTCTTGATTTTTGTTGTTTAGCAGGTTGGGACATGAATTAATTGCGGCTACGCATTACCATGCATTAGACATTATGATTAAGGCTGATAATTTTTAACACAACCTACAAATTTAATTCGAA
>NC_081547.1:23004887-23017979 GCF_901000735.1 Corylus avellana
TCCCTATTCTAGATATGTACTATTAACATATTTATCTTTATTTTTATTAGGAGTTGAACAGCTCACATAGTCACATTCATATACATTTGCAAATGTAATATAGTAGTTTACACTGACGAGGAATTCTTCCACTCTCTAGAAATCAAGTTTGTAACAATGACATCTCTCTTGTATATATAATGACATGTACTCTTGCTTGTGGTAAAATAGCCCAGTGAATCGTTGGGTGTTGGCTTTGTATTTATAGAAAGATTTGTAGCAAGAATATTCGTTTCAATTTTATCTTTCCATTACTCTTTAAGCAATGGTCCTTTGAAACAAGCCAACATGCACCACTCAGAGTTAACAAATGCGAAAATGGCCCAAAGAGGAAAAACGTGATATATTTATATAGTTTAGAGACTAATGGGAGGAAAAATTTGAAGTAAATATTCTTACTATGAATTTCACTCATGATATCTTCCAGTTTTATGAGATTATTTTGCACAGCAATGTTATGGCATGTTCAGTTTATGAATTTACTATTCAAGTTTATATATATAGGTTATGAATTTCTTTATAATATTTACTATTTTCTAACTCACTCTTTTCCAGTGTAAACTCTAATATCAGAATGTATAAAAAGTTATGTTTCCTACAATTTTCTTTTTCTTTTTAAAGGAATCTTTCATATTCATTTATTGAAAAAAGATTAAAAGCATAAAGTTATGATAAATCATAGCCAAGGCTATGAGGTTACAATGTATCACAGGGTGTGAAGATGATGCTAAGTGATAGATACAAGAAGATGATGATGAGCTGAGCTAGTAGATGTATGAAGATAATTCCACGTGCAGTTAGCTTCCAAAGAGGAGTAGTAGTTAAGCCTGTTAGTTGTTAGGAGGAAGTCGTAATACAGTTAGGAGGTTGTTAGCTTGTAAGAGAACTATAAGTAGTTCTCTCTTCATTTGTAAAGATTAGCTTTTGGAGTTGTAAAGTTCATTCTTGAACTGGGAGAATTGCACTCTCGAATGCGCTAGGAGGTTGGGCTACCCTCGAAGTAACTTTTTCAATAAGAATCATCCATTCTTTCTCTATCTTTCTTTTCTTTCTTTCTTGCTCATCTCATTATAGTGCAACATAACAGCACTGTAACACAACATCATAGAGACAAATATAAAAATCTTACAATCAAATCCTATATATGACTTCATTATCCACTAATCCATGTTCAAACTTTAACTATAGAACGGATCTGCTATAGGCAAACTCAATCTAATACATAGGTAGCCCATATTCCCAACTTTTATTTTCCTGGTCATAAGAGCAAAACCGTCGCACCGAAACTAATCCTCCTTGACCCAAAGGCCAAGATAAAAATCTTTACTCCAAAGATCGCTCATGAAAGCAGATCTAAGGAGTAGTCAAACCCTTATTCACAAAAACACAATAAAAATCAGCAAACAGTTACAACAGTCGAGGCGAAGGAGGCGAAGCGCACTGGCCAACGCGTGGTGGACGCGATGGAGCAATTTTGCGTTGTTGGGCGTGATGGATTAATTATAATTTAAGCATAAAAGACTTTTTTATCACACCTCTTATTTTACCCCAAATTGGGTGGTGACATGCCTGATTAGAGAGGGACTTAGATGCACCTGTTGTATAAAAGTGGTCATTTGTGCCACCAATCAGAAACTAACACATTAGTCATTTTCATTAAACTTATACTTAAAACAAACACACAACCACACCAAATTACTCTATATGAAATAAAAAATTAATTAATTAATTAATTTTTTTTTTTTAAAAAAAAAACAGAATTGAAGGGATGGCTGGTTGGCCATCCCTCCCCCACCTGGGGTGGTTGGCCGCCACCCCTAGGCCTGAGGTTGGCCGCGCGGCCACCCCAGATCCGGTACCCAAGCCATGGGGTAGCGGCTAGCCACCACAATGGCCTATGGGGTGGTCGGTGAGCCACCCGAGGCCATGGGGGTATTTACAGCGACCCTGCGGCTGGATGGGGAGTGGCTGCGCCACCCATGGCTATAAGGGTGCCCGTGACCTACCATGGGGAGGCTGGGGTGGCGGGTGGCCGCTGACCCACCCAGTGAGGCTGGTGAGGTGGCCCATACCCATCAAAGCAGGGTGGCCGGGCCACCCTGTGGGATGATGTAACCACCCTGGCAGGTAGGAGGTGAGCCCGACCATCCCTATGGCTAGGAGATGGGCTGGAAGGCGGCCACCTGTTGGGGGGTGGTGGGCAGCCACCACTAGAGTGAAAACATCTCTTGTATTTTTTATTTTTTTATTTTTTTATTTTTGTAAAAAAAAAAAATTGATTAAACCTAATATAATCAGGTGGTTTGGTTGTATTTTGTTATTATGCTCCATGCTGAGGTGGCAACTCCTCATAAGTTATTGTTGCCCGATTAATGGCAAGTGGCCCCAAAAAAAAAATTAAAAAATCCTTATAAAATTTAATTTTTGACCCCTCAAATTAATTTTTTTAGAATTTTGCCCTCCAAACACAAATCTCTAGTCCCGCCCCCCAAGGCAGACGAGGAAGATATGAATCGGTACATAGTCGGTCGTGGACACAAACTGAGGTGGACAGGTTATGAAACCGTCATTATATATATATATATATATATATATATACACTTAAAGATATATAAAAAGTAAGAATGCATGCCAAATAGTAACTTTTCTTTTGCACTTTAAATTTACTATTTTATCCTTACTCTTTGTTCATCATGATTTAGTTAGATGAGATTATTTTTGTATTTTGACATTTCTTTAGATTGAAAAACTGCTAATTTGCCCTTCCTAAATCTAATGAATTTAAAAAGTTGTCTGGATATTTTTGTCTTTTACTTAAATTTACTATTTTATCCTTACTCTTTGTTCATAATGATTTAGTTAGATAAGGTTATTTTTGTCTTTTGACATTTCTTTAGATTGCGAAACTACTAATTTGCCTTTCCTAAATCTAATGAATTTAAAAAGTTGTTTGGATATTTTTGTCTTTTATATTTAAATTACCATTTTGCCCTCTGAGTAGGTAAAGAGTCAAACTTTTTGAGAGATTTTTTGGTCTTTTATGAAGGAAGCTTCAGAAATGGGCAAGATTAATGGGCGATTCAGAAGGAATGGGCAAGAAATTGGCGATTCAGAAGGAATGGGCAAGAAAGAAAAGCAATATTTTTTTCTTTTCGGTTGCAGAAGTGTACAAAAGTAAAAACAAAATCTACCTAAACCGATTTTGTATTCAGAGAAGGAATGGAGGAGAAAGGAGTAAAAAAAGAAAATCTACGACTCAAAGAAGAAATGGAGGAGAAAAGGTGGAGCAAATTTTTATTTTATTTTTATTTTATTTTTTTATTTTTTTTTAATTTCTTGTCAACCTCTTTGCTGCTACAAAGAAAGAGTACAAGAGTATATTTTTTTTTTTGGAGAAAATTGCAATGCCACTCCACCTCCACCCAACCCCTCAAGTCACTATCTTTTTTACCAACGATCCAATGTTCAATTTCCTCAGCTTGGTAATTTTGTGAGTTTTTGCTGGGCTTTTCTAGATGGATTTTGGGGCGGTGAGTTTGGATGGGTTAATGGGTTCAGAGATAGATTTTTCTTCTCTTACTTTAGATCCTGAGACAAAGCAGAAATGGTACAAAGCTGGGTTCCTCAAGCAGGAGAGATCCGTTGGCACCTTTGAAGATGACTGGAGGAGCTCAAAGCTGGCAAAGACTGATGATTTCTCTGCCTCCAAAGCCATGGTGCTTCAATAGAGAAATGCATTACGGAGATCTAAGAAGAATGTTATGAAGACGGTGAGTTGTTTCTCAATTTTTATTTTATATTATAATTACATTATACTCGGTGATTATTAAGCACATAAATCATGCTAATTGGTAGTATTGCTTAGGTGATTTTTGGGTTGAGTTTTGTGGGAATTTCTTTTTTGTGGGTGTTCCGTGTGTGTGTGTGGGTCAACGATGAGTATGGTTTTTTTTTTTTGTTTTTTTTTTTTTATGGAGTCTGTGTGATATGAATCAGAAGTAAGTTTGGTAAGTGCTAATTTTCAGTGACTTCGTTAGGTTTGATATTGTGAGAACAAACATATTGTTGCTAATGAGTTAATAACAAATGAATCTATGGGACAATGTCTTTGTACAATTGCTTTGCTCTATTCAATACCCAATTAATAGAGAAAATGCTGATGATGCATTCTATGAGTTTCAGAACCCCAAGGGGAAGATTCAGGCTTATGTGTTTGATGGCAATTTCTTAGCTTCGGCTTTTTTTATTTTTTTTATTTTGGAATTCATTGGGAATCCATGGAAATAAACCTTGAAGCATCTTATTCATCCAAGGATGCAGTTCCTGACAGCGAGAGTTCTGATTCAATCTCGTCAATGGGTAGAAATCATGAAAGAATGAAGATTAAGAAGCCCACGCTTTTGCTTCCTAAACCAGTGACATTGTTTTCTCCAAAGCCAGTTAGTGAACTTGATGCTGCTGCAACTAAGCTTCTGAAAGTCTATTAAGAGTTGTCGGACTAGACGGAACCTTGTAGATTATGCAGTTGTGGTTGAGGAGGAACTCTGGATTGTTTCTATATTATCTCAATTTCTTTCATTTGTGGTTGAGGGTTTAATTTCTGTTGTGCTCTCTGGGTTTCTTGAGTTTGGTGGGTTTTTGACAATTCTTTCGATGGATTTTGTTTGAAATAGAGGTATATCAAAGAGATCAGAGTATGACTTTTATACTAAAATTTTCCTGTGTGAAATTTGATAAATTTGATGGGTTTTGTTTAATTTTTTTTCTTGGTTATTTCTTTGATTGTCCAGAGCATAGAGGTAAGATCAAGAGAGACGAGTGGAGAGTGATATCTTGAGATAGAGAGAAGCTGAGAAACAAATTAAAGAGTTGTTGCTCCATATTGCTTCCTCATGTTTAGTGATTGGGTACTGCTGGGTTTTGCTTCCTCATGTTGGTGATTTTGTATTGCTAGATATTTTTCTAAAAGTAATTTATTTTTTAAAATTGTAAATTTTGAAAATGCTGCTACAATTTTTTTGTTGGCTCAATGAATAGTAAATTTGAAAAACAAATGCCAAATATTTTTTTTGAATTTTTGGTAAATTTTATTCAGATTTTGCAAGGAAAACATAGGTGTAGTAATTTGTAAGGAAAATATTGATGTAGTAATTTGTATCAGCTTCATATGTTATATCCGTCAATTGCCCCCAAGGGGTACAACATGTTTTTGAAAGAACTAGCATACATATCATGTCTTGAAATACTTTTTAAGCTCTTATATTTACAGCACAATAAGACTATCTATCTTGCAAGACCTAAGAGAGAGAACTTGTAATATGAGTATCTTCGAACTTTTATGTAATAAGATGTATGATGATTACATATACATATGCAGCAATATAGTCGTTTATGCATGTTATTTATATAAATACTGAGCAATTATTAATAATTGTATATATAGAGTTAATGTGCAGATCCCTATTTCCGACATATCCACTTTCACATGACTTATCTGTTTTTTTTACAAAATTCACCTCACATTCAACGTACAACACACTCATATTATATACTAAACTTATTCATATCCTTATTTCTTCTTCTTTCCCCATTTTTCAAACTTACTCATCTAAACAAACGACTTAGTCACTTGCTTTTGTTTCTTTTCTCCTTTGCTTTTATTTCTTTTCTCCTTTTCCTAATGTCTCACGCTGTTTGCTCACAACCTTTTTTTTTATTTTTTATTTTTTTACATATATCGGGATTTGAGAGAGAACAAAATAAGAACGAAGAAAAGAAGGAATAAATTTAAAAGAAAATAAGGAAACAAAGCATGGGTCATTTATTCAGAAAGGAAGATAATGAGTAGATTCTCCAATAATGCTTAAATTTTCAGCGAAATGAATAGGAATGCTGAAATTTAAAAGCAGCATCTATAAACAAAAGAAAAGTCTAAGTTATTGGTCCATGATGAGTTGTATAAAAATCTTACACATCCTTTCTTACAAACTCTTATTTAATCAACTTTCTATATTTATCTTATTGCAAAAAACAATTGCATTAAAATTATAAACTCCAACAAACAATGAATGCAGCACTCCATCTTTTGGGTCAAAGCAAAAATCATTGTCAACAACTTGCAACAACGTTTTTGTTACATGGCCGACAACAAATGTAATAAAACTACATGGGTAGAAGTTAATGACACATTTGCTTGTCTAAATTGCATGGAAACAAATGTTGTTGCACAATCACGGTATGGACAATCTACTTCTACATGACTTTTCTTTAACTTGGAAATATAAAATGAACAAATTTTATACTTTTAACATCATATCCCTAATTTTTTTTTTTCTTTTATGTTTTATGATATGATTTTAGATATCGTGTACATGTGGAATTACATGATGCAACTCATTTGTTAGTCGC
This sequence comes from Corylus avellana, assembly GCF_901000735.1. Taxonomy (NCBI): domain Eukaryota; kingdom Viridiplantae; phylum Streptophyta; class Magnoliopsida; order Fagales; family Betulaceae; genus Corylus; species Corylus avellana. The sequence goes on from NC_081547.1 coordinate 23,011,335, forward strand.
ATCTTTGTTTGGCGAAGATGCAAAAAAGTTCTTTCAATGCTCAGCAAATAAATTAATGCAATACAGCACCAAGGTATTAAAAAAATCAAAATTAAAACTGTCATAGCTCAAAAAATGTTTTTGTTACTCAATATTATGAATATAGGTTATCAATATCTTCCACATTTTTCATAGTACCAACAAATACCTTCCACTTCTCGTCGAACCTTTGCAACATGAATTTGTCCTCATTGTTTTTATGATTCATCAAACCTATCTTACTTTTATTCTCCTGTAAATAGGAGGGCATTACTGATATAGAAAGCCTTGCAAGACTTTCTTCAAAGCAACAATTCATTATTCGGCTAATAGCTACATTGATTGATGGACGTGAATGACCATGCCAAAGATTCAACATTGCTACTGTTGAAGAGCTACCAAACAAAAATAGATCAATTTTCACAACTGAATAATTCTGTGTGCTATATAAATTAACTTTTTCTCATATTTTAACACTGAGAACCAAGCACGTGCATTGCACTTACTATCCCCACTAGTGTATATATATATATCAAAAGAGTGACTCATGTGTTACCATCAAGATTCAAGACATGCCAGTAATGGCAGGGAAAGTGGGGCAGAAGCAAAAGATGTGTTATATATATCAAAAGAGTGACTCATGTGTTACCATCAAGATTCAAGACATGGCACTAATGCCAGGGAAAGTGGGGCAGAAGCAAAAGATGTGGGTCATGCGTAGAAGCAAGAGGAACTAAAAGGAAAGAAATGGTAATGTGGGCCAACGACTACAATAACGACAAGACAACAAAAGTCCAAAAGAAAAATACAAGACCAATGACGTGGAGACTTGAAGAACTCTCAAGTATCTATCTATCATTAAAAATGTAGGACTAGGTAAAAGAAAAATAGAAGACCAATGACGTAGAGACTTGAAGAACTCTCAACTACCTATCATTATTAAATATGTAGGACTCACGTACAAGTTGTACAAATTCAATTATGAATTTGAAAAAAAAAAAAAAAAAGACTAAAATTAGTTGAGAGACGATTAAGAGAACAAATAAGAAGATAGGTTGTTCTTCTATTTGAGAGGGAGCTAGCGGGAACATATAAGAGGATTTTATTTAGCTTTTCTTTATTTTTTTTTCTTCCTCCTACAAAGACATTGCATAGCTTCTCTATGCTTTAATTTTATTCTGTTTATTTTGTTAATGTTTAGCACTTTGACGATGAAAATTATTTTCATAGACATGAGTGGAGGATAACCAGGGCCGGCTCAATGGCTAGGCCACTGAGGTGGTCGCCTAAGGCCCCCAGTTAGTAAGGCCCAAAATTTTTTTTAATAAGCCATAAAATTATTTAATTAATATTTAAATATTTAAAAAAAATAAGGCCCAACTTCAAAATTTTGCCTAAAGCCTTTAAATACATTGAGCCGGTCCTGAGGATAACTTTAGTTTCATGAGAACAAAATTTATTTTGATTTGTTATGATTTTCGTTTATATCAAATGCTTATTCAATTTGATTTGAAAGTAGTGTGATCAGTGCTGTTTACTCCAACAGTTCTTGCAATAGCGGGCCTGGGCACTTGGTGGAAGATATTAAAGCTAGCTTACTTGGCTTAGGTGACTCAAGTTTTACCCATGTGAGGAGGACAGCAAATGTGGCTGCCCATGAACTAGCTATTGCTGCTAGGAGCCTAGGACCCATGTCATTGATAAGAGGTGGTATTGTATTCCACCTTGCATCAGTGGCATTGTAAGGAAAGAGGGGTTTTTCCCTTTTCCTTGATTTTGCTCCTTTTTTGAGCTTGAATAATATACCAGAATTCCTTTTCAAAAAAAAAAAAAAAAAAAATTGTTATGATTCGAATTTAATTATAATTGTTAGATAATATTATATTATTATTATTTACCTTCTTTGGTATTCTAGGGTTACTAGGTTTACCTTTCCTTATTCTACTAGGTCTGTATTATTCGCCTATATATAAGCCTCTTCTGTACATTATATTTTGTGATTCAATATACAACCTTATTCTCAACATTGTATCAGAGCACAGGTTCTGAATCACCTCAAAATTTTTCCTCCGGCGCCGCCAGTGTTATCCGGCAAATCCTTCTCTCTGATCCTCACGGTTCTCTATCTTCTCCTCGAGGTTTTCAGCGTATCACTATACCGCTTGAAAGCCCGGAAGACAACCGTCCCAGAGCCGCCGCACACAGCCATATCGGAGCCCACACGCGCCTTCACGCGCCGTCCAAAGGTTCGGCAATTCCGCCACTACCGTCCAGCCACCGGCCGCCACGGTGGTCCGATTGCTTCCCTCAGGCCACCGATCGATAGATCTGCTCCCCAGGATTCCAGAACAGGCCTCAGATACTCCATACGACCCTTCACGCGCCTTCACGCGCCACCAGAAGTTCCGGGCGTCAGATCCACGAGCCAGTACAAGCCTCCTCCGTTCGCGCGTGTACCACACGCGCCATCGCGCCCACGTGCCACGCCAACCTTGCCACGTCAGCCCTAATTGCCACGTCAGCATAGCCACGCCAGCCCTACGTGCCACGTCACCAGTGCCACGCCAGCATAGCCATGCTAGCGCTACGTGCCATGTCATTAGTGCCACGTCACCAGTGTCACGTCAGCCTGTGTGCCACGTCATCAGTATCAAGTCAGACCTTGCCACGTCATTAGTGCCACGTTAGCGTTGACTTTGACCGTTGACCGTTGACTTTTTGTTGACTTCCAGAGTTGACCATGTGCTTTCTTACCTATTTTTTCGTCCTGATTTCATATTTGTAGTCTGTTTTTGCATTTGAGCCTTCCAGATGGCACAAAACGAAATTTTTCATCATGTTCAGACTGTATTGGATGGAACAAACTATATGTTGTGGTCTCAATCTATGCCCAGCTTTCTTAAAGGCCGCAAGCTTTGGCTTTATGTCACTGGGGAGATCCAAAAGCCAGTTAAAAAGGATTCTGAGGCAGATGAGGCTTTTACCACTCGTCTTATTGATTGGGATAGCAAACACCATCAGATTCTTACATGGTTCCGTAATACCACTATCCCATCTATTTCGGCACTCTTTGGCAGCTTTGATGAAGCAAAGGGTGATTGGGATATGCTTGCTTCTCGTTATTCTTCTGTAGATGGTGCTCACGAGTATCAGCTTTTGTTTGAACTTTTCCATCTCAGGCAGGAATCTGGTCAGAGTATCAATGATTTTCTTGCTCGCATGCAATTCTTGTGGAACCAAATTGATGTTTCTGATCCTATTTGGAAGGATCCCACTGATGCTCAGATGTATATTACCCGTAGAGATCAACATCGCCTTCACCAATTTTTGATGGCTTTGCGTGATGATTTTGAGCCTGTTCGTGTGCAACTATTACATCGTTCTCCTCTTCCCACTTTGGACATTGCCATCTTCGAACTTGTCCGTGCCGAGACTAGATCACAGACTATGCGCTCTCAGCCTAGTCATACAGTGTTGGCTGCACCATCCTCTGGCTCCTCGTCATTCCAGCGAAAGTATTATGACAGGTCAGGTACTTCTCGACTCCCTCCTAAGTCTCGCGATAATAATTACTGTCGCTATTGTTGACGTCGAGGGCACACTATTGACAAGTGTTGGCGTAAGGGAAGATCTAATGCACCCACAGCAGCAGTTGCTCATACTGAGAGTGGTTCATCTCCAGCTGCTTCATCTCCAGCTGCTCCCTCTTCAGTTACCCCCTCTGGCCACGCATCAGGATCCAGTGTCACCTTATCTGCAGCTGACTTCGAGACAATAGTCAACCAGGTCGTCCTAACTCGTTCTGGTAATGCATCTTCCTCTGTCCTCTCAATTTTGCCAGGTACCTCTTCCTCTTGGCTCTTTGACTTTGCTTGTTGCAATCACATGACACCTCACCCTACTTCCTCTACCACATCTGTACCTTCCCCTCATTCTTCATTCATTCGCATAGCTGATGGCTCCATTATGACTGTTAAAAATATAGGCACTATCAATACACCTTCCCTTTCTGTTCTTGAAGTTTTTCATGTGCCTGGATTATCCTTCAATCTTCTTTCTGTTGGCCAACTGTGTGAACTTGGATATAGACTTGTTTTTGACTTTTCTGGTGTGCATGTACAGGATCCTCGTACGAATCAGACCATTGGGACCGGGCGTAGAATTGGGCGTATGTTTGAACTATCATCCTTACATCTCCCTGTCACAGGCATCTCTGCTGCAGCCTCTTCATCATCACCATCTCTTGCACTTTGGCATTCGCGTCTTGGTCATGCATCTGCCTCTCGCGTTCAATTTTTAGCTTCCAAGGGTTTGTTAGGTTCAGTTTCCAATAATTCTTTTGATTGTAGTTCATGTCAACTTGGTAAACAACCGGTTTTGCCATTTAATAATAGTGACTCTCATGCTACTGCTTCCTTTGATTTAATTCATTCTGATGTTTGGGGACCTTCTCCTGTTGCTAGTATGAGTGGCTCACGTTATTTTGTTATTTTTGTTGATGATTTCTCTCGTTACACTTGGGTGTTTTTAATGAAATCTCGTTCTGAATTATTGGATATTTATCGTACTTTTGCCAAAATGGTTGAAACCCAATTTTCAAAACCCATTAAAGTTTTTCGTTCTGATAATGCTTTAGAATATACTCAACATGATTTTCAAGCTATTCTAAAACATTATGGCACTATTTCTCACTTGTCGTGTCCAGGCACCTCACAACAAAATGGTCGAGCTGAACGTAAACTTAGGCACATTTTAGACACTGTCTGTGCTCTTCTCATTTCCACATCTGTTCCTACCCCGTTTTGGGGTGAAGCCACTCTCACAGCTGTCTACACAATCAATAGGTTGCCTACCCCTATCCTTGATAATTGCACTCCTCATGAGCGGTTGTTTGGCTCTATCCCTTCATATCATCATCTCCGTGTCTTTGGTTCTGCTTGTTTTGTTTTACTCCAGCCTCATGAGCGCACCAAACTTGAGCCTCGTTCTCGGTTGTGTTGTTTTCTTGGATATGGAGTGGAACACAAGGGCTACCGGTGTTATGATCCTGTGTCTCGTCGTCTTCGCATCTCCCGTCATGTAGTTTTTTGGGAGCATCGACTATTCCACGACGTCGGCAAATTTAGCATGCCATCATCCCCTCCCTTTACTACCCGTTTTGAGTTTCCTCTTTCTCCTACTCCCACCACCAATGTCTTGCCTGAGTCTCTCTCGCTAGAACTGCAGTCATCTGATGCCCTTGAAGCTGCTTCGCCTGTGTCTCCAAGTTCTTTGCCTGCGTCCCCAAGTTCTTCGCCTACCTCCCCAGGTTCTGTTCCATCTGAGGATCCAGTCTGCACTCCATCACCTGACATTCGTCGATCCACCCGAGTAAGATCTCTTCCTTCCCATTTACAGGATTTTTATTGCTTTCATGCCTTAGCTACCTTGCGCGAGCCTCACTCTTTTCGTGAGGCCTCCACTAACCCTCTTTGGCAGGCTGCGATGAAAGAGGAACTTGATGCTTTACACAAGAACAATACATGGGATCTGGTTGACTTACCTCTTGGAAAATTTGCTGTCGGGTGTAAGTGGGTTTACAAAATCAAGACTTGTTCCGATGGTACTATTGACAGGTACAAGGCTCGACTTGTGGCCAGAGGTTTTACTCAGGAATATGGTGTGGATTATGAGGAGACTTTTGCTCCAGTTGCTCGCCTCTCTGTTGGCTGTTGCAGCCTCTCGGCATTAGTCACTTTGTCAAATGGATGTCAAAAATGCCTTCCTTAATGGTGATTTAAGTGAAGAAGTTTATATGCAGCCACCTCCTGGATTATCTCATCCTACAAACAAGGTTTGTCGTCTTCGTCGAGCACTCTATGGGCTTAAGCAAGCACCTTGAGCATGGTTTGCTAAGTTTAGCGCCACTATCTCTCGCCTTGGCTACTCCATTAGTTCTTATGATTCTGCCTTGTTTATTTGCCGCACAGACCGGGGTACCATACTTCTTCTACTATATGTTGATGACATGATTATCACTGGGGATGATATGACTGGTATTCAGGCACTTAAACAGTTTCTTAGTCAACACTTTGAGATGAAAGATCTTGGCCCTCTTAGCTATTTTCTTGGTCTTGAGATCTCATCTTCTTCAGATGGTTATTATTTAACACAGGCCAAGTATATATCTGATCTACTTTCTCGGGCAAATCTTACAGACAGTAAGATTGTCGACACACCGACTGAGCTTAATACTCGTCTCACTCCTCATGATGGCGAGCCTCTTCATGATTTTACCTTATATCGGCACTTAGTTGGCAGTCTTGTCTACCTTACTGTCACTCGACCTGATATCTCGTATGCTGTCCATCAGGTGAGTCAATTTATGGCTGCTCCTCGCTCCACTCATTTCTCAGCTGTTCTAGGCATTCTTCGGTATCTGAAGGGGACATTATTTCATGGGCTTTATTTCTCCTCTCAGTCTCCTATACAGCTGCATGCTTATACTGATGCTGATTGGGCAGGTGATCCAACAGATCGTCGCTCTACTACTGGTTATTGTTTTCTACTTGGCACCTCGCTTATTTCTTGGCGAAGTAAGAAACAGACTGTTGTTGCTCGATCTAGCACAGAGGCAGAATATCGTGC
>NC_081547.1:23018079-23024645 GCF_901000735.1 Corylus avellana
GTTTGAACAACTATGAATAAAAATTTTGTTGTTCTCTGTTTAGGGTTTGAACAACTATGAATACTAATTTTTCTGTTATCTGTTTAGGGTTTGAACAACTATGAATAAAAATTTTGTTGTTCTCTGTTTAGGGTTTGAACAACTATGAATAAAAATTTTCCTGTTCTCTGTTTAGGGTTTGAACAACTATGAATAAAAATTTTCCTATTCTCTGTTGAGGGTTTGAACAACTATGAATAAAAATTTTCCTATTCTCTGTTTAGGGTTTGAACAACTATGAATAAAAAATTTGTTGTTCTCTGTTTAGGGTTTGAACAACTATGAATACTAATTTTTCTGTTTTTTGTTTAGGGTTTGAACAACTATGAATAAAAATTTTCCTGTTCTCTGTTTAGGGTTTGAACAACTATGAATACAAATTTTTCTGTTTTCTGTTTAAGGTTTGAACAACTATGAACAAAAATTTTGCTATTCTCTGTTTAGGGTTTGAACAACTATGAATACAAATTTTTCTGTTTTCTGTTTAAGGTTTGAACAACTATGAATACAAATTTTTCTGTTTTCTGTTTAGGGTTTGAACAACTATGAATACAAATTTTCCTATTTTCTGTTTAGGGTTTGAACAACTATGAATTGTTTTCCTGTTTTCTGTTTAGGGTTAGAACAACTATGAATTATTTTCCCATTTTCTGTTTAGAGTTAGAACAACTATGAATTATTTTCCTGTTTTCTGTTTAAGGTTACAACAACTATGAATTATTATCCTGTTTTCTGTTTAGGGTTAGATCAACTATGAATTATTTTTGTGTAAAAATTTGCCATGTTTGAAATTTGAACATAGAAAGATAGAAGTTGATCATCAATTAAATTTTTTAATTAATAGTTATGGAGATTACGAGTCAGTCAATGGAATTGGAAGGTATTGAAGTTGATGTACTTGATGATACACGTACTGTGATCCCTACACCTGTATCTGTTGAGTTTGGTAGCACTGAAAATAACCCAAGCCAACCTGTTAACACTGTTTGTCCTGCTGTTGGTGGGGATGGGGCTGCAGCTGCGGCTGGGGATGGGGATGTGGATGGGGGCCATGGGGCTGGGGATGGGGATGGGGATGGAAGTGGCCTGAGTGAGAATGGACAATATTAAAAGAGGGAAAGGCAAAAGACTTCCAAAGTCTGGAATGACTTTGTTTCAGATACAATATGGGGAGTTAAAAAATCACAATGCAATTGGTGTAAGAGACTGTTTGTTGTTGGAAAATCTAGTACTACCTCAACCCTAAATAGGCATTTGACTTCATATGCTAGATATGTTGAGTTTAGTAGTGCTAAAAAGCAAAGTACTTTGTCATTTGAGCTTAGCAGTGACAATGATGGTGTGGGATGTTTGACAAGTTTTAGTTACAAAGAGAGTAGGGTTAGGGAACTTGCTTCCCATATGGTGCTACTTCACGAGTACCCTTTTAATATGATGGAGCATGAACTTTTTAATAAGTTCATGAGGGCCTGCACACCCCACTGGAAAAAAATAAGCCGTGCAACCGTTAGGAATGACTGCATTACCACTTACCAAAATGAAAAAAGGAAGCTGAGAACACTTTTGAAATTGGTTGACAAGGTGAACATCACCACCGATATGTGGATCTCTTGTCAAAGAGTGTCATATATGGTGGTGACTTGCCATTTTGTGGATTCAACTTGGTGCCTCCAAAAAAGAATTTTAAATTTTTGCAATGTACCTCCTCCACATTCTGGTGTTGTGATTGCTGATGCATTAAGGAATTGTTTTTCTGATTGGGGAATTGAGGATAAAATTCATACCATTACTGTTGATAATGCTTCAGCTAATGATTCTGCAATTAGAATTATAAAAGATGATTTTGAGTTGAAGAATGCTTTGTTGGTTGGGGGTAGGTTGTTTCATGTTAGGTGTTGTGCACACATTACAAACTTGTTGGTGCAATCTGGGCTTGCTGAAATTAGGGGTATTATAGATGATGTTAGGCAGGGCATAAAATATATTGTGGCGTCTGAAAGTAGGTTGAATGTGTTTAGTGAGATAGCAAAGAGATTGCATTTACCCTGTAAGAAGCTGATTTTAGATGTCCCCACACGTTGGAACAACACCTATTTGATGTTGGACACTGCAATTAAGTTTAAAGAAGTGTTCCCTAGGTACCATAGAGTTGAGCAAGCATTTCAGTGGGTTGTAACTCCAGAACAGTGGGAAATGGTGGGTAATGTGAACCAGGTTTTGTCAGTTTTCAATGATGTAACCAATGTTGTTTCTGGTAGTGAGTACCCTACTGCAAATCTGTATTTACCTGAGGTTTGGAGGATGAAAGAAGTTTTGATGATCAAGTGTGATGATAGGAATGAGTACATGAGGTCAATGGCAAGTAGGATGATTGACAAATTTGATAAGTATTGGGGCGATAGCAATTTGTTGATGTCCATAGCTGCTGTCTTGGATCCTAGATACAAGATGAAGTTGATCAATTTCTGTTTCCCCATCATTTATCCTTTGACCGAAGCTTGTAGTCACATTAAGAATGTGTTGGCAGTTCTGAAAGAGTTATTTGAGTCATATGTTTCTGCCCATACGGCTTGTATATTGCAAGAAACTGCCCAAGTAAATGTTCCTTGTTCTTCCTCAAGTGCAATTGTTGGAGATGTGGTGTCCAAAATTTCTGAAGGTCAATCAAGGTTTGCTGACCATATAAGAAGTAGTGACATCATACGGCCCATTAAAAACAGATTTGGATGTTTATCTTGAAGAGGATGTCTACATTTGTGGTAAGAATGAGAATGGAGTATATATGGAAACAGATTTTGATGCTTTGGCATGGTGGAAATGCAATGCCTTGAAGTATCGTATCTTGTCTAGAATGGCAATGGATATCTTGACTGTTCCCATAAGTACAGTTGCTTCTGAATCCTCCTTCAGTGCTGGTGGTAGGGTTATTGAACCCCATAGAGCATCGTTATCCCCTGACACTGTTCAAATGCTCTTATGTGGTTCAGATTTGGTGAGAGCACTTCATGGCATCAAGAGAAAATCTGCTGGTGATGTAAGTTTTGTTTTCAATTTATGTATTTATACTATTTAGAGTTTTACTAAATTTTATTTATGTATGAACTGGCCATATTAAATTTGTGTTTGTTTTTGTAAAAATTGGTTGAAGTGGAGTTGCCTACAACTACAACTTCAACTACCTGAATGTGATGTGATGCAGAATTTCAGACAAGGAGTGTATTACTAATTTACTATTACAATCTATTTCAGTCCTTTACTTCTTTAAGTCTGTAATTTGAATACTTCATTTTTTTGTTTCAGTCTCCCTTTGCTTATTAAGTCTGTATTTTGATAACTATGTTTTATTTTGAAATGTTTGGATTCAGTCTCCCTTTGCTTCTTAAGTCTGTATTTTGATAACTATGTTTTAGTTTGAAATGTTTAAGTGCCAATGTGCCATATTGTACTTTTGTTGGAAACTCTCTTGATAATTTGAGCCTGTTGGGGTAATATATTTCTTCCTTGTTCATTTAATTGTTTTCATTTTGCAGCAAAAATTTTATTTGAAAATTTGATTATTAGAACCTCCCTTGACTCGTTTATTAAAGGTCAAAGACTTTGTGTCTTTGACTAACTAAATGCAAGGGAGTAAAAATTTGCTAACAATATTTTTGGTTTGTTTGTGTTTGCAGTGATTATTCATTCATTGGGTCCTTGTCTCCGCCTTTAAGAAACTTCGTTAAAAGCTACCACATTTTCATATGCTTGTTACTAGTTTGGTATTTTTAAGTTGTTGCATTTTATATACCTGAAAATCTCTAAAAAATGTGCTTATAAATATCATATTTATTTCTTTATGCTACTAAGTTGAGATTAGTTGGGATACACATCATACACTGGTTTATGCAATTATGCTTATGATTTTGTGGTTGCTATTTGTTGAGGTTAGTTGTGATGCACTGGTTTATGCTACTGCTTCTGCTATATGTTTGTGGCTTGTAACTCAATTTCTAATTTGTTTTATGCTGCTGCTATCTGTTGAGATTACTAGTTTTTTTCAATTTGAAGTTGCTTGATTTGTAAGGCCCTAATATAATTGTCTAAGCTTGTAATTTTAGGTGTTTTTAATTTCTGCTTTAATGCTATTCTAATTTGTAAGTTATATTTGTCATGAATTTTACATTGGTAGTATTTTACATGGATTGCAGTGTGGGTCACGGTCAGGCTGGTCAGTGTCAACTGCAAGTGGAACACATCACACATACTGTTTCCTGATATCCCCATTTTCCAATGTTTAATTTTATGTGCATTTACTCATCTGAGTTTTGAATACTTACTAATTACTCCAATCTTAAGTGATAAAACTCCCTTGACATCTTGCAAGGGAGTTAAAAACATTTAACACATTTCTTTTCTTCATTGAATGCAGTGTGGACAGTGGACTGGTGTGGATAGTTGGTGGCCAGGATGAAGACTGAAGAGTAGTCTCTTTAGATGAATTTTGGCTTTTGGTCATTTGACTCATTTCAGTCATTTATAATTTCTTCAATTTGATTTGTAATTCTTCTATTTGTAGATTAATTTATTTTCTTCAATTTGAAGTTGCTTGATTTGTAAGGCCCTAATATAATTGTCTAAGCTTATAATTTTAGGTGTTTTAAATTTCTCCTTTAATGCTATTGTAATTTGTAAGTTATATTTGTCCTGAATTTTACATTGGTAGTATTTGACAATTAGTCTTGGATATAACTTGTTATAGTGAATCTTACCTGATTTGTAATTGGCATTTGGAATTACCTGATTTGTAAATTGTAATTGGCAGTTGGAATTAACTTGGAAAATTTTGGAATTGTAAATATGTTTGAATATAATTCTTGATTGTTGTTACGAGCCTTAAACGGGCCGAGCTACCCGTTTAAGGCTCGAAATGCTTTCTAAACGAGCTCGAGTTCAGGCTCAGGCTCGATTTCGCACTCTTCAAAATTATGTATCTATCTCGAGCTCGAGTCGAGTCGAGCTAATCGAGGACTCGACTCGGCTCACATATTCTCATTACTGATCCCGAGTACGATCCCTAGCGTGTCATATTCCTCAACGAGTCGGTCTTGAGCCGGGGTTTACAAGCTCGGCTCGAGCTCGAGACCGGCTCGATTCTTGGTCTGTTTGAATGAGCCAGTCCGAGTTGGCCAAAACTCGGATCGGCTCGGCTCATTTACAGGCATAACTCTAATATCAGAATGTATAAAAAGTTATGTTTCCTGCAATTTTCTTTTTCTTTTTAAGGGAATCTTTCATATTCATTTATTGAAAAAAGATCAAGAACATAAAGTTCTGATAAATCATAGTCAAGGCTATGAAGTTACAACGTATCACAGGTTGTGAAGATGATGCTAAGTGATAGATACAAGAAGATGATGATGAGCTTAGCTGGCAGATGTATGAAGATAATTCCATGTGCAGTTAGCTTCCAGTGAGGAGTAGTAGTTAAGCCTGTTAGTTGTTAGGAGGAAGTTGTAATACAGTTAGGAGGTTGTTAGCTTGTAAGAGAACTATAAGTGGTTCTCTCTTCATTTGTAAAGATTAGCTTTTGGAATTGTAAAGTTCATTCTTGAACTGGGAGAATTGCATTCTCGAATGTGCTAGGAGGTTGGGCTACCCTCGAAGTAGCTTTTTCAATAAGAATCAACCATTCTTTCTTTATCTTTTCTTCTTTTCTTTCTTTCTTGCTCATCTCATTACAGTGCAACATAACAGCACTGTAACACAAGGTCATAGAGACAAACATAAAAATCTTACAATTAAATCCTATCAATGACTTCAACATCCACTAACCCATGTCCAAACTTTAGCTATAGAACGGATCTGCTATAGGCAAACTCAATCTAATATATAGGTAGCCCACATTCCCAACTTTTATTTTCATGGCCATAAGAGCAAAACCATCGCACCAAAACTAATTCTCCTTAACCCAAAGGCCAAGACAAAAACCTTCACTCTAAAGATCGCTCATGAAAGCAGATCTAAAGAGTAGTCAAACCCTTATTCACAAAAACACAATAAAAACCATAATACAGTTACAACAGTCGAGGCGAGGGAGGCGAAGCACACTGGCCGACGCGTGGTGGACGAGATGGAGCTATTTTGCGTTGTTGGGCGCGATGGATTAATTATAATTTAAGCATAAAAGACTTTTTTATCACACCTCTTATTTTACCCCAAATTGGGTGGTGACATGCCTGATTAGAGAGGGACTTAGTCACTTAGATGCACCTGTTGCACAAAGTGACATTTTGTGCTACCAATCAGAAGCTGACACATTAGTCATTTTCATTAAACTTATATTTAAAACAAACACACAACCACAACAGATTACTCTATATGAAATAAAAACATTTTTTTTTTTTTTGAAAAAAAAAAAAGAATTGAAGGGGTGGCGGGCTGGCCACCCCTCCCCCACTTGGGGTGGTTGGCTGCCACCCCTAGGCCTGGGGGTGGTTGTGACCTATGGGTTGCCCGGCGAGCCACCCCAGATTCGGTACCCAAGCCAT
>NC_081547.1:23024745-23032239 GCF_901000735.1 Corylus avellana
AGGAGACTTTTGCTCCAGTTGCTCGCCTCTCTTCTGTGCGTGCTCTGTTGGCTGTTGCAGCCTCTCGGCATTGGTCACTTTGTCAAATGGATGGCAAAAATGCCTTCCTTAATGGTGATTTAAGTGAAGAAGTTTATATGCAGCCACCTCCTAGATTATCTCATCCTACAAACAAGGTTTGTCGTCTTCGTCGAGCACTCTATGGGCTTAAGCAAGCACCTCGAGCATGGTTTGCTAAATTTAGCGCCACTATCTCTCGCCTTGGCTACTCCATCAGTTCTTATGATTCTGCCTTGTTTATTTGCCGCACAGACCGGGGTACCATACTTCTTCTACTATATGTTGATGACATGATTATCACTGGGATGATATGACTGGTATTCAGGAACTTAAACAGTTTCTTAGTCAACACTTTGAGATGAAAGATCTTGGCCCTCTCAGCTATTTTCTTGGTCTTGAGATCTCATCTTCTTCAGATGGTTATTATTTAACACAGGCCAAGTATATATCTAATCTACTTTCTCAGGCCAATCTTACAGACAGTATGATTGTCGATACACCGACTGAGCTTAATACTCATCTCACTCCTCATGATGGCGAGCCTCTTCATGATTTTACCTTATATCGGCATTTAGTTGGCAATCTTGTCTACCTTACTGTCACTCGACTTGATATCTTGTATGCTGTCCATCAGGTGAGTCAATTTATGGCTGCTCCTCGCTCCACTCATTTCTCAGCTGTTCTACGCATTCTTCGGTATCTGAAGGGGACATTATTTCATGGGCTTTATTTCCCCTCTCAGTCTCCTATACAGCTGCATGCTTATACTGATGCTGATTGGGCAGGTGATCCAACAGATCGTCGCTCTACCACTGGTTATTGTTTTCTACTTGGCACCTCGTTTATTTCTTGGCGAAGTAAGAAACAGACTGTTGTTGCTCGATCTAGCACAGAGGCAGAATATCGTGCTCTAGCTGACACTACCACGGAGCTTCTTTGGTTGCGATGGTTGTTACAAGATATGGGTGTCTCTCTTTCTTCTGCTACTCCTGTATACTGTGACAACAAGAGTGCTATTAAGATTGCTCATAATGATGTTTTTCATGAACGGACAAAACATATTGAGATTGATTGTCATTTTGTTCGTCATCATCTTCTTCAGGGCTCACTACAACTTCATTCGGTGACGTCCCGTGATCAGCTCGCAGACATCTTTACAAAGTCGCATCCTCTAGGACGTTTTCGTGATCTTGTGTCCAACCTCAAGTTGGTCTCTCGCACTCCACCTTGAGCTTGTGGGGGGCTGTTAGATAATATTATATTATTATTATTTACCTTCTTTGGTATTCTAGGGTTACTAGGTTTACCTTTCCTTATTCTACTAGGTCTGTATTATTCGCCTATATATAGGCCTCGTCTGTACATTATATTTTGTGATTCAATATACAACCTTATTCTCAACAATAATAAATGCTTAATTTATCTTGTGTCATGTTACCAAAATCAAATTCTTAATGAAATCATATTCAATTTATTTTACTTTTTATATGAATGCTTTATTGCTTTATCTTCCGATTAAGAGAATAGATTTTCTACCTAATTGAGTTAATTATATTTCATAAATACATAATATATTGCTAAAAGTCTGTTTGGGAGTGTGATTTCAGAAAAATAATCTGTGTTTTTAAACCAAATCGCAATTTTTGGAGTGTTTGGAATTGCGATTTTTTTTTTTTTAACATGTCCGTACAAGAGAGAGTAGGTGGATTCGAACTAGTGACCTCTACTTCATTAAGCGTGGTCACAGCCGATTTTTTAAAAACACAAATTTTAAAATCATGAAAAAATTTGCAATTTCAATAAGCGGATTAGAGTATGCTTATTTGAAAAAGTGCAAATTTAAACAAAAATCACGATTTCGCTTAAACAAAAATTTGACGCAATATTTACCTCTTTTTGAGCGGGAATGAAAAAAATTACAAGAATACCCACCTAAAATTAAACCCTTCGTTTTTCTTCTTTTTCTTCATCGTCTCACTGCACCTTCATCCTCTTTCCACCCCTGTTTCTCGTGTAGCTGCTGTTCATCCTCTCTCTACCCCTCCATCTAGTAAGTATCTCATCCTATAGAACTCTTTTACTTTTGTAAGCCTCTCAACCGTTTGGTGAAGCTTTAATATCTTCTTCTCTTCTCATCCTATAAAACTCTTTTGCTTTTGCTGTGTCACATGTAGCACGTCAAATAAAAATTTTTCTTGACACGTAAAAAAATTCTTGACGTGTCAAATGTAACACATAAAAAAAAAAAAAATTTCTTAACATGTTACATGTGACACGTCAAAATTTTTTTGACGTATCAAATGCTGGCACGTTACTAAAAAAATAAGTGGGATATCTCTCTTCATTCAACTTTTTCCATCTTCTTATTAGTTATTATTTTCCTCTTCTTTTATTTCCCCATACTCTCTCTCTCCTCTCTCAATCTCCCTCTTCTCTCTGCACGCCCATGCAATACCCTTGGCCAACTCCCTCTTCTCTCAGATGCGAAGAAGAAAAAGAAAAGGAGAAGAGAAGAAGAAAAGAAGCAGCAGAAGAAAACCAGAAGAAGAGAAGCAGAAGGAAAAAAAAAAAAAAAAGGAGAGAAGAAGAAGAAGAGGAGATAAGAAGATTTTTTGGGTTTCACGTTTGGGCTTTTGATTTTTTAGGTTGATTTTTTGATTTTTTAGATTTGGATTTTTGAAAATGGAGAAAAGAAGAGAGAGAGAGAGTGAGAAAAGGAGAGAATGGCGTGCTGGAGAAACGAAGGAAGGGAGAGAGAGAGAGAGAGAGAAAGAAATGATGTTGAAAAATATTTTTTTTAAAAAAAATATATATATTTTTAATAATTTTTAAACTTTAGTGACGATTCGAAATTGTGACATCAACAAATTTATTCACGTGTCAATTTCTGGCACATCAATAATTTATTGATACGTCAATTTCTGACACGTCAATAATTTATTGGAGTGTCAATTTCTGACACGTCAACAATTTATTGATGTCAAAATTGACACGTCAAAATTTTTTTTTGACGTGCCACTTTTTGACACATTAATAAATTTATTGACGTGTCAAACAGTGATATGTCAGAAAATCTCCATTTTTGACACTCATATTTTTTACAATCGACACACATTAATACTGATAGGTCAATAAAATTTAGTAATCTATTAGACTACTTAACATGTCAAAAACACCCTGTCAAACAAAATTCTACTTTTTGTGGTGAAAAGAAACGAAACGAAGAGTGAAGAGCAACAACTAAACAAGAGTTTCCCAAAGCCCAAGAGCAAAATCGACTGACAACGTGGGCCCACATTCAAATAAGAGCAGAAGATGTGGGCCAACCAAGAGGAAAGAAATGGTAATGTGGGCCAACAACCACAGTAACGACAAGTCAACAAAAGTCGAAAAGGAAAGTAGAAAACCAATGACGTGGAGGCTTGAAGAACTCTCAACTCTCTATCATATCATTAAATATGTAGGACGTAAAAGAAAAACAGAATTAAGACCAATGACGTGGAGATTTGAAGAACTCTCAACTATCTATTATTAAATATGTAGGGCTCCCGCATAGGTTGTACAAATTTAATTATGAATTCAAAAAAAGAAAGACTAAACTTAGTTGAGAGAGGATTATGAGAATGAGAAAGAAGATGGGTTATTTTTCTCTTGGAGAGGGAGCTAGCGGGAACATATAAGAGGATTTTATTTAGCTTTTCTTTATTTTTTCTTCCTCCTACAAAGACATTGCATAACTTCTCTATGCTTTAATTTAATTTTGTTAATTTTGTTAATGTTTAGCACTTTGACAATGAAAATTATTTTGATAGACATGAGTGGAGGATAACTTTAGTTTCATGAGAACAAAATTTATTTTGATTTGTAATGATTTTCGTTTATATCAAATGCTTATTCAATTTGATTTGAAAGTAGTGTGGTCAGTGCTGTTAACTCCAACAGTCCTTGCAATAGTGGGCATGGCACTTTGTGGAAGATATTAAAGCTAGCTTACTTGGCTTAGGTGACTCAAGTTTTACCCATGTGAGGAGGACAGTAAATGTGGCTGCCCATGAACTAGGTTACTAGCTAGAGAGCAGCTGTTGTTCGGTCATGGCAAAAAGGAGGAGGTTTTTGCCACCAATAAGAAGTTGCCACCTAACCCAATCCTATCAAACTTAAGTTTACAAAATAAACACAACTACATCTGATTATTAATTTAAAATATTATTAATCTTTTTAAAAAAATAAAAAAAATTGAAGTCCCAAGTCAGGAGAAGCAACCACCCAACAAGGGGGGGCTCACCGGCCACCCCCAGTAGCCATGGGTGGCAGCGGGAGCCACCCCAGATTTGTCTGGGCTGCCTCGTGGCCACCCCAGCCACCGCTGGGGGTGGCGCGAGGCCACCCCAGAGACCGCGGGCCACCCCCTTGGTGGTGGGGGTGGCCGCGCGAGCCACCCCATAGGCCCTGGGGTGGCCCGCGAGCTGCCCCCCTGTGGTGGCGAGGGTGGCCCGCGCCAACTCAGATCCTGTTGGGGTGGCCCGCGCCACACCAGATCTTGCTGGGGTGGCACACCGGCCACCCCCAACAACATTTTGGGGTGGCGCGGGCCACCCCATGGTCAGAGCAACCGGAGAGAGACAGAGAGAGGGCTAGAGATACCCGCCCAGGGTGGCTCCCCAGGCCACGGGTTGGCCGCGCAGGCCACCCCCAGTCCACGGGGTGGCTCCCCGACCACCCCAGCGCCGCCCTTCTCGGCTTTGTGTGGGTTTTCTCTCCCTCTCTCTCTCAGTCTCTCTCCATCTCTCTCTCTTCTCGGTAGATCTGAGCAGTGATGGCCGGGACTGCGTGGCGGCGGCGCAATTTGAGATGGGCAGTACCGGTGGGACCAGGCGGCGGCGGGCGGTCATGGTTGTGAAGGGTGCTGTGCGTCTGAGGTGTGGAGAATGAAGAAATAATCTGGTGTTTTGGTTTTATTTTCTTAACTTGTTCCATGCTGAGGTGTCACATTTACATTGGTGGGCAGAAAATGGGGGTTTTTTGCCGCAACCGAACGGAAGTTATTCTCTACTAGCTATAGCTGTTAGAACCCATGTCATTGATAAGAGGTGGTATTCTATTCCTCCTTGCATCAGTAGCATTGTAAGGAAAGAGGGGTTTTTCCCTTTTCCTTGATTTTGCTCGTTTTTTGAGTTAATTATATTTCATAAATACATAATATAATGCTAAAAGTCTGTTTGGGAGTTTGATTTTAGAAAAATAAGCTGCATTTTTAAACAAAATCGTAATTTTTGAAGTGTTTGGAATTGCAACTTTAAAAACGCAAAATTGAAAATCGTGATTTTAATAAGCTGACTATATGGTACTTATTTGAAAAAATGCGAATTTAAACAAAAATCACGATTTCGCTTAAACAAAAATTTGGCGCAATATTTACCTATTTTTTAGCGAGAATGAAAAAAATTACAAGAATACGCACCTAAAATAAAACCCTTTCGTTTTTCTTCTTTTCCTTCATCGTCTCTCCGCCCCTTCGTCCTCTTTCTACCCCTGTTTCTTGTGTAGCTGCTGTTCATCCTCTCTCTACCACTCCATCAAGTAAGTATCTCATCCTATAGAATTCTTTTACTTTTGTAAGCCTCTCAACCGTTTGGTGTTAAGGCGGATATTGTTTTTTGTGGTTTTGTGTTTTCTATCTATTGTATATACGCTTTTGTAGTTTGAATCGTTTGAAGTAGTTTTATGAATAAAAATTGTCTTTTTTTTTTTTTTTAAGTAGATTTTCATTTTTGTGCACTGTGAACAGTGACGGATCACTTCTGGGCTGTGCGCAGTGATTCATCACTGCACAGTGCAATCAGTTTGCACTGCGCTGTGGGCACAGTGCAGTGATTGTCACTGCGCACTGTAACGGATCTGTTGTATTTTTTTTTTTTTTTTACATCGGATCTGTAATATATATATACACTTCCGAATCCCTTACAAAGTTGTGGGCTGTAAACAGTGATTTATTATTTATGTTTTAGGCTAATTTTTAATGTGGTTTCAGTTTTTTTTTTTTCTTTTTTGGTGATTTATCAAGTATTAATTTAAATTATTGGTGAATAATGTAATAGTTAAATTTGATAAACATTATTAGTTTAATTTGATAGATTATTCTTCTATTTTTTATTATATGTCTGCTTGGAATATGTTTCAAGAAAAAAAAAAACACAAAAACAAAAAAAGCATATAGAAACAAGTAATATAGCAATATATAATTGCTTAAGTAGAAAACTCAAAGTTAATGTCAAATTGGAAGTCATACTTTTGCTTGTAAAAGTGTTAAAAGTGGAGGCTTATAGACAATGTTAGTTATTTTATTGTTATAAAGAAATGTCCTTATTGGTAATTTGGCCATGAAATCGCAATTATATGCTAATGTTATTCAAACACTCAATTGATAAAAAAAAATACTTTTTAGCATGTTTTACCAAACGTGTGTGGGATTTTAAAAATATAATTTTTAAAAAACGCAATTTTTAAAACCGCACTTATTAAAATGGTACACCCAAACGGGCCCTAAGTGGATCTCTAACTCTAAGCCTTAGTGTTTCTCATAACGCCAATTTATTTTGTTTAGTTTCTTAATTTAATTTTAATTTAATCACGCCATAGCTCCACTCTTTGGTGGAAAATCAAAACCAACTATATATATATATATATATATATATATTTTCTACACAATAATAAGAAGTTTACTTCAGAGTTTTTTCACTCCCTAAGGATCGTCGTCGTACTTACAAAAAATTTATTATTAACGATAACCCGCATTTGGGTTTACACACTTTTTAGCGCAGCACACGTCGTTCATCATATAATAACATGTACGTCATTCATATATATATATATTTCCCACTTGTAAAAGATAGCCCCACAACCACAATTGAGTCGTGAAAGAGTTGTCCGCCTTGCTGGCGCCTTGACCATATTCATTCTGTGGGCTTGGTGGGGATGTAACATATATGGACCTAAGATTAGCTATGGTTCACAATACATCATAATTATAGTTTGATGTCCCTTCCTTAACAACACATCCATCTCTAAGGAATAGCTCAATCGGCAGTGAATTACACCTTATAAAGCAAAAATCACTAGTTCGAATCTTTCTCTCCGTTCTCTCGGTGAACACATTAAAAATAAGGGTTAAATACTCCAAAACCCCCTAGGGTTTCCCAACTTTATTTTTTCCCCCCTGGGGGTTTCATTTTTATCACAGGAGGTCCCTGTGGTTTTGATAAGTGACCAAGTTAGTCCATCTGTTAGTTGACCGTTATGATTGACACGTGGACCAATCAGACGTCGACACGTGGCACATATTTAATTTTTAAAAAAATTTTAAAAAATGTATATATTTTTTTTTAAATTAAAAAAAAAAAGAAACGGAAAAAAATTGGGGGTGGCTCGACCACC
>NC_081547.1:23032339-23041396 GCF_901000735.1 Corylus avellana
AAAAACAAAAAACATTGATCCCTGCCCATTTATAAAGGTAAATAGAGAGTGAGGTCGAGGAAGCGAACACGTCATTATATTATATCCTCAAGTTACATATATACTACATTAACGCTGCAACGTACCCACTAACTCCAAATATCTTTTAAAGCCCCAGAATTTCATTTCCAAAGCCTGCAGGTTGGGAAATGATAATGGACATGAAGGTGAAGGAGTCCACAATGGTGCGGCCGGCAGGGGAGACCCCGAAGCGCGCGCTGTGGAGCTCGAGCCTGGATCTGGTGGTGACCCGCTTCCACACCCCGAGCGTCTATTTCTACAGGCCTACCGGCGCCGCCAACTTCTTTGATGCGAGGGTGCTCAAGGAGGCCCTTAGCAAGGCCCTCGTGCCCTTCTACCCGATGGCCGGCCGAGTCAAGCGGGACGAAGACTGCAGGATTCAGATTGATTGTAATGCCGAGGGCGTGCTCTTTGTTGAGGCCGAGATGGACTCCGTCCTCTGTGATTTCGGCAACTTTGCGCCCACCTTGGAGCTCCGGCAGCTTATTCCCGCTGTTGACTATTCTAAAGGGATCGACTCTTTTCCCCTCGTGGTCGTGCAGGTACGTGAGTTTTCTTTTCTTTTTTTTCTTTTAACCTTTACAGTTGTGGGTTGGATACAAATTTTTAAGTCAAGCCCATCCTTAGTTTTAAGCGGATAAAAATTGTAGTAAAAATTGATTTATGAAATAAATAAATAAATAAGAAAGTATAGTATGAAAAAATAAAAAATAATAATTGTATTGGAAAATGATTTTTTTTTTTTTTTTTTATTGAAGCGAAATTTTTATTTGAATAAAACTAAAAAATAATTGATATAATATAAAAAGTAATAAAGTTGATTTTTTATTTTTTATTTTTTATTTTTATAAATAGTAATTAACTAGCTATTGTCGGCTGCCAAACGCTGCCTATAATAATAAATTTGTACTTTTTTAGCTTAAATAAATTCGAGAAGAGCCGATCTTAAAAGAAAAAGGACAAAAAATTTAATATATATATAAAATGAAACGACTGGCTCTCTCCCATTCATTTGATATCCTGGGACAAAAGACCTGGACCCTATAGTACTATACCTAGGACTATATAAACATTATTGTTGATATTTATTATTGTTTGTGAAAAGGACAGTCACTGATAATCAGCGTTGTCCGATGTTAACTAATTTGTTGTTGACATCTTTTGGATTTTGATAAATGGTAAATAGTAGATTACCATATATATATATATATATATATATATATATCCTGGACCCTATATATATTTGATACCCTCGAGTACATATACATTACTGTTGATATTTATTATGTTTGTGAAAAGTACAGTCACTGATCAATGAGTCTTCCGATGTTGACTTTGTTGTTGACTACTTTTAGATATTTTTGGGTAGGATGTTTGATACGGTTTAAACCATTTCGTTTTGGTTTTTGCGGTTTGATATTGTATCAAAAATTGATTAATGTAAAGAAAAAAAAGTAAGAAATATTTATAAAAAAAAAATAAAAAAGTAAAAATTTTTGGTATAGAAAAATGAAAATTTTTTGTTTTGTAACGATTTTTTTATTTAAATAGTAATAAAAAGTGACTGATGTGATGTAAAAAGTAAGAGAATGTTGAAAAAATGAAAAAGTGGGGGGATTGCCTTTGCCTTGCCAAAAAAATCATTTATCAAACGGACCCTAAGAGAATGTTGAAAAAATGAAAAGGTTGGATGAATAGTATTGTACCGAAATCATGCCAAAACCGTTTATCAAATGGACCCGTTGAGATAGTTTGTATTTTTTTGTTTTATATTTATTATTATTTTTATAGGGTTTTGTGTTGTAGTTCGGCCATTACCATCTTTCGCAATTGTGGCTTGAGTACAATTTGTAAGCATTTTGTTAGGGATAGATTTACAACAATTTGCTATTTAAATTACTAGGAAGTTGGTGGTGCGTGTGAAAAAGTTTATATAGGATCTATTTGTCTAAGTATTTGGACAACTCAAAATTTATTTGGACATATAAATTGATATGGGCATTATTAAATGTGCTGCCAAAATTACAAATTGTTTAAATTCCCAATCCATTTATTATTGTTTTGGTGGGTCTGCTCTCGATAGGAATAAGATTCTTTCAATTAATATAAGTCATTTCATTTGAAATGAATTGGATCCTTGTCTTTGGCTCTATTTGTTAATGTGTTTAATTAAAAATTAAAGTGTTTTTAGTTTTTGGGTAACATAAAAATAAAAAAGTTATTTATGTATTTTCAAAAGTATTTAAGTATTTTGAATTGTTAGTTAATATTTTTGTACTGAAGAAAGAAGAAATAAGAAATAAAAACAAAAAATTTGAAATAATTTTTTAAAAGATACATTATTTTTAGAATGACACGAGAGATATACAAGAGTTACTTCTAGACTTATTGCAAATAATGTGTCATCATTTCATGAGATCTAGTTTTTCGGAAATATATAATTATCATCTCAAAGGATAGTAATTCAAAAACCTCTATTTCTTAAAGCAATTAATTCCAAACATGCTCTAAAACGAGCTAAATTAGGCGTTGACATTTTTCTCATGCATGCAGGTAACACATTTTAAATGTGGCGGGGTCTCACTTGGCATTGGTCTGCAACACCTTCTTGGTGATGGGTTAGCTGGGCTCCACTTTGTGAACACATGGTCAGATATGGCTCGAGGCCTTGATTTAACCATTCCACCATTCATCAACCGGACCCTCCTCCGTGCCCGGAATCCACCTCAGCCTGCATTCCAGCACGTTGAATACCAACCCTCCCCTCCGATGAAAACCCCTCTTCAATCCATTGACACTACAACAACAGTGTCAATGTTCAAAATAACGAGGGAGCAGCTAAAAACGCTGAAAACCAAGTTTAAGGATGATGTCAATACCAACACAGTTAGATATAGCTCATATGAGATTCTGTCAGGACACGTGTGGAAATGTGTGACAATGGCACGTGCACTTCCTGATGATCAAGAGACCAAACTGTATGTTGCAGTCGACGGACGGTCCAGATTGCATCCTCCACTCCCGCCTGGTTACTTTGGCAACGTCATCTTCATCACCACTCCAATAGCTTTAGCAGGCGATCTCCAGTCTAAACCGACGTCGTATGCTGCATCCATGATTCACCATGCATTGGCGCTGATGGACGACGAGTATTTGAGATCGGCGCTCGACTATCTAGAGCTTCAGCCTGACGTGTCGGCGCTTGTTCGTGGGGCCCACACTTATCGATGTCCGAATCTTGGTATAACAAGCTGGACGAGGCTGCCGATCTATGAGGCTGACTTTGGGTGGGGTCGGCCTATATTCATGGGACCCGGCGGGATTCAGTACGAGGGGCTGTCGTATATATTACCAAGCCCAACTAATGACGGAAGCTTGTCGGTTGCCATTGCTCTGCAATCCGAACATATGAAAGAGTTTGAGAAGTTGTTGTTTGAATTCTGAGGAGCTCTTCCTAATTAAGGTGGCTGTGTTTCTTTCTTATCTTGTACTCTTTAAATTGAAGTGGGCTTTGAATGTTCAAACTTTTTTCATTTAATTTTATTTCGAAACTTTGAGCTTATTACACCCGCCAAGCTAGATAATTTGTTTAAGCTTAATTCATTTATCTTTTGGGCCAATACAGGTGTAGTCCCGAGCTGCTCAGCTATTTTATTTACGAATGTTTCAATAAATTTTTTTTCAATGATTCTGTCTTTTTACACTCACATATATATATATATATATACTCAACACTATTAGTTTAAACTTTTAAGATAAACGGCAATTTAACACTTATACAAATTAATAAGAAACATCTAGTATCTCCCTATAATATTTGCTTTTTCAAAGACTCTGCAATCCTCTTGGAAACGGCTTTCATGTCCAAGAACTCTTCAAAGTCCTCCTTTACATTTGATTCTCTGCGTCTAAGAGAGAGAAGGGAGATGAAAACTAGAGAGAGAATTGATCTTGTACTCCTCAGTGTGTTCAAGACCAGAGGGCAAGTCAAGCATCTATCTTATGCAGGAAGGCTTCAACTGCTTTCTTCAGTCTTGTATAGTTTGCAAGTGTATTGGACAAGTATTTTTATTCTTCCTAAAAAGATTATAAAGTCTATTGAGCAGAAGTTTAATAGATTTTTGTGGAATGGAAGAGATGTTGAGGCTGCAAAGGCAAAAGTGGCTTGGTCTGATGTTTGTTTTCCTAAAATGGAGGGTAGCTTGGGTTTGAAGAGGATTGAAGTATGGAATCAAACTTCTATGCTGAGACACATTTGGAGTTTGTTTGCTAGATCTGGCTTTCTTTGGGTGGCATGGATTAAAGATAATTTTCTGAAGATGAAGAGCTTATGGAGTGTTGGCATCCCTCAAAACTGCTCCTGGTGTTGGAGGAAATTACTCAAGTTAAGGTGTATTGCTAAAAAGTTCTTGAGATTTGAAGTTGGGAATGGGGAAAATATTCATCTCTGGACGGATTTGTGGCACCCTGCTGGCATCTTACTTGAAAAATATGGTTATAGAGTTGTTTATGATGCTCAAAGTAATGTGGAAGCTAAGCTTTCTTCTGTTATACACAATGGAGAATGGTTATGGAAGCCTGCTAAATCTGAAGATTTGGTGAAAATTCAAGCAGGACTTTCTAAAATCAGTTTGGGTCATGTTGATAAGCCTATTTGGACTGTTTCAAGGAATGGTATCTTTGTTAGTTCAAATACTTGGGAGGCTATTAGGGAGAAAAATGAGAAGATTGATTGGTGGAAGTTGGTGTGGTTTCCCCTTGCTATTCCTAAGCAAGCATTTATATTAAGCATTTATATTATGGCTTGCTGTGAAGGGGAGGCTTGATACAGGAGATCGGTTGCTAACAAGGGGATACAAAGGAGATGTTAGTTGTGTTTTCTGCACGAATTAATTGGAAAGCCATGATCATCTTTTTTTTGAATGTAGCTTCAGCTATAGAATATGGAGGTTCCGTTTGTCTAGGTGCATAATAGCAAATTCTCCTATAATATGGGAGGGGGTTTTGCAAATGGGATGCAGTGAATGGGGTAATAAGACCTTTAAAGCTGTGCTTTGTCGTTTGGCTTTGGGGTCTACTGTCTACAACATCTGGTGCAATAGAAATGAAGTCAGGCATGCAGGACATCCCAAAACAGAGGAGCAATTGTTGAAGAAAATTCTGTGGGAAGTCAGAACTAGAGTAATTGGGAAAGGGAAGTTTTCAAAACTGGTGAAAACCTTGTACTTTGCTCTTTATGGAACATACCAGCAGACTTGCTTTGTTAATATTGGTTATTTTGGTCTGCGGTTAGTATGTTTTACAGCATTGTAATGTGTTTTGTTGGTGTTCAGCCTCTGTGAGGTTTTGGTTTTGGCCTTTTGTAGGGCTTGTATATGGTGATACTTTGTATTTGGTTTGTTTTGCTCTTAATGAAGGTGCTTATTCATCCAAAAAAAAAAAAAAAAAAAACTAGAGGGCAAGCATATTAGACCAAACATAAAAGATAATAAGTTCTATGAGGTCCTGACACAAATCAAGTTTTTGGTGCCCTCTAATAAAAGAATGACACATCAACCTATTACAATAAATTAAAGTTGAATGAACACACCAGGTCCTATACTCTATTACGCATCTTCGTCCATAATTGGAGAGTGAGTTTCACAGTAAGGTGAATTCTACAACGAAAATCTCTCTTTTTTTTTTTTCTTTTTTTTTAGCCTATGATGAGGGTCTCCAATCGTCAATTTTTTAATTTTTTTTTTCTAGGCAAGAAAAATATTATATAACAAGAAGAGAAAAAAATAAATAAAGGAGATGCGAGCCCCATACACAAATTACATCATTAGAGATGATGGACAAAGAGTTAAGCCTAAAGCCTATGACTAACAAAGAAGGCCCAAATGCCGAAGATGGAGACATGATAGACAATCCACACTTGTAGTCGATGTCCTGAGGCCTATTGGGACGAGACATTATTTATATTTTACATAAATAATCGGCCTTTTATTTGGTGGAGGTCTATTGAGAGTAACTATTCCTTTTACGATAGGGTTAAATATCTTATTATTGCATGTGGTTTAATTTCTTTATTTTTTACTCTTTAAGATTTATTTTTTATTACATAAAGTACATTTAGTTTGTTAAAAGACGGAGATGATACTTCTATCTAAATTCCATTTAAAATTTGATAAAACGCCACATCAGCACAATTGATAATTGACACGTGTCTCTATAATTAATTTAATTTTTTTTAAATTAAAAACATTAAAAATTATATTTAATTACATTTTTTTGTTTTTTTTTTTTAAAGCTTGGGGTGGCCTGGCCCACCCCATCTGAGGCCACACCTTTTAAAAAATTAATTAAATTTTATTTTTTAATGTTTTTAATTTAATTTTTTTTTTTAAAAAAAATAATTATATGGACACATGTCAATTTTTTTATTGGTGTTGATGTGACGTTTCGTCAAATTTTGGACAGAATTTAGACTGAGGTACCATCTCCGTCTTTAGGTAAATCAGAGGTACCTCATTTGATAAAAACTAAACCATATGGGGCAAAAAATAAAAAAGTTAAACCACAAAGGAATAAAGTATTTAACCCTACGAAAATGAATACCAATTCTTAAGAAAATAGAGAACATTTTCTAAAAATATCTCATAACAGTCTTTGGAAGTGGTTGCACCATCCCCAATACACATGAATGTGGTTTGGCCACCTCTAATTGGCCTCTAGAGGTGGTCGTGAACTTGTGGCCACCCCCAGTTGCACCGGTGGTGGTGTGACTACCCCCATATACTATTTTGGGTGGCCGACCGCCTATTGCAAATTCAACATTTATGATTTTTTTTTTTTTTTTTTTTTTTGAAATAAAATAAAAAATAATGAGTTTTTTTTAGTAATTTTGATTCAATTCCAATTGAAACATATATGTTGTCACCGAACTAATGATATGAATAATTATTCAATTCACCATCCTCTATTTTCAATAATAACTATTTACGAATCACGCCTAATGAAGTGGAGGTCACTAGTTCGAATCCCCCTCCCCCCTCTTGTGCGGACATGTCAAAAAAAAAAAAAAAAAACTATTTACTTTCTTAATGGAATACTAATTCCACAAACCAAACCGGGTCTTAGAGTAATTTTAAATACTCAATTTTCCTCATATTCTTAATCTATTGGGCTAATGCGAAGATAAATAATTATTTCATTCCATCATCCTTCATTTTCAGTAATAATTATTTATTTTCTTAATGGAATGTCCATTCCACAAACCAAACGAGGACTTAGAGTAATTTTAAACACTCAATTTTCATCCAATTCTCATTCTATTGTGCTAATGCGGCCGTGCTCATCCACCCTTAAATTTTTACATGTTTTACTAAAAGCTGATCCAATGACTAATGGGCAGCGCTACATTAGTTGTTTAAATTCGATTTATTTTATTTCAAACCAATGGAAGCTTGTTTACCGTTGCTCAATTAACTAATTGATTCCTTATAAAAGGTAGATAGTGTCATTATTGATATTGCTTCATAAACCCATATTAACAATTAGTTACATATCCTGCCTTTCGGGTCGAGAATGATGAGTATCGGCTTGGGGGTTTCGCTCTCAAGGTTGAGGAATAAGTATTGGCTTGAGGGTTTTGCTCTTAAGGCCGAGGAATAAGCGCTACTTATGCATTAGATGGTGTCTGTTTGATGCAGATCTGATTTTTAAACCTGATGATTAGTCATAGGTTAGCGTGGTTGATTTAGTCTGTTTAGTCTGTTGTTGATGACTGTATCTTTAACTTCGGCTATGATTTACTTCAGAGACTTTTGCTCTATTTGTAAGAGCTTTAGGCTCCCGACTTTTATCAATGAATGGGTATAGTATGTTTCCAAAAAAAAAAAAAAAAAAATAGTTACTTAATTATTATTATTAGGATTTTACCATCCGAGTTAATTTGATTAATTCACTTTTGTTTATAAATTTATTAAAAACAATAACATGACCAAACTTATATTTGTAATATATATATATATATATATATATATAATGAAATGGAAAATTATATTATAGCTTGTAACCGTATTTCTATATTTATTATACACATACTGATGTACACATATACATACATTGATATATTTTGTTTTTTTTTTTCTTTTACTTACCTTCAAAAAAGATGAGAAAATTCAAATTAAGAACCTTCATTTCACGGATCGTAATCTCCAAATTCAACTATCTTTAGGGAACTAGTACATTGATATCAAGACCGATAATTACACAACTTTTGAAAAAAGAATGCAATCCTAAGCTAGTCCTAACCTAGTTGACCCGAGTTCGGCACTAGCCTTTGTCCGTTTGGGCTTGGGGGCTAGGGGCTCCATATAAATTAATATGGATGGGGTTGA
The DNA here is from genome assembly GCF_901000735.1 of Corylus avellana. NCBI lineage: Eukaryota > Viridiplantae > Streptophyta > Magnoliopsida > Fagales > Betulaceae > Corylus > Corylus avellana. The sequence goes on from NC_081547.1 coordinate 23,040,784, forward strand.
TTTGAAAGGGACAGTTGGAAGTAGAGCATCATTATGAGCCTTTAGATTAGGAGAACTGTTTATCCCATATTTATAGCATATTAATCTATTCCAACCATCATTTATTTTTCTTTAACAATAAAGTTTGAAAGACTATATTTACAGTATCATTCTTCATTTTACATTAAATAAATATTTTTAATAGAGTGAATCATTCTCTAGTTGATCAAAGTTCTCTTGAGGCTCTCGAATTTTTGTATGGGGTTCGATGTGCACGTGTGAAGTGCGATTCATAGCGCCCATTGCCTGAACTCATACATGTGTTGCGGGTGGCACTGCGCTCTTCTTCATCACTCAATTTATTGTTAAGTGAGGATGATACTTTATAATCTAGTTGAATTCTTTGTATCTAGTCAATGTAGTGCCCACTTTTTTTTCCTATACTTTCAAATTTTGGTTTTTCTTCTAAAATCTTGGATTGACAGGAAAAATGTGGATCTTTCAATTAAATGCACTTAATACTTTAAATGGAAAATATTTTTCATAATTATTTAAAGGGAAATTATATCTAAAATCCTTAGGTAAACGCGCCTTTATTAAAAACTCTCTGGGTTTTTTTTTTTTTTTTTTTTTT
>NC_081547.1:23041496-23051734 GCF_901000735.1 Corylus avellana
GTGTTGGTGAAGTGGATTGTGGGTTGTGGGCTACTCACAATCTTGAGATCGTTGAGTGTGTTAGTGGGTGGCTTGACCACGTTTGCCTTAGACATGGCTCCCGATTTGTTCTCGGGCACACATGGCTCTGCTTGGCGCTGACAGTTGAACCACGTTCTGTTGAACGTGAAACTTTGCTTGGACGCTGGGAGTATCCCACATTCATTAGTGAACGTGGGCTTCCTTAACTTGCCGAATGACTATTTTACCCTCGATAGAAGGTCTATTATACCCTCGGGCTATGTTGGGCCAGCTATAGCTCGGTCTAGGCAGTCCATATCTCGGCCTGGGCCTGTCTTTAATGGGCTCATATATTTGATCGGGCCTAGAGGTCTGTTGGGCTGTTTGTGACCGATCCATTACCCAACAAGAATGATATATTCAAGACTATCATCAATAAATTAAGAAATCATACAGCGATTTCAAAATATAAAAACTCGAGGAGAACAATTGAACAAATTTTAATATTTTTAATCAAATTTGTATTCAACTTTATTTTCTAATTTTTGTCCCCAATAAACCAAAATTACTGCATGCTTCAAGCTTGCGAGAGTCTTTGCAAATCACATGACTAGTACGGCCAGTAGAATAAAATCTTTCCCACTCTGCGTAATATTACAAATAACAACAAAATCTTGAAAAATTACATGTCTAGTGTAATCGATCAACAATAAATATTACACACAGAACGTTCAAGGAAGCCCAAAACTCTGCCACACAAAAAACTCAACCTTCACTGCATCCACATATATTTAGACTAGTTGGAAGGAAAAACCAAGGATTAAGCCCAAGCTTACATAGAATATTAAGGTTGAGATGACAAATCGGGGCTTTGCTTCCATTGATGCTGCATTTTTTTCACCTGGGCTTGGTCGATGAACAATATTTGCACCACCATAGGCTCCCTGCTTCCCTCTCTGAGATTTTCCCGAATCATATATTTCTTGCTTTTCCTTGTAACCTTTTTCATCATGTCCTGCTTTAGAATCGTAGATAATGATCAGGAGGACTGTTAATGAGTACGACGGTTTATTTGTATACTTCCCGACGCAGCACGGGGAAGAGTTTTCCCATACACCAAACAGAAATTAAAGATAGATTCTATATTAGACAAAGTCTCATCGACCAACAATGGAGTTTAACAGAGTCTCACCACAAAAAATAAAAGGAGTCGAAATTTAAAAGAGAAGTCTTATCTCTTATCTCACTCAAAAGAAATATAATTCTTCATTCATTCCTAAATTGTTAGAAAATAACACTTAAATAGGCCGACAAAAATTTTAACCCTAATTTGACTAATTTTGAGCCAAAATAAAGACCCGATTATTATTTTTTCTCCACATTACTTCCACCAAGAAATCAAACAAGAATTAATTCTTACCATGAACTTGATCTTGTTCCTGCATGAGGCGATTTGAGAGCTTGCAAGCTTGATGTTCTAAAGGGCTTTCAAGAGCCGAGATTGAGAGGATCATCACTTCACTCATGCATGAGACGAATATCAAGCACGCAAGAATTGTAATTAACTTCATCTTGCATGGGGACATTAATGTGCACTTTATTGTTCTTTTGCTTGATTGGGTTTTGTAGGATATAGGGGCACACCTATTGTGATAGGTATGAGGATAAGGTGGCAATATATATATATATGGGCTTCAAATTACATACAAGTTGAGGGGAAGAAGGATATGAGGAAATAGGTGTTTTCTGGTGAAAGAATAAGCAAGAGTGGCCCATGCAAATCATGGTTTTATGCTGTGTATCTGGAAAGGTGTAAAAGAAAACTGCGTTACAGTGGAGCAAAGTCTTCAAAAAAGTTTCATTCCAAAAGCATATTAAAATATTGCTTTTGATATTTTTTACTCATGAGCTAAGTGCTCCTTCCCTGTTCGATCTCTTTCATTTAATTTACAATATTGTATATAAAATATAATCCTTAAATTTGTTTTGATAATTAGTGATGAAATCCAAAACTGACAAAATTAAAATGTTAGGCAAGCAGTTGGTGTCTTGTCGAAGTTTAGGTCTGTTCTCTCCTCGGCCCCTTGCAGTTCCTAATGGAAATACAGTGCCTCTTCAAGCTGGTCAGTTTTTTGGCCAGGTTCTTCAAACACCACTTTGTAGTGCCATTTCTTGGATTTTCAACCAAGATTCAGAGGATTGGGCTAATTTTTTTGCCTATTTCCTAATATTTGCTTGTATTTACTACATTGTATTTTTATTTTGAGTCTGTTGTTGGAAAGTCCATCTATTTTTTGGTTTTAGAATCATCTACTCTCTCTTCCTTTCGAATTAGGAGTGAGAATTAAGAATCCCATTGTAACCGTTTTCCTTATTCACTTTAAAAAAAAAAAAAAACAAACAAACAAACAAACAAACAAACAAGTGAATTAGAAACCACCTAATCCACTGTTTGAGATAGATTCTTGGTCCTAATTTTTGGGCAAAAAAGTATCCCTTTTCAGTCTCAAAGCTGAGGGGAATGTGGAAGTGACAAAAAAGAGAACATGGCTATCTGGTGAGTGCTAGGAATAAAGGGTAAAGTGTAAATGAAAATTTTATAACCAAAATGCTCAAAAGAATAGGATGCTTGATCAATTTTCTGTGGACAACTTTTAATGTCATGATAAGATTCAAACACGTGGTATGTGTTAATTGCTAATTAGCTCTTCATTCCAAGAAATATTCCATTAATTTATTTTGGAGCAATCAACCATCATCATGAAGCATCGTTTCACTTGGAAACAATAGATAACAACATAACAAATGAAAGAGGCATTAACTGGAGATGCCAAATTCGCTAACCGGCATATCACAAATTCATAGAATGTTCAGTCGCATGACATCACGATTCAACAATTTCAACACTTGTGTGTCATTTTGTAATTCTTTTTGGGTAAAGTTTGTGTTAGAACACTTTCCTAGTGCCAAACATTGGATCAATTTACACTTGCAAAAAAGAAAAAAAAGAAAAAAAAGAAAGAAATGTAAACAAGAGCCTGCTAATGGGTGCCAGTAGAAAATAGTTCTGATACTTATTAAGGCTTAAGCATCCCATATCCCCTAAATTTGGAGTGTATGGTTACGTGGCTTGGTACACACTTCATTGTTATTGGGCCGATCCCTTGTTGTGCACGGTATAATGGAATTGAGTATTTGGATCACCTTTTGCCTTCTGATCGATCTGTTTTAGGCCTTTGTAGGCGTGTTATGCAGGTCATGTAGCCTTGTCGGCCCAATTTCCAATAGTTACCTCTCAATTCATTCATCGGATGTGGGTAATGGGATAATGAGAGTCTTTCATTAAGAGCATGTTTGAGAAATAGAGTTTTTAAGTAAAAAAAATTTTTTTTGACAAAAGCTTTATTTTTAAGTTTTTGCCAAAAGTGCGTTTTAATCATTTTTGGACTTTTTGAACCTTTAAAAATGCTTTCAATTTGTTTTACCAGACGTGTATTTTTTTCTTCAAACGAAATTTTTAAGTGTTAAACGCACTTTTAGGTCTCTCAAATGCACACTCAAACAGACTTTAAAAGATTACCGTATTGATCGTGCCAAGGGTTCCAAAAACCCTATAGAGGAGGCCACAAAGCCTGTGGTTCTTCAAGAGGCTTCGTGACGCTTGGTATAGACTTAGAAGGGTACATGGTCAGGTTACTGCAGAAATATTACTCCATCCTTGATTTTCGTGGTCCTGGTAGATTACAAACGGGATGAAGTTTGTCTCTACAAGGAGATGTTTAAAGCCAGTCCCCCTGCTTCTAAGAATCAGATTCCAACCCAACAACAAATGCACAAAATTATACATAAATTATTGACAATTCACATACTCCCAAGTTTTATTTCTTATTTAGTGGTCAAGATAAGTTTATCATAAGAGAAAGAAATATTTAGCATGACTTTAATGTGTGGATGTAAGTTATATGTGAGCCAATGTTTATTTTATTTCCTTTCATTATTATTATTCTAGTTTTATATTTATATATTATGTGTTTCTATAATTTAGACTTACATTACATATCATTGTTTCGATGAATTTCTAAGCCTTGCGCAAGTAAAATTTATTGGACAATGTTGAAGCACATTCCTATCCGATTACTAGTAGTTTAGGTTTACCTAAACTCTAGAGATAATTATCTAATGTGTTCTGGTTACTAGTAGTTTAGGTCTATCCAAACTCTAGAGATAATTATCCAATGGATAAATATCATAGGAGTTAGGACTCTATCTAAACTCTTGAATAGTTATCCAATGTATTATAGGATAGGAATTAGGAGTTCTATATAATCTCTTGCTCTTGTAAATCTGTATATATATATAGCAGGCAAACCGTGAATTCAATTACGGTGATTTACAAATTCAATCACAGAATTGTGTGCTATTATATGGTATCAGAGCCCCTCATAGACTAACGTCTCTTGCTCTCATGTCTTCCGCTTCATCTTCTTCTTCCGAATCACCACGCTCAACCAATCTCACCACAAATTAGTCAGCCAACAATAACCAAGCTGTGGCCTTCACAATTCCAAATATGAATCATTCACTTCATATTCGACTAGCCAAAGACAACTTCATGTCATGGTGTACTCAGATGTTGGCCTATCTTAAAGGTTAGGATGCCTATTGCTTTGAGGATGGATCCTCTCTTCCTCCACCAAAGATGATTTCCAATACGAGCAAAGAAGAAGGTGCTCCAGACACCGTTCCCAATCCTGAGTTCCTCACATGGACTCAGAGGGATCAGATGATCCTTAGTATACGCATCTCCACCCTCTCGGACGCCTATGTAGTACATGCCGTGGGGTGTGCAACGGCCTATGATTTATGGACAACTTTAGTCTCCATGTTTGCTTCCCAATCACGTGCTAGGGTGATGCAAATCCACTTTTAATTAGCCACTGCCAAGAAAGGTAATTCCACCATCACAGAATATTTTCAGAAAATCAAGTACATGAGTGACACATTGGACAGCCACTCAACGATTTTGAAAGCCTCTCCTTCCTACTTGCTAGCTTGGGCCCCGATTATAATACCTTTGTGACCTCAGTCACCACACGGGTTGATCCCATAACTCTTGAAGAAGTCTATGGCCATCTATTGGCACATGAAGCTCGGCTGGAACAAGAACTCTCATTCATTGATGCCTCACAACTAGCAGCTCACTTTATTGCTGGTGGCTATTTTAATCGTGGCCGTGGGTTCCGTGGGCGTGGATCCTATTCTAGAGGTCGTGGTGGCTCTCGAGGTCGTGGAACCTTCTCTCCAAACCATGCTCGGGGATCTTTCTACTCCAACAACAGCAATGCTGCCCCACGCCACATCTGTCAGATATGTGGAAAACAAGGGCACACAGCTCCTAGGTGTTATTCCAGGTTTGATAGAATTTCCAGCAAGCTTCTTCATCATCTCCTCAAGCTTATTACTCCTCTCCATCACTGTTCTCGGATGAGGAATGGTACCCAGACACCGGTGCAACCCATCACCTCACCAATGATATGGGAAATCTGAATATTGCATCCGAGGAATACTCTGGCTCTGATCAAATCCGTATCGGCAATGGATCAGGTTTGTCTATAACTCATATAGGGTCTGCTACTTTTTCTGTCCCAAGTCGTCAATTCCTTCTCAAACAACTTTTGTTAGTTCCCGATATATGCAAAAATTTACTCTCTGTCAGCCAATTTGCTAAAGACAATTGTGTTTTCTTTGAATTCCATTCTGACCACTTTGTTATAAAGGACTCCCGCACAAGGATTCCTCTACATCACGGCCCACTTAACAATGGCCTCTACCAGCTCCACACGTCTCCTGCATCTCCTCCAATAAAACGCGTCATGGTTGGTGAGAAGACCTCGGTTGATCACTGGCATAAGCGCCTAGGACATCCAGCTTTTCGTGTCGTCCGGAGCATTCTATCCAAATTTAGTCTTCCAATTCAGTCCAATAAAGCTCGAGTTTTCTGCTCAGCATGCCCGGTTGCCAAGGGCCATCAATTACCTTTTAGTTCCTCTAGTTTGGATGTTTGTAATCCTCTAGATTTAATTTACTCAGATGTTTGGGGACCATCCCCAGTTGTTTCACTTTCTGGCAATAAATATTATGTTTCTTTTATTGATTCTTTCTCTCGTTATACTTGGCTCTTTCCCATTCAAAATAAATCTGATGTCAAAACCGTATTTATACAATTTCAAAAAATGGTTGAACGTTTACTTAACACTAAAATTAAGCATGTTCAAACCGACTGGGGAGGTGAATATCATTCACCCACCACCTATTTTCAATCTCTTAGAATCAATCATCGTCTCTCATGTCCCCATACCCACCAACAACAAGGATGCGTTGAGAGAAAACATCGTCATCTCATTGACACCACTCTCGCACTCCTTGCTACTAGTGGAGTACCCAAGTCCTTTTGGGATGAAGCATGTCAAACCTCTTGTTACCTCATAAATAGATTACCTACCCCGGTTCTTAATCATGCTTCTCCTTTTGAAAAACTCTTTTCCAAATAGCCAGATTATAACTTCTTAAAAGTGTTTGGATGTGCATGTTTTCCCCACCTCCGACCTTACAACTCCAATAAATTTGACTTTCGTTCCAAACCTTGTGTGTTCTTAGGCTATAACACTCACCACAAGGGTTACCACTGCTATCACTGTGAATCTGACCGCATATATATTTCCAAGGATGTTATCTTTCATAAGTCTACATTCCCTTTCTTGGAACAGCCTTCAGATCCCTCTCAAGTCTCCACTTCGTCTATCGGATCTGCTCAAATTCCAGTTGTTGTCTCCTCTTGCCCAATCCAATTATGTCAGCCTCCACCTCCTCCTGTGTCACCTATGACACCTTCCCTAGTACAGGCTTCTTCTCCTTGTAGCACATCTATTTTTTTAGCAGATTCTATTGAAGTTGTGGACTCTCCTCCTCCACTTGCTATTCCACGGACACATCACATGGTTACTGGTGCTCAAAACAAAATCACACAGCCACGACAGTTCACGGACGGTTGCAGTCGGTACCCCATACCTCTGCTTTACATTCCCAGCTGGACTTTAATCTAGATGAGCCCACATGATACACCAAGGCTGTTCTAGTTCCAGAAAGGAGAAAGGCAATGCAAGAAGAGTTCAATGCGCTTCTATGCAACCAGACATGGACTCTTGTTCCACCTCACAAGGCCAAAAATGTTGTAGGTTGCAAATGGGTATTCAAACTTAAAAAAAAGGCTGATGGCACGGTTGAGAGACATAAAACTCGTCTTGTGGCAAAGGGCTTTCACCAACAAGTCGGGATTGATTTTGGAGAAACATATAGTCCGGTTGTGAAGCCAACTACTATCCGAACAGTCCTATCCACAACACATTTAGCTGGCTGGCCTATGAAACAAATAGATATACAGAATGCATTCTTACATGGACACCTAGCCGAAGAGGTTTATATGTGCCAGCCACCAGTTTTCTCTCATTCCTCTTTTCCTAATCATATATGCCGGCCAGACAAAGCAATTTATGGGTTGAAGCAAGCTCCTAGGGCCTGGTTTTCACGGCTGAGCAACAAACTCCTTGACATCGGGTTCACGGCATCGAAGGCAGATTCCTCTCTCTTCACATTCAAGTCGGCTGCCACTACCATCTACATCCTCATTTACGTCGATGATATCATCATCACTGCTTCAAATCAGGCTGCTATTGACGAGTTATTGCAACTACTTCGGGTAGACTTTGCTGTAAAAGATCTTGGGGATCTAAGTTTCTTTCTTGGGATTGAAGTCTTGCATCTAGACAGTGGACTGCTCCTCTCACAACACAGATATATACTTGACTTGCTGAAAAGCACAAAATGGATGAAGCCAAACTGGTGTCATCGCCGATGTCATCTTCTAGCTCCCTCTCGGCATTTAGTGGTGAAGCTATGGATGATCCTTCACTTTACCGAAGTACTGTAGGTTGTCTCCAATACCTATGATTAACACGACCAGATTTGGCTTTTGCAGTCAACAGGGTATGTCAGTTTATGCATCGTCCAACTACAGTACATTGGCATGCAGTCAAACGAATACTACGGTACCTCAAGCACACATTGTCCCATGGTCTCTTGCTCAAACACACCTCTTCCTCTCACCTAGAGGCATTCTCAGATGCTGACTAGGCAGGTTGCCTGGATGATCGCTAGTCTACAGACGCCTATTGTGTTTTTCTTGGAGCTAATCTTATCTCATGGAGTTCACGGAAACAGCCAACCGTATCTCGTTCCAGCACTGAAGCCGAATACAAAGTTGTAGAAAATGCCACTGCAGAGGTTCTATGGGTACAAGCCCTTATTCGAGACTTAGGAATCACTCTCTCTTCTCCACCAAAACTATGGTGTGACAATATTGGAGCCACATACTTATCAGTTAATCCGGTTTTCCATGCAAGAACCAAGCACGTGGAAATCGACTTCCACTTTGTTCGTGACCGAGTGGCAGACAAATCTATCGAGATTCTGTTTTTATCCAGCAAGGACCAAATTGTTGATGTGATGGCTAAACCGATTATAGCTAAGAGATTTCAAACCCTCAGTGCCAAGCTCAACATGTGTTCTCCCCCGTTAAGCTTGTGGGGGGCTGTTGAAGCACATTCCTATCCGATTACTAGTAGTTTAGGTTTACCTAAACTCTAGAGATAATTATCTAATGTATTCTGGTTACTAGTAGTTTAGGTCTATCCAAACTCTAGAGATAATTATCCAATGGATAAATATCATAGGAGTTAGGACTCTATCTAAACTCTTGAATAGTTATCCAATGTATTATAGGATAGAATTAGGAGTTCTATGTAATCTCTTGCTCTTGTAAATCTGTATATATATATATAGCAGGCAAACCGTGAATTCAATTACGATGATTTATAAATTCAATCACAGAATTGTGTGCTATTATAGACAATATTAACATTAAAAGCGGTTTATTATTAATTATGATATTTGCATGTTTCATTTGTAGGTGCTTCAATAGCCCTTCCTAGCCCTAAACCTTGATTGTCTAGTCAAATTTCCATGAAACTGGGATGGAAGATAAGCATTGCTATCCATACGACACTATAATACTAATTAATGTTGTTTTGCTTGTTAGATTACCTCGGGTGTGTAGAAAAATCAGCAAGAAGAAACACCAACATTTTGTTGGAGTAAATTGTTGAACTGAAGGTTTTTAGATTTATGAAACCTGGATCTTACAATGCAAGCCCTGATTTGCTAAATACTGTATTTAAATAAAGGTTACAACACTGATTTAGACTAGGACTCTTACATATAGTCCCACTTGGACTTGGACTAGGATGTACTCTTACACATAGATAAAGACTAACACAATACTACTCCAAATAATTTGAGAGAGGTAGAGCTAGGAAGAGATATACTTATACTCCTAACTTGCTAAACACTGCAACATACGTCATCCCACATTCATCGGCCATTCCTCAAGGGAAATGTTACATGGTCACGCATGCTATCATCTCCAGCAGTTCTACTGCTCCTTCCACCATATTCGTATGCGTCAGATGTCTCACCAAGCATATGTTCGGCCTCTTCTAGATTTGATTGAACACTAACCCACAGATGCGTCTCCTTCTTTCTTAAAACTTCTAATTCCATTGCCACTTCCTTCATAGTGGCCGGGTCTCTCATCCCTTTTCACTTTTAAGCACCTCTTTGCAAGCTCAACGACTTCCTTGATTTGCTCCTTATTTTCTTCTTCGACTATATGAGTGTCAAGAATTTCAAACAATCGATCATCTTTCAATTAAGGACGAAAGAAAATACATAGCTAAACTCCTTTCCTCCTTGGACCTATGGAATGAAAGTACCTTCTCTCTTGTTAGAAGCTCCACGAGGACCACTCCAAAGCTATAGACATCACTTTTCTCTGTCAGCTGGTTAGTCTGTAAGTATTCTAGATCCAAGTATCCAAGAGTTCCTTGCACTACAGTAGCTAGTTCTTTTTGATCTCGAGGAACCAATCTTAAAGTTCCAAAGTTGGAGACTTTTGCTGTGAAATTATCATCAAGCAGTCTGTTTGACAACTTGACATCTCTATGGATTACACGTGTCGAAGTTGCAGAGTGCAAGTATGATAATACGTCCGCTGTTTCTGTAGCTACTCCTAGACGGATTTCCCAGCATATGGTCGATGTGCTGCCTTCAGGATATATATATAT